>NW_027466092.1:1577500-1585000 GCF_046127955.1 Nelusetta ayraudi
ATCAACTTGATGTTTCCTTCAAGCATGGTGAGACGCATTCAGTTTTCTAATGTGTAGTCCTGTGAATGAAATTCCGTGGACTACATATCACATGATTTGTGATAACTGCCCGGTTGCGCAGATCAGACGTAACCTGTTATAATCATAATGAAAGGATAAGTAAAAAAAAAATTAATTTCACAGTTTAAGAAGCCCCACATAAGCAGGGCAAGGAAAAATTGAGTAATACTCTTAGTGATCCTCTCCACGGAAATCTTTAGTAAAAGGCGAAAGATTTATTCGATCTGAAGAGAAATCAGAGTGATCTAACACGCAACACACTGAAGGCTTGGTCCCTTTCAAACTCATGGCAACCTTCCCACTGGTGTTTTATTATTGTCGCTCAAACTAGGCAAATTATGAAGACAGTTCAACTTCAGAAGCATCAAAAGGAAACAACCCCACCACCTACTTTACTCTCATTAACAAGCATGGCGACACAAACTCAACATTTGTTACATGCGATTGTCCCGGACGCAAAACTACAATTGAAGGTTTTAGCGACCTTTGGATAAATGAATACGCAAAATTAAAACTCGCACCAGCGACATCTAGTGGTGAGACACATTCAGTTTTCTAATGTGTAGTCCTGTGAATGAAATTACGTGGACTACATATCACATGATTTGTGATAACTGCCCGGTTGTGCAGATCGGACGTAACCCATTAACATCTTAATGAAAGGATAAGTTAAAAAAAACAATTTAATTTCACAGTTTAAGAAGCCCCACATAAGCAGGGCAATGAAAAATTGAGTAATACTCTTAGTGATCCTCTCCACGGAAATCTTTAGTAAAAGGAGAAAGATTTATTCGATCTGAAGAGAAATCAGAGTGATCTAACACGCAACACACTGAAGGCTTGGTCCCTTTCAAACTCATGGCAACCTTCCCACTGGTGTTTTATTATTGTGGCTCAAACTAGACAGATTTTGAAGATAGATCAACTTGATGTTTCCTTCAAGCATGGTGAGACGCATTCAGTTTTCTAATGTGTAGTCCTGTGAATGAAATTCCGTGGACTACATATCACATGATTTGTGATAACTGCCCGGTTGCGCAGATCAGACGTAACCTGTTATAATCATAATGAAAGGATAAGTAAAAAAAAAATTAATTTCACAGTTTAAGAAGCCCCACATAAGCAGGGCAAGGAAAAATTGAGTAATACTCTTAGTGATCCTCTCCACGGAAATCTTTAGTAAAAGGCGAAAGATTTATTCGATCTGAAGAGAAATCAGAGTGATCTAACACGCAACACACTGAAGGCTTGGTCCCTTTCAAACTCATGGCAACCTTCCCACTGGTGTTTTATTATTGTCGCTCAAACTAGACAAATTATGAAGACAGTTCAACTTCAGAAGCATCAAAAGGAAACAACCCCACCACCTACTTTACTCTCATTAACAAGCATGGCGACACAAACTCAACATTTGTTACATGCGATTGTCCCGGACGCAAAACTACAATTGAAGGTTTTAGCCACCTTTGGATAAATGAATACACAAAATTAAAACTCGCACCAGCGACATCTAGTGGTGAGACACATTCAGTTTTCCAATGTGTAGTCCTGTGAATGAAATTCCGTGGACTACATATCACATGATTTGTGATAACTGCCCGGCTGTGCAGATCGGACGTAACCCATTAACATCTTAATGAAAGGATAAGTTAAAAAAAACAATTTAATTTCACAGTTTAAGAAGCCCCACATAAGCAGGGCAATGAAAAATTGAGTAATACTCTTAGTGATCCTCTCCACGGAAATCTTTAGTAAAAGGCGAAAGATTTATTCGATCTGAAGAGAAATCAGAGTGATCTAACACGCAACACACTGAAGGCTTGGTCCCTTTCAAACTCATGGCAACCTTCCCACTGGTGTTTTATTATTGTCGCTCAAACTAGACAAATTATGAAGACAGTTCAACTTCAGAAGCATCAAAAGGAAACAACCCCACCACCTACTTTACTCTCATTAACAAGCATGGCGACACAAACTCAACATTTGTTACATGCGATTGTCCCGGACGCAAAACTACAATTGAAGGTTTTAGCCACCTTTGGATAAATGAATACGCAAAATTAAAACTCACACCAGCGACATCTAGTGGTGAGACACATTCAGTTTTCCAATGTGTAGTCCTGTGAATGAAATTACGTGGACTACATATCACATGATTTGTGATAACTGCCCGGCTGTGCAGATCGGACGTAACCCATTAACATCTTAATGAAAGGATAAGTTAAAAAAACAATTTAATTTCACAGTTTAAGAAGCCCCACATAAGCAGGGCAATGAAAAATTGAGTAATACTCTTAGTGATCCTCTCCACGGAAATCTTTAGTAAAAGGCGAAAGATTTATTCGATCTGAAGAGAAATCAGAGTGATCTAACACGCAACACACTGAAGGCTTGGTCCCTTTCAAACTCATGGCAACCTTCCCACTGGTGTTTTATTATTGTGGCTCAAACTAGACAGATTTTGAAGATAGATCAACTTGATGTTTCCTTCAAGCATGGTGAGACGCATTCAGTTTTCTAATGTGTAGTCCTGTAAATGAAATTCCGTGGACTACATATCACATGATTTGTGATAACTGCCCGGTTGTGCAGATCAGACGTAACCTGTTATAATCTTAATGAAAGGATAAGTTAAAAAAACAATTTAATTTCACAGTTTAAGAAGCCCCACATAAGCAGGGCAATGAAAAATTGAGTAATACTCTTAGTGATCCTCTCCACGGAAATCTTTAGTAAAAGGCGAAAGATTTATTCGATCTGAAGAGAAATCAGAGTGATCTAACACGCAACACACTGAAGGCTTGGTCCCTTTCAAACTCATGGCAACCTTCCCACTGGTGTTTTATTATTGTGGCTCAAACTAGACAGATTTTGAAGATAGATCAACTTGATGTTTCCTTCAAGCATGGTGAGACGCATTCAGTTTTCTAATGTGTAGTCCTGTAAATGAAATTCCGTGGACTACATATCACATGATTTGTGATAACTGCCCGGTTGTGCAGATCAGACGTAACCTGTTATAATCATAATGAAAGGATAAGTTAAAAAAACAATTTAATTTCACAGTTTAAGAAGCCCCACATAAGCAGGGCAATGAAAAATTGAGTAATACTCTTAGTGATCCTCTCCACGGAAATCTTTAGTAAAAGGCGAAAGATTTATTCGATCTGAAGAGAAATCAGAGTGATCTAACACGCAACACACTGAAGGCTTGGTCCCTTTCAAACTCATGGCAACCTTCCCACTGGTGTGTTATTATTGTCGCTCAAACTAGACACATTTTGAAGATAGTTCAACTTGATGTTTCCTTCAGAAGCATCAAAAGGAAACAACCCCACCACCTACTTTACTCTCATTAACAAGCATGGCGACACAAACTCAACATTTGTTACATGCGATTGTCCCCGACGCAAAACTACAATTGAAGGTTTTAGCCACCTTTGGATAAATGAATATGCAAAATTAAAACTCGCACCAGCGACATCTAGTGGTGAGACACATTCAGTTTTCTAATGTGTAGTCCTGTGAATGAAATTACGTGGACTACATATCACATGATTTGTGATAACTGCCCGGTTGCGCAGATCAGACGTAACCTGTTATAATCTTAATGAAAGGATAAGTAAAAAAAAATTAATTTCACAGTTTAAGAAGCCCCACATAAGCAGGGCAATGAAAAATTGAGTAATACTCTTAGTGATCCTCTCCACGGAAATTTAGTAAAACGGTATTTAGTAAAAGGCGAAAGATTTATTCGATCTGAAGAGAAATCAGAGTGATCTAACACGCAACACACTGAAGGCTTGGTCCCTTTCAAACTCATGGCAACCTTCCCACTGGTGTTTTATTATTGTCGCTCAAACTAGACACATTTTGAAGATAGTTCAACTTGATGTTTCCTTCAGAAGCATCAAAAGGAAACAACCCCACCACCTACTTTACTCTCATTAACAAGCATGACGACACAAACTCAACATTTGTTACATGCGATTGTCCCCGACGCAAAACTACAATTGAAGGTTTTAGCCACCTTTGGATAAATGAATACGCAAAATTAAAACTCGCACCAGCGACATCTAGTGGTGAGACACATTCAGTTTTCTAATGTGTAGTCCTGTGAATGAAATTACGTGGACTACATATCACATGATTTGTGATAACTGCCCGGTTGTGCAGATCAGACTTGACTTGTTATAATCTTAATGAAAGGATAAGTAAAAAAACAATTTAATTTCACAGTTTAAGAAGCCCCACATAAGCAGGGCAATGAAAAATTGAGTAATACTCTTAGTGATCCTCTCCACGGAAATCTTTAGTAAAAGGCGAAAGATTTGTTCGATCTGAAGAGAAATCAGAGTGATCTAACACGCAACACACTGAAGGCTTGGTCCCTTTCAAACTCATGGCAACCTTCCCACTGGTGTGTTATTATTGTCGCTCAAACTAGACAAATTTTGAAGACAGTTCAACTTCAGAAGCATCAAAAGGAAACAACCCCACCACCTACTTTACTCTCATTAACAAGCATGGCGACACAAACTCAACATTTGTTACATGCGATTGTCCCGGACACAAAACTACAATTGAAGGTTTTAGCCACCTTTGGATAAATGAATACGCAAAATTAAAACTCGCACCAGCGACATCTAGTGGTGAGACACATTCAGTTTTCTAATGTGTAGTCTTGTGAATGAAATTACGTGGACTACATATCACATGATTTGTGATAACTGCCCGGTTGTGCAGATCGGACGTAACCTGTTATAATCTGAATGAAAGGATAAGTAAAAAAAACAATTTAATTTCACAGTTTAAGAAGCCCCACATAAGCAGGGCAATGAAAAATTGAGTAATACTCTTAGTGATCCTCTCCACGGAAATCTTTAGTAAAAGGCGAAAGATTCATTCGATCTGAAGAGAAATCAGAGTGATCTAACACGCAACACACTGAAGGCTTGGTCCCTTTCAAACTCATGGCAACCTTCCCACTGGTGTTTTATTATTGTGGCTCAAACTAGACAGATTTTGAAGATAGATCAACTTGATGTTTCCTTCAAGCATGGTGAGACGCATTCAGTTTTCTAATGTGTAGTCCTGTAAATGAAATTCCGTGGACTACATATCACATGATTTGTGATAACTGCCCGGTTGTGCAGATCAGACGTAACCTGTTATAATCATAATGAAAGGATAAGTTAAAAAAACAATTTAATTTCACAGTTTAAGAAGCCCCACATAAGCAGGGCAATGAAAAATTGAGTAATACTCTTAGTGATCCTCTCCACGGAAATCTTTAGTAAAAGGCGAAAGATTTATTCGATCTGAAGAGAAATCAGAGTGATCTAACACGCAACACACTGAAGGCTTGGTCCCTTTCAAACTCATGGCAACCTTCCCACTGGTGTTTTATTATTGTCGCTCAAACTAGACACATTTTGAAGATAGTTCAACTTGATGTTTCCTTCAGAAGCATCAAAAGGAAACAACCCCACCACCTACTTTACTCTCATTAACAAGCATGGCGACACAAACTCAACATTTGTTACATGCGATTGTCCCAGACGCAAAACTACAATTGAAGGTTTTAGTCACCTTTGGATAAATGAATACGCAAAATTAAAACCCGCAACAGCGACATCTAGTGGTGAGACACATTCAGTTTTCTAATGTGTAGTCCTGTGAATGAAATTACGTGGACTACATATCACATGATTTGTGATAACTGCCCGGTTGTGCAGATCAGACGTGACTTGTTATAATCTTAATGAAAGGATAAGTAAAAAAACAATTTAATTTCACAGTTTAAGGAGCCCCACATAAGCAGGGCAATGAAAAATTGAGTAATACTCTTAGTGATCCTCTCCACGGAAATCTTTAGTAAAAGGCGAAAGATTTATTCGATCTGAAGAGAAATCAGAGTGATCTAACACGCAACACACTGAAGGCTTGGTCCCTTTCAAACTCATGGCAACCTTCCCACTGGTGTTTTATTATTGTCGCTCAAACTAGACACATTTTGAAGATAGTTCAACTTGATGTTTCCTTCAGAAGCATCAAAAGGAAACAACCCCACCACCTACTTTACTCTCATTAACAAGCATGGCGACACAAACTCAACATTTGTTACATGCGATTGTCCCAGACGCAAAACTACAATTGAAGGTTTTAGTCACCTTTGGATAAATGAATACGCAAAATTAAAACCCGCAACAGCGACATCTAGTGGTGAGACACATTCAGTTTTCTAATGTGTAGTCCTGTGAATGAAATTACGTGGACTACATATCACATGATTTGTGATAACTGCCCGGTTGTGCAGATCAGACGTGACTTGTTATAATCTTAATGAAAGGATAAGTAAAAAAACAATTTAATTTCACAGTTTAAGGAGCCCCACATAAGCAGGGCAATGAAAAATTGAGTAATACTCTTAGTGATCCTCTCCACGGAAATCTTTAGTAAAAGGCGAAAGATTTGTTCGATCTGAAGAGAAATCAGAGTGATCTAACACGCAACACACTGAAGGCTTGGTCCCTTTCAAACTCATGGCAACCTTCCCACTGGTGTGTTATTATTGTCGCTCAAACTAGACAAATTTTGAAGACAGTTCAACTTCAGAAGCATCAAAAGGAAACAACCCCACCACCTACTTTACTCTCATTAACAAGCATGGCGACACAAACTCAACATTTGTTACATGCGATTGTCCCGGACGCAAAACTACAATTGAAGGTTTTAGCGACCTTTGGATAAATGAATACGCAAAATTAAAACTCGCACCAGCGACATCTAGTGGTGAGACACATTCAGTTTTCTAATGTGTAGTCCTGTGAATGAAATTACGCGGACTACATATCACATGATTTGTGATAACCGCCCGGTTGTGCAGATCAGACATAACCCGTTAACATCTTAATGAAAGGATAAGTAAAAAAACAATTTAATTTCACAGTTTAAGAAGCCCCACATAAGCAGGGCAATGAAAAATTGAGTAATACTCTTAGTGATCCTCTCCACGGAAATCTTTAGTAAAAGGCGAAAGATTTATTCGATCTGAAGAGAAATCAGAGTGATCTAACACGCAACACACTGAAGGCTTGGTCCCTTTCAAACTCATGGCAACCTTCCCACTGGTGTTTTATTATTGTCGCTCAAACTAGACACATTTTGAAGATAGTTCAACTTGATGTTTCCTTCAGAAGCATCAAAAGGAAACAACCCCACCACCTACTTTACTCTCATTAACAAGCATGGCGACACAAACTCAACATTTGTTACATGCGATTGTCCCGGACGCAAAACTACAATTGAAGGTTTTAGCCACCTTTGGATAAATGAATACGCAAAATTAAAACTCGCACCAGCGACATCTAGTGGTGAGACACATTCAGTTTTCTAATGTGTAGTCCTGTGAATGAAATTCCGTGGACTACATATCAC
>NW_027466092.1:1590000-1592500 GCF_046127955.1 Nelusetta ayraudi
AACTGCCCGGTTGTGCAGATCAGACGTAACCTGTTATAATCATAATGAAAGGATAAGTTAAAAAAACAATTTAATTTCACAGTTTAAGAAGCCCCACATAAGCAGGGCAATGAAAAATTGAGTAATACTCTTAGTGATCCTCTCCACGGAAATCTTTAGTAAAAGGCGAAAGATTTATTCGATCTGAAGAGAAATCAGAGTGATCTAACACGCAACACACTGAAGGCTTGGTCCCTTTCAAACTCATGGCAACCTTCCCACTGGTGTTTTATTATTGTCGCTCAAACTAGACACATTTTGAAGATAGTTCAACTTGATGTTTCCTTCAGAAGCATCAAAAGGAAACAACCCCACCACCTACTTTACTCTCATTAACAAGCATGGCGACACAAACTCAACATTTGTTACATGCGATTGTCCCAGACGCAAAACTACAATTGAAGGTTTTAGTCACCTTTGGATAAATGAATACGCAAAATTAAAACCCGCAACAGCGACATCTAGTGGTGAGACACATTCAGTTTTCTAATGTGTAGTCCTGTGAATGAAATTACGTGGACTACATATCACATGATTTGTGATAACTGCCCGGTTGTGCAGATCAGACGTGACTTGTTATAATCTTAATGAAAGGATAAGTAAAAAAACAATTTAATTTCACAGTTTAAGGAGCCCCACATAAGCAGGGCAATGAAAAATTGAGTAATACTCTTAGTGATCCTCTCCACGGAAATCTTTAGTAAAAGGCGAAAGATTTGTTCGATCTGAAGAGAAATCAGAGTGATCTAACACGCAACACACTGAAGGCTTGGTCCCTTTCAAACTCATGGCAACCTTCCCACTGGTGTGTTATTATTGTCGCTCAAACTAGACAAATTTTGAAGACAGTTCAACTTCAGAAGCATCAAAAGGAAACAACCCCACCACCTACTTTACTCTCATTAACAAGCATGGCGACACAAACTCAACATTTGTTACATGCGATTGTCCCGGACGCAAAACTACAATTGAAGGTTTTAGCCACCTTTGGATAAATGAATACGCAAAATTAAAACTCGCACCAGCGACATCTAGTGGTGAGACACATTCAGTTTTCTAATGTGTAGTCCTGTGAATGAAATTACGCGGACTACATATCACATGATTTGTGATAACCGCCCGGTTGTGCAGATCAGACATAACCCGTTAACATCTTAATGAAAGGATAAGTAAAAAAACAATTTAATTTCACAGTTTAAGAAGCCCCACATAAGCAGGGCAATGAAAAATTGAGTAATACTCTTAGTGATCCTCTCCACGGAAATCTTTAGTAAAAGGCGAAAGATTTATTCGATCTGAAGAGAAATCAGAGTGATCTAACACGCAACACACTGAAGGCTTGGTCCCTTTCAAACTCATGGCAACCTTCCCACTGGTGTTTTATTATTGTCGCTCAAACTAGACACATTTTGAAGATAGTTCAACTTGATGTTTCCTTCAGAAGCATCAAAAGGAAACAACCCCACCACCTACTTTACTCTCATTAACAAGCATGGCGACACAAACTCAACATTTGTTACATGCGATTGTCCCGGACACAAAACTACAATTGAAGGTTTTAGCCACCTTTGGATAAATGAATACGCAAAATTAAAACTCGCACCAGCGACATCTAGTGGTGAGACACATTCAGTTTTCTAATGTGTAGTCTTGTGAATGAAATTACGTGGACTACATATCACATGATTTGTGATAACTGCCCGGTTGTGCAGATCGGACGTAACCTGTTATAATCTGAATGAAAGGATAAGTAAAAAAACAATTTAATTTCACAGTTTAAGAAGCCCCACATAAGCAGGGCAATGAAAAATTGAGTAATACTCTTAGTGATCCTCTCCACGGAAATCTTTAGTAAAAGGCGAAAGATTCATTCGATCTGAAGAGAAATCAGAGTGATCTAACACGCAACACACTGAAGGCTTGGTCCCTTTCAAACTCATGGCAACCTTCCCACTGGTGTTTTATTATTGTGGCTCAAACTAGACAGATTTTGAAGATAGATCAACTTGATGTTTCCTTCAAGCATGGTGAGACGCATTCAGTTTTCTAATGTGTAGTCCTGTAAATGAAATTCCGTGGACTACATATCACATGATTTGTGATAACTGCCCGGTTGTGCAGATCAGACGTAACCTGTTATAATCATAATGAAAGGATAAGTTAAAAAAACAATTTAATTTCACAGTTTAAGAAGCCCCACATAAGCAGGGCAATGAAAAATTGAGTAATACTCTTAGTGATCCTCTCCACGGAAATCTTTAGTAAAAGGCGAAAGATTTATTCGATCTGAAGAGAAATCAGAGTGATCTAACACGCAACACACTGAAGGCTTGGTCCCTTTCAAACTCATGGCAACCTTCCCACTGGTGTTTTATTATTGTCGCTCAAACTAGACACATTTTGAAGATAGTTCAACTTGATGTTTCCTTCAGAAGCATCAAAAGGAAACAACCCCACCACC
>NW_027466092.1:1595000-1612500 GCF_046127955.1 Nelusetta ayraudi
CGGACTACATATCACATGATTTGTGATAACCGCCCGGTTGTGCAGATCAGACATAACCCGTTAACATCTTAATGAAAGGATAAGTAAAAAAACAATTTAATT
Organism: Nelusetta ayraudi; assembly: GCF_046127955.1. Lineage (NCBI taxonomy): Eukaryota > Metazoa > Chordata > Actinopteri > Tetraodontiformes > Monacanthidae > Nelusetta > Nelusetta ayraudi. The sequence goes on from NW_027466092.1 coordinate 1,595,103, forward strand.
TCACAGTTTAAGAAGCCCCACATAAGCAGGGCAATGAAAAATTGAGTAATACTCTTAGTGATCCTCTCCACGGAAATCTTTAGTAAAAGGCGAAAGATTTATTCGATCTGAAGAGAAATCAGAGTGATCTAACACGCAACACACTGAAGGCTTGGTCCCTTTCAAACTCATGGCAACCTTCCCACTGGTGTTTTATTATTGTCGCTCAAACTAGACACATTTTGAAGATAGTTCAACTTGATGTTTCCTTCAGAAGCATCAAAAGGAAACAACCCCACCACCTACTTTACTCTCATTAACAAGCATGGCGACACAAACTCAACATTTGTTACATGCGATTGTCCCGGACGCAAAACTACAATTGAAGGTTTTAGCCACCTTTGGATAAATGAATACGCAAAATTAAAACTCGCACCAGCGACATCTAGTGGTGAGACACATTCAGTTTTCTAATGTGTAGTCCTGTGAATGAAATTACGTGGACTACATATCACATGATTTGTGATAACTGCCCGGTTGTGCAGATCAGACTTGACTTGTTATAATCTTAATGAAAGGATAAGTAAAAAAACAATTTAATTTCACAGTTTAAGAAGCCCCACATAAGCAGGGCAATGAAAAATTGAGTAATACTCTTAGTGATCCTCTCCACGGAAATCTTTAGTAAAAGGCGAAAGATTTGTTCGATCTGAAGAGAAATCAGAGTGATCTAACACGCAACACACTGAAGGCTTGGTCCCTTTCAAACTCATGGCAACCTTCCCACTGGTGTGTTATTATTGTCGCTCAAACTAGACAAATTTTGAAGACAGTTCAACTTCAGAAGCATCAAAAGGAAACAACCCCACCACCTACTTTACTCTCATTAACAAGCATGGCGACACAAACTCAACATTTGTTACATGCGATTGTCCCGGACACAAAACTACAATTGAAGGTTTTAGCCACCTTTGGATAAATGAATACGCAAAATTAAAACTCGCACCAGCGACATCTAGTGGTGAGACACATTCAGTTTTCTAATGTGTAGTCTTGTGAATGAAATTACGTGGACTACATATCACATGATTTGTGATAACTGCCCGGTTGTGCAGATCGGACGTAACCTGTTATAATCTGAATGAAAGGATAAGTAAAAAAACAATTTAATTTCACAGTTTAAGAAGCCCCACATAAGCAGGGCAATGAAAAATTGAGTAATACTCTTAGTGATCCTCTCCACGGAAATCTTTAGTAAAAGGCGAAAGATTCATTCGATCTGAAGAGAAATCAGAGTGATCTAACACGCAACACACTGAAGGCTTGGTCCCTTTCAAACTCATGGCAACCTTCCCACTGGTGTGTTATTATTGTGGCTCAAACTAGACAGATTTTGAAGATAGATCAACTTGATGTTTCCTTCAAGCATGGTGAGACGCATTCAGTTTTCTAATGTGTAGTCCTGTAAATGAAATTCCGTGGACTACATATCACATGATTTGTGATAACTGCCCGGTTGTGCAGATCAGACGTAACCTGTTATAATCATAATGAAAGGATAAGTAAAAAAAAAATTAATTTCACAGTTTAAGAAGCCCCACATAAGCAGGGCAATGAAAAATTGAGTAATACTCTTAGTGATCCTCTCCACGGAAATCTTTAGTAAAAGGCGAAAGATTTATTCGATCTGAAGAGAAATCAGAGTGATCTAACACGCAACACACTGAAGGCTTGGTCCCTTTCAAACTCATGGCAACCTTCCCACTGGTGTTTTATTATTGTCGCTCAAACTAGACAAATTATGAAGACAGTTCAACTTCAGAAGCATCAAAAGGAAACAACCCCACCACCTACTTTACTCTCATTAACAAGCATGGCGACACAAACTCAACATTTGTTACATGCGATTGTCCCGGACGCAAAACTACAATTGAAGGTTTTAGCCACCTTTGGATAAATGAATACGCAAAATTAAAACTCGCACCAGCGACATCTAGTGGTGAGACACATTCAGTTTTCCAATGTGTAGTCCTGTGAATGAAATTACGTGGACTACATATCACATGATTTGTGATAACTGCCCGGCTGTGCAGATCGGACGTAACCCATTAACATCTTAATGAAAGGATAAGTTAAAAAAACAATTTAATTTCACAGTTTAAGAAGCCCCACATAAGCAGGGCAATGAAAAATTGAGTAATACTCTTAGTGATCCTCTCCACGGAAATCTTTAGTAAAAGGCGAAAGATTTATTCGATCTGAAGAGAAATCAGAGTGATCTAACACGCAACACACTGAAGGCTTGGTCCCTTTCAAACTCATGGCAACCTTCCCACTGGTGTTTTATTATTGTGGCTCAAACTAGACAGATTTTGAAGATAGATCAACTTGATGTTTCCTTCAAGCATGGTGAGACGCATTCAGTTTTCTAATATGTAGTCCTGTGAATGAAATTCCGTGGACTACATATCACATGATTTGTGATAACTGCCCGGTTGCGCAGATCAGACGTAACCTGTTATAATCTTAATGAAAGGATAAGTAAAAAAAAATTTATTTCACAGTTTAAGAAGCCCCACATAAGCAGGGCAATGAAAAATTGAGTAATACTCTTAGTGATCCTCTCCACGGAAATCTTTAGTAAAAGGCGAAAGATTTATTCGATCTGAAGAGAAATCAGAGTGATCTAACACGCAACACACTGAAGGCTTGGTCCCTTTCAAACTCATGGCAACCTTCCCACTGGTGTTTTATTATTGTGGCTCAAACTAGACAGATTTTGAAGATAGATCAACTTGATGTTTCCTTCAAGCATGGTGAGACGCATTCAGTTTTCTAATGTGTAGTCCTGTAAATGAAATTCCGTGGACTACATATCACATGATTTGTGATAACTGCCCGGTTGCGCAGATCAGACGTAACCTGTTATAATCTTAATGAAAGGATAAGTAAAAAACAATTTAATTTCACAGTTTAAGAAGCCCCACATAAGCAGGGCAATGAAAAATTGAGTAATACTCTTAGTGATCCTCTCCACGGAAATCTTTAGTAAAAGGCGAAAGATTTATTCGATCTGAAGAGAAATCAGAGTGATCTAACACGCAACACACTGAAGGCTTGGTCCCTTTCAAACTCATGGCAACCTTCCCACTGGTGTGTTATTATTGTCGCTCAAACTAGACACATTTTGAAGATAGTTCAACTTGATGTTTCCTTCAGAAGCATCAAAAGGAAACAACCCCACCACCTACTTTACTCTCATTAACAAGCATGGCGACACAAACTCAACATTTGTTACATGCGATTGTCCCCGACGCAAAACTACAATTGAAGGTTTTAGCCACCTTTGGATAAATGAATATGCAAAATTAAAACTCGCACCAGCGACATCTAGTGGTGAGACACATTCAGTTTTCTAATGTGTAGTCCTGTGAATGAAATTACGTGGACTACATATCACATGATTTGTGATAACTGCCCGGTTGCGCAGATCAGACGTAACCTGTTATAATCTTAATGAAAGGATAAGTAAAAAAAAAATTAATTTCACAGTTTAAGAAGCCCCACATAAGCAGGGCAATGAAAAATTGAGTAATACTCTTAGTGATCCTCTCCACGGAAATTTAGTAAAACGGTATTTAGTAAAAGGCGAAAGATTTATTCGATCTGAAGAGAAATCAGAGTGATCTAACACGCAACACACTGAAGGCTTGGTCCCTTTCAAACTCATGGCAACCTTCCCACTGGTGTGTTATTATTGTTGCACAAACTAGACACATTTTGAAGATAGTTCAACTTGATGTTTCCTTCAGAAGCATCAAAAGGAAACAACCCCACCACCTACTTTACTCTCATTAACAAGCATGGTGACACAAACTCAAACTAGACACATTTTGAAGATAGTTCAACTTGATGTTTCCTTCAGAAGCATCAAAAGGAAACAACCCCACCACCTACTTTACTCTCATTAACAAGCATGGCGACACAAACTCAACATTTGTTACATGCGATTTTCCCGGACGCAAAACTACAATTGAAGGTTTTAGCCACCTTTGGATAAATGAATACGCAAAATTAAAACTCGCAACAGCGACATCTAGTGGTGAGACACATTCAGTTTTCTAATGTGTAGTCCTGTGAATGAAATTACGTGGACTACATATCACATGATTTGTGATAACTGCCCGGTTGTGCAGATCAGACGTGACTTGTTATAATCTTAATGAAAGGATAAGTAAAAAAACAATTTAATTTCACAGTTTAAGGAGCCCCACATAAGCAGGGCAATGAAAAATTGAGTAATACTCTTAGTGATCCTCTCCACGGAAATCTTTAGTAAAAGGCGAAAGATTTGTTCGATCTGAAGAGAAATCAGAGTGATCTAACACGCAACACACTGAAGGCTTGGTCCCTTTCAAACTCATGGCAACCTTCCCACTGGTGTGTTATTATTGTCGCTCAAACTAGACACATTTTGAAGACAGTTCAACTTCAGAAGCATCAAAAGGAAACAACCCCACCACCTACTTTACTCTCATTAACAAGCATGGCGACACAAACTCAACATTTGTTACATGCGATTGTCCCGGACGCAAAACTACAATTGAAGGTTTTAGCCACCTTTGGATAAATGAATACACAAAATTAAAACTCGCACCAGCGACATCTAGTGGTGAGACACATTCAGTTTTCCAATGTGTAGTCCTGTGAATGAAATTCCGTGGACTACATATCACATGATTTGTGATAACTGCCCGGCTGTGCAGATCGGACGTAACCCATTAACATCTTAATGAAAGGATAAGTTAAAAAAAACAATTTAATTTCACAGTTTAAGAAGCCCCACATAAGCAGGGCAATGAAAAATTGAGTAATACTCTTAGTGATCCTCTCCACGGAAATCTTTAGTAAAAGGCGAAAGATTTATTCGATCTGAAGAGAAATCAGAGTGATCTAACACGCAACACACTGAAGGCTTGGTCCCTTTCAAACTCATGGCAACCTTCCCACTGGTGTTTTATTATTGTGGCTCAAACTAGACAGATTTTGAAGATAGATCAACTTGATGTTTCCTTCAAGCATGGTGAGACGCATTCAGTTTTCTAATGTGTAGTCCTGTAAATGAAATTCCGTGGACTACATATCACATGATTTGTGATAACTGCCCGGTTGTGCAGATCAGACGTAACCTGTTATAATCATAATGAAAGGATAAGTAAAAAAAAAATTAATTTCACAGTTTAAGAAGCCCCACATAAGCAGGGCAATGAAAAATTGAGTAATACTCTTAGTGATCCTCTCCACGGAAATCTTTAGTAAAAGGCGAAAGAGTTATTCGATCTGAAGAGAAATCAGAGTGATCTAACACGCAACACACTGAAGGCTTGGTCCCTTTCAAACTCATGGCAACCTTCCCACTGGTGTTTTATTATTGTCGCTCAAACTAGACAAATTATGAAGACAGTTCAACTTCAGAAGCATCAAAAGGAAACAACCCCACCACCTACTTTACTCTCATTAACAAGCATGGCGACACAAACTCAACATTTGTTACATGCGATTGTCCCGGACGCAAAACTACAATTGAAGGTTTTAGCCACCTTTGGATAAATGAATACGCAAAATTAAAACTCGCACCAGCGACATCTAGTGGTGAGACACATTCAGTTTTCCAATGTGTAGTCCTGTGAATGAAATTACGTGGACTACATATCACATGATTTGTGATAACTGCCCGGCTGTGCAGATCGGACGTAACCCATTAACATCTTAATGAAAGGATAAGTTAAAAAAACAATTTAATTTCACAGTTTAAGAAGCCCCACATAAGCAGGGCAATGAAAAATTGAGTAATACTCTTAGTGATCCTCTCCACGGAAATCTTTAGTAAAAGGCGAAAGATTTATTCGATCTGAAGAGAAATCAGAGTGATCTAACACGCAACACACTGAAGGCTTGGTCCCTTTCAAACTCATGGCAACCTTCCCACTGGTGTTTTATTATTGTGGCTCAAACTAGACAGATTTTGAAGATAGATCAACTTGATGTTTCCTTCAAGCATGGTGAGACGCATTCAGTTTTCTAATATGTAGTCCTGTGAATGAAATTCCGTGGACTACATATCACATGATTTGTGATAACTGCCCGGTTGCGCAGATCAGACGTAACCTGTTATAATCTTAATGAAAGGATAAGTAAAAAAAAATTTATTTCACAGTTTAAGAAGCCCCACATAAGCAGGGCAATGAAAAATTGAGTAATACTCTTAGTGATCCTCTCCACGGAAATCTTTAGTAAAAGGCGAAAGATTTATTCGATCTGAAGAGAAATCAGAGTGATCTAACACGCAACACACTGAAGGCTTGGTCCCTTTCAAACTCATGGCAACCTTCCCACTGGTGTGTTATTATTGTCGCTCAAACTAGACACATTTTGAAGATAGTTCAACTTGATGTTTCCTTCAGAAGCATCAAAAGGAAACAACCCCACCACCTACTTTACTCTCATTAACAAGCATGGCGACACAAACTCAACATTTGTTACATGCGATTGTCCCCGACGCAAAACTACAATTGAAGGTTTTAGCCACCTTTGGATAAATGAATATGCAAAATTAAAACTCGCACCAGCGACATCTAGTGGTGAGACACATTCAGTTTTCTAATGTGTAGTCCTGTGAATGAAATTACGTGGACTACATATCACATGATTTGTGATAACTGCCCGGTTGCGCAGATCAGACGTAACCTGTTATAATCTTAATGAAAGGATAAGTAAAAAAAAAATTAATTTCACAGTTTAAGAAGCCCCACATAAGCAGGGCAATGAAAAATTGAGTAATACTCTTAGTGATCCTCTCCACGGAAATTTAGTAAAACGGTATTTAGTAAAAGGCGAAAGATTTATTCGATCTGAAGAGAAATCAGAGTGATCTAACACGCAACACACTGAAGGCTTGGTCCCTTTCAAACTCATGGCAACCTTCCCACTGGTGTGTTATTATTGTTGCACAAACTAGACACATTTTGAAGATAGTTCAACTTGATGTTTCCTTCAGAAGCATCAAAAGGAAACAACCCCACCACCTACTTTACTCTCATTAACAAGCATGGTGACACAAACTCAACATTTGTCACATGCGATTGTCCCCGACGCAAAACTACAATTGAAGGTTTTAGCGACCTTTGGATAAATGAATATGCAAAATTAAAACTCGCACCAGCAACATCTAGTGGTGAGACACATTCAGTTTTCTAATGTGTAGTCCTGTGAATGAAATTCCGTGGACTACATATCACATGATTTGTGATAACTGCCCGGTTGTGCAGATCAGACGTGACTTGTTATAATCTTAATGAAAGGATAAGTAAAAAAAATATTTAATTTCACAGTTTAAGGAGCCCCACATAAGCAGGGCAATGAAAAATTGAGTAATACTCTTAGTGATCCTCTCCACGGAAATCTTTAGTAAAAGGCGAAAGATTTATTCGATCTGAAGAGAAATCAGAGTGATCTAACACGCAACACACTGAAGGCTTGGTCCCTTTCAAACTCATGGCAACCTTCCCACTGGTGTTTTATTATTGTCGCTCAAACTAGACACATTTTGAAGATAGTTCAACTTGATGTTTCCTTCAGAAGCATCAAAAGGAAACAACCCCACCACCTACTTTACTCTCATTAACAAGCATGACGACACAAACTCAACATTTGTTACATGCGATTGTCCCCGACGCAAAACTACAATTGAAGGTTTTAGCCACCTTTGGATAAATGAATACGCAAAATTAAAACTCGCACCAGCGACATCTAGTGGTGAGACACATTCAGTTTTCTAATGTGTAGTCTTGTGAATGAAATTACGTGGACTACATATCACATGATTTGTGATAACTGCCCGGTTGTGCAGATCGGACGTAACCTGTTATAATCTTAATGAAAGGATAAGTAAAAAAACAATTTAATTTCACAGTTTAAGAAGCCCCACATAAGCAGGGCAATGAAAAATTGAGTAATACTCTTAGTGATCCTCTCCACGGAAATCTTTAGTAAAAGGCGAAAGATTCATTCGATCTGAAGAGAAATCAGAGTGATCTAACACGCAACACACTGAAGGCTTGGTCCCTTTCAAACTCATGGCAACCTTCCCACTGGTGTTTTATTATTGTGGCTCAAACTAGACAGATTTTGAAGATAGATCAACTTGATGTTTCCTTCAAGCATGGTGAGACGCATTCAGTTTTCTAATGTGTAGTCCTGTAAATGAAATTCCGTGGACTACATATCACATGATTTGTGATAACTGCCCGGTTGTGCAGATCAGACGTAACCTGTTATAATCTTAATGAAAGGATAAGTTAAAAAAACAATTTAATTTCACAGTTTAAGAAGCCCCACATAAGCAGGGCAATGAAAAATTGAGTAATACTCTTAGTGATCCTCTCCACGGAAATCTTTAGTAAAAGGCGAAAGATTTATTCGATCTGAAGAGAAATCAGAGTGATCTAACACGCAACACACTGAAGGCTTGGTCCCTTTCAAACTCATGGCAACCTTCCCACTGGTGTTTTATTATTGTCGCTCAAACTAGACACATTTTGAAGATAGTTCAACTTGATGTTTCCTTCAGAAGCATCAAAAGGAAACAACCCCACCACCTACTTTACTCTCATTAACAAGCATGGCGACACAAACTCAACATTTGTTACATGCGATTGTCCCGGACGCAAAACTACAATTGAAGGTTTTAGTCACCTTTGGATAAATGAATACGCAAAATTAAAACTCGCAACAGCGACATCTAGTGGTGAGACACATTCAGTTTTCTAATGTGTAGTCCTGTGAATGAAATTACGTGGACTACATATCACATGATTTGTGATAACTGCCCGGTTGTGCAGATCAGACGTGACTTGTTATAATCTTAATGAAAGGATAAGTAAAAAAACAATTTAATTTCACAGTTTAAGGAGCCCCACATAAGCAGGGCAATGAAAAATTGAGTAATACTCTTAGTGATCCTCTCCACGGAAATCTTTAGTAAAAGGCGAAAGATTTGTTCGATCTGAAGAGAAATCAGAGTGATCTAACACGCAACACACTGAAGGCTTGGTCCCTTTCAAACTCATGGCAACCTTCCCACTGGTGTGTTATTATTGTCGCTCAAACTAGACAAATTTTGAAGACAGTTCAACTTCAGAAGCATCAAAAGGAAACAACCCCACCACCTACTTTACTCTCATTAACAAGCATGGCGACACAAACTCAACATTTGTTACATGCGATTGTCCCGGACGCAAAACTACAATTGAAGGTTTTAGCGACCTTTGGATAAATGAATACGCAAAATTAAAACTCGCACCAGCGACATCTAGTGGTGAGACACATTCAGTTTTCTAATGTGTAGTCCTGTGAATGAAATTACGCGGACTACATATCACATGATTTGTGATAACCGCCCGGTTGTGCAGATCAGACATAACCCGTTAACATCTTAATGAAAGGATAAGTAAAAAAACAATTTAATTTCACAGTTTAAGAAGCCCCACATAAGCAGGGCAATGAAAAATTGAGTAATACTCTTAGTGATCCTCTCCACGGAAATCTTTAGTAAAAGGCGAAAGATTTATTCGATCTGAAGAGAAATCAGAGTGATCTAACACGCAACACACTGAAGGCTTGGTCCCTTTCAAACTCATGGCAACCTTCCCACTGGTGTTTTATTATTGTGGCTCAAACTAGACAGATTTTGAAGATAGATCAACTTGATGTTTCCTTCAAGCATGGTGAGACGCATTCAGTTTTCTAATGTGTAGTCCTGTGAATGAAATTCCGTGGACTACATATCACATGATTTGTGATAACTGCCCGGTTGCGCAGATCAGACGTAACCTGTTATAATCTTAATGAAAGGATAAGTAAAAAAAAAATTATTTCACAGTTTAAGAAGCCCCACATAAGCAGGGCAATGAAAAATTGAGTAATACTCTTAGTGATCCTCTCCACGGAAATCTTTAGTAAAAGGCGAAAGATTTATTCGATCTGAAGAGAAATCAGAGTGATCTAACACGCAACACACTGAAGGCTTGGTCCCTTTCAAACTCATGGCAACCTTCCCACTGGTGTTTTATTATTGTCGCTCAAACTAGACAAATTTTGAAGACAGTTCAACTTCAGAAGCATCAAAAGGAAACAACCCCACCACCTACTTTACTCTCATTAACAAGCATGACGACACAAACTCAACATTTGTTACATGCGATTGTCCCCGACGCAAAACTACAATTGAAGGTTTTAGCGACCTTTGGATAAATGAATATGCAAAATTAAAACTCGCACCAGCGACATCTAGTGGTGAGACACATTCAGTTTTCTAATGTGTAGTCCTGTGAATGAAATTACGTGGACTACATATCACATGATTTGTGATAACTGCCCGGTTGTGCAGATCAGACGTGACTTGTTATAATCTTAATGAAAGGATAAGTAAAAAAACAATTTAATTTCACAGTTTAAGGAGCCCCACATAAGCAGGGCAATGAAAAATTGAGTAATATTCTTAGTGATCCTCTCCACGGAAATCTTTAGTAAAAGGCGAAAGATTTGTTCGATCTGAAGAGAAATCAGAGTGATCTAACACGCAACACACTGAAGGCTTGGTCCCATTCAAACTCATGGCAACCATCCCACTGGTGTTTTATTATTGTCGCTCAAACTAGACAAATTTTGAAGATAGATCAACTTGATGTTTCCTTCAAGCATGGTGAGACGCATTCAGTTTTCTAATGTGTAGTCCTGTGAATGAAATTCCGTGGACTACATATCACATGATTTGTGATAACTGCCCGGTTGTGCAGATCAGACGTGACTTGTTATAATCTTAATGAAAGGATAAGTAAAAAAAACAATTTAATTTCACAGTTTAAGGAGCCCCACATAAGCAGGGCAATGAAAAATTGAGTAATACTCTTAGTGATCCTCTCCACGGAAATCTTTAGTAAAAGGCGAAAGATTTATTCGATCTGAAGAGAAATCAGAGTGATCTAACACGCAACACACTGAAGGCTTGGTCCCTTTCAAACTCATGGCAACCTTCCCACTGGTGTTTTATTATTGTCGCTCAAACTAGACAAATTTTGAAGACAGTTCAACTTCAGAAGCATCAAAAGGAAACAACCCCACCACCTACTTTACTCTCATTAACAAGCATGGCGACACAAACTCAACATTTGTTACATGCGATTGTCCCGGACGAAAAAACTACAATTGAAGGTTTTAGCGACCTTTGGATAAATGAATACGCAAAATTAAAACTTGCACCAGCGACATCTAGTGGTGAGACACATTCAGTTTTCTAATGTGTAGTCCTGTGAATGAAATTACGTGGACTACATATCACATGATTTGTGATAACTGCCTGGTTGCGAAGATCAGACGTAACCTGTTATAATCTTAAGGAAAGGATAAGTAAAAAAACAATTTAATTTCACAGTTTAAGAAGCCCCACATAAGCAGGGCAATGAAAAATTGAGTAATACTCTTAGTGATCCTCTCCACGGAAATCTTTAGTAAAAGGCGAAAGATTTATTCGATCTGAAGAGAAATCAGAGTGATCTAACACGCAACACACTGAAGGCTTGGTCCCTTTCAAACTCATGGCAACCTTCCCACTGGTGTTTTATTATTGTCGCTCAAACTAGACACATTTTGAAGATAGTTCAACTTGATGTTTCCTTCAGAAGCATCAAAAGGAAACAACCCCACCACCTACTTTACTCTCATTAACAAGCATGGCGACACAAACTCAACATTTGTTACATGCGATTGTCCCGGACGCAAAACTACAATTGAAGGTTTTAGTCACCTTTGGATAAATGAATACGCAAAATTAAAACTCGCAACAGCGACATCTAGTGGTGAGACACATTCAGTTTTCTAATGTGTAGTCCTGTGAATGAAATTACGTGGACTACATATCACATGATTTGTGATAACTGCCCGGTTGCGCAGATCAGACGTAACCTGTTATAATCTTAATGAAAGGATAAGTAAAAAAAAAATTAATTTCACAGTTTAAGAAGCCCCACATAAGCAGGGCAATGAAAAATTGAGTAATACTCTTAGTGATCCTCTCCACGGAAATCTTTAGTAAAAGGCGAAAGATTTATTCGATCTGAAGAGAAATCAGAGTGATCTAACACGCAACACACTGAAGGCTTGGTCCCTTTCAAACTCATGGCAACCTTCCCACTGGTGTTTTATTATTGTCGCTCAAACTAGACAAATTTTGAAGACAGTTCAACTTCAGAAGCATCAAAAGGAAACAACCCCACCACCTACTTTACTCTCATTAACAAGCATGGCGACACAAACTCAACATTTGTTACATGCGATTGTCCCCGACGCAAAACTACAATTGAAGGTTTTAGCGACCTTTGGATAAATGAATACGCAAAATTAAAACTCGCACCAGCGACATCTAGTGGTGAGACACATTCAGTTTTCTAATGTGTAGTCCTGTGAATGAAATTCCGTGGACTACATATCACATGATTTGTGATAACTGCCCGGTTGCGCAGATCGGACGTAAACCATTAACATCTTAATGAAAGGATAAGTAAAAAAAACAATTTAATTTCACAGTTTAAGAAGCCCCACATAAGCAGGGCAATGAAAAATTGAGTAATACTCTTAGTGATCCTCTCCACGGAAATCTTTAGTAAAAGGCGAAAGATTTATTCGATCTGAAGAGAAATCAGAGTGATCTAACACGCAACACACTGAAGGCTTGGTCCCTTTCAAACTCATGGCAACCTTCCCACTGGTGTTTTATTATTGTGGCTCAAACTAGACAGATTTTGAAGATAGATCAACTTGATGTTTCCTTCAAGCATGGTGAGACGCATTCAGTTTTCTAATGTGTAGTCCTGTGAATGAAATTCCGTGGACTACATATCACATGATTTGTGATAACTGCCCGGTTGTGCAGATCAGACGTGACTTGTTATAATCTTAATGAAAGGATAAGTAAAAAAACAATTTAATTTCACAGTTTAAGGAGCCCCACATAAGCAGGGCAATGAAAAATTGAGTAATACTCTTAGTGATCCTCTCCACGGAAATCTTTAGTAAAAGGCGAAAGATTTATTCGATCTGAAGAGAAATCAGAGTGATCTAACACGCAACACACTGAAGGCTTGGTCCCTTTCAAACTCATGGCAACCTTCCCACTGGTGTTTTATTATTGTCGCTCAAACTAGACAAATTTTGAAGACAGTTCAACTTCAGAAGCATCAAAAGGAAACAACCCCACCACCTACTTTACTCTCATTAACAAGCATGGCGACACAAACTCAACATTTGTTACATGCGATTGTCCCCGACGCAAAACTACAATTGAAGGTTTTAGCCACCTTTGGATAAATGAATATGCAAAATTAAAACTCGCACCAGCGACATCTAGTGGTGAGACACATTCAGTTTTCTAATGTGTAGTCCTGTGAATGAAATTACGTGGACTACATATCACATGATTTGTGATAACTGCCCGGTTGCGCAGATCAGACGTAACCCGTTATAATCTTAATGAAAGGATAAGTTAAAAAAACAATTTAATTTCACAGTTTAAGAAGCCCCACATAAGCAGGGCAATGAAAAATTGAGTAATACTCTTATTGATCCTCTCCACGGAAATCTTTAGTAAAAGGCGAACGATTTATTCGATCTGAAGAGAAATCAGAGTGATCTAACACGCAACACACTGAAGGCTTGGTCCCTTTCAAACTCATGGCAACCTTCCCACTGGTGTGTTATTATTGTCGCTCAAACTAGACACATTTTGAAGATAGTTCAACTTCATGTTTCCTTCAGAAGCATCAAAAGGAAACAACCCCACCACCTACTTTACTCTCATTAACAAGCATGGCGACACAAACTCAACATTTGTTACATGCGATTGTCCCCGACGCAAAACTACAATTGAAGGTTTTAGCCACCTTTGGATAAATGAATATGCAAAATTAAAACTCGCACCAGCGACATCTAGTGGTGAGACACATTCAGTTTTCTAATGTGTAGTCCTGTGAATGAAATTACGTGGACTACATATCACATGATTTGTGATAACTGCCCGGTTGCGCAGATCAGACGTAACCTGTTATAATCTTAATGAAAGGATAAGTAAAAAAAAAATTAATTTCACAGTTTAAGAAGCCCCACATAAGCAGGGCAATGAAAAATTGAGTAATACTCTTAGTGATCCTCTCCACGGAAATCTTTAGTAAAAGGCGAAAGATTTATTCGATCTGAAGAGAAATCAGAGTGATCTAACACGCAACACACTGAAGGCTTGGTCCCTTTCAAACTCATGGCAACCTTCCCACTGGTGTTTAATTATTGTGGCTCAAACTAGACAAATTTTGAAGACAGTTCAACTTCAGAAGCATCAAAAGGAAACAACCCCACCACCTACTTTACTCTCATTAACAAGCATGGCGACACAAACTCAACATTTGTTACATGCGATTGTCCCGGACGCAAAACTACAATTGAAGGTTTTAGCCACCTTTGGATAAATGAATACGCAAAATTAAAACTTGCACCAGCGACATCTAGTGGTGAGACACATTCAGTTTTCTAATGTGTAGTCCTGTGAATGAAATTACGTGGACTACATATCACATGATTTGTGATAACTGCCCGGTTGTGCAGATCGGACGTAACCCATTAACATCTTAATGAAAGGATAAGTTAAAAAAAACAATTTAATTTCACAGTTTAAGAAGCCCCACATAAGCAGGGCAATGAAAAATTGAGTAATACTCTTAGTGATCCTCTCCACGGAAATCTTTAGTAAAAGGCGAAAGATTTATTCGATCTGAAGAGAAATCAGAGTGATCTAACACGCAACACACTGAAGGCTTGGTCCCTTTCAAACTCATGGCAACCTTCCCACTGGTGTTTTATTATTGTGGCTCAAACTAGACAGATTTTGAAGATAGATCAACTTGATGTTTCCTTCAAGCATGGTGAGACGCATTCAGTTTTCTAATGTGTAGTCCTGTGAATGAAATTCCGTGGACTACATATCACATGATTTGTGATAACTGCCCAGTTGTGCAGATCAGACGTGACTTGTTATAATCTTAATGAAAGGATAAGTAAAAAAACAATTTAATTTCACAGTTTAAGGAGCCCCACATAAGCAGGGCAATGAAAAATTGAGTAATACTCTTAGTGATCCTCTCCACGGAAATCTTTAGTAAAAGGCGAAAGATTTATTCGATCTGAAGAGAAATCAGAGTGATCTAACACGCAACACACTGAAGGCTTGGTCCCTTTCAAACTCATGGCAACCTTCCCACTGGTGTGTTATTATTGTCGCTCAAACTAGACACATTTTGAAGATAGTTCAACTTGATGTTTCCTTCAGAAGCATCAAAAGGAAACAACCCCACCACCTACTTTACTCTCATTAACAAGCATGGCGACACAAACTCAACATTTGTTACATGCGATTGTCCCGGACGCAAAACTACAATTGAAGGTTTTAGTCACCTTTGGATAAATGAATACGCAAAATTAAAACTCGCAATAGCGACATCTAGTGGTGAGACACATTCAGTTTTCTAATGTGTAGTCCTGTGAATGAAATTACGTGGACTACATATCACATGATTTGTGATAACTGCCCGGTTGTGCAGATCAGACGTGACTTGTTATAATCTTAATGAAAGGATAAGTAAAAAAAATATTTAATTTCACAGTTTAAGGAGCCCCACATAAGCAGGGCAATGAAAAATTGAGTAATACTCTTAGTGATCCTCTCCACGGAAATCTTTAGTAAAAGGCGAAAGATTTATTCCATCTGAAGAGAAATCAGAGTGATCTAACACGCAACACACTGAAGGCTTGGTCCCTTTCAAACTCATGGCAACCTTCCCACTGGTGTTTTATTATTGTCGCTCAAACTAGACAAATTTTGAAGACAGTTCAACTTCAGAAGCATCAAAAGGAAACAACCCCACCACCTACTTTACTCTCATTAACAAGCATGGCGACACAAACTCAACATTTGTTACATGCGATTGTCCCCGACGCAAAACTACAATTGAAGGTTTTAGCGACCTTTGGATAAATGAATACGCAAAATTAAAACTCGCACCAGCGACATCTAGTGGTGAGACACATTCAGTTTTCTAATGTGTAGTCCTGTGAATGAAATTCCGTGGACTACATATCACATGATTTGTGATAACTGCCCGGTTGTGCAGATCGGACGTAAACCATTAACATCTTAATGAAAGGATAAGTAAAAAAACAATTTAATTTCACAGTTTAAGAAGCCCCACATAAGCAGGGCAAGGAAAAATTGAGTAATACTCTTAGTGATCCTCTCCACGGAAATCTTTAGTAAAAGGCAAAAGATTTATTCGATCTGAAGAGAAATCAGAGTGATCTAACACGCAACACACTGAAGGCTTGGTCCCTTTCAAACTCATGGCAACCTTCCCACTGGTGTGTTATTATTGTCGCTCAAACTAGACACATTTTGAAGATAGTTCAACTTGATGTTTCCTTCAGAAGCATCAAAAGGAAACAACCCCACCACCTACTTTACTCTCATTAACAAGCATGGCGACACAAACTCAACATTTGTTACATGCGATTGTCCCCGACGCAAAACTACAATTGAAGGTTTTAGCGACCTTTGGATAAATGAATACGCAAAATTAAAACTTGCACCAGCGACATCTAGTGGTGAGACACATTCAGTTTTCTAATGTGTAGTCCTGTGAATGAAATTACGTGGACTACATATCACATGATTTGTGTTAACTGCCTGGTTGCGAAGATCAGACGTAACCTGTTATAATCTTAAGGAAAGGATAAGTAAAAAAACAATTTAATTTCACAGTTTAAGAAGCCCCACATAAGCAGGGCAATGAAAAATTGAGTAATACTCTTAGTGATCCTCTCCACGGAAATCTTTAGTAAAAGGCGAAAGATTTATTCGATCTGAAGAGAAATCAGAGTGATCTAACACGCAACACACTGAAGGCTTGGTCCCTTTCAAACTCATGGCAACCTTCCCACTGGTGTGTTATTATTGTCGCTCAAACTAGACAAATTTTGAAGACAGTTCAACTTCAGAAGCATCAAAAGGAAACAACCCCACCACCTACTTTACTCTCATTAACAAGCATGGCGACACAAACTCAACATTTGTTACATGCGATTGTCCCCGACGCAAAACTACAATTGAAGGTTTTAGCGACCTTTGGATAAATGAATACGCAAAATTAAAACTCGCACGAGCGACATCTAGTGGTGAGACACATTCAGTTTTCTAATGTGTAGTCCTGTGAATGAAATTCCGTGGACTACATATCACATGATTTGTGATAACTGCCCGGTTGCG
>NW_027466092.1:1617500-1620000 GCF_046127955.1 Nelusetta ayraudi
ACCTACTTTACGCTCATTAACAAGCATGGCGACACAAACTCAACATTTGTTACATGCGATTGTCCCGGACGCAAAACTACAATTGAAGGTTTTAGCCACCTTTGGATAAATGAATACGCAAAATTAAAACTTGCACCAGCGACATCTAGTGGTGAGACACATTCAGTTTTCTAATGTGTAGTCCTGTGAATGAGATTACGTGGACTACATATCACATGATTTGTGATAACTGCCTGGTTGCGAAGATCAGACGTAACCTGTTATAATCTTAAGGAAAGGATAAGTAAAAAAAAAATTTAATTTCACAGTTTAAGAAGCCCCACATAAGCAGGGCAATGAAAAATTGAGTAATACTCTTAGTGATCCTCTCCACGGAAATCTTTAGTAAAAGGCGAAAGATTTGTTCGATCTGAAGAGAAATCAGAGTGATCTAACACGCAACACACTGAAGGCTTGGTCCCTTTCAAACTCATGGCAACCTTCCCACTGGTGTGTTATTATTGTCGCTCAAACTAGACAGATTTTGAAGATAGATCAACTTGATGTTTCCTTCAAGCATGGTGAGACGCATTCAGTTTTCTAATGTGTAGTCCTGTGAATGAAATTACGTGGACTACATATCACATGATTTGTGATAACTGCCCGGTTGCGCAGATCAGACGTAACCTGTTATAATCTTAATGAAAGGATAAGTAAAAAAAAAATTAATTTCACAGTTTAAGAAGCCCCACATAAGCAGGGCAATGAAAAATTGAGTAATACTCTTAGTGATCCTCTCCACGGAAATCTTTAGTAAAAGGCGAAAGATTTATTCGATCTGAAGAGAAATCAGAGTGATCTAACACGCAACACACTGAAGGCTTGGTCCCTTTCAAACTCATGGCAACCTTCCCACTGGTGTTTTATTATTGTCGCTCAAACTAGACACATTTTGAAGATAGTTCAACTTGATGTTTCCTTCAGAAGCATCAAAAGGAAACAACCCCACCACCTACTTTACTCTCATTAACAAGCATGGCGACACAAACTCAACATTTGTTACATGCGATTGTCCCGGACGCAAAACTACAATTGAAGGTTTTAGTCACCTTTGGATAAATGAATACGCAAAATTAAAACTCGCAACAGCGACATCTAGTGGTGAGACACATTCAGTTTTCTAATGTGTAGTCCTGTGAATGAAATTCCGTGGACTACATATCACATGATTTGTGATAACTGCCCGGTTGTGCAGATCAGACGTGACTTGTTATAATCTTAATGAAAGGATAAGTACAAAAAAAATTTAATTTCACAGTTTAAGAAGCCCCACATAAGCAGGGCAATGAAAAATTGAGTAATACTCTTAGTGATCCTCTCCACGGAAATCTTTAGTAAAAGGCGAAAGATTTATTCGATCTGAAGAGAAATCAGAGTGATCTAACACGCAACACACTGAAGGCTTGGTCCCTTTCAAACTCATGGCAACCTTCCCACTGGTGTGTTATTATTGTCGCTCAAACTAGACAGATTTTGAAGATAGATCAACTTGATGTTTCCTTCAAGCATGGTGAGACGCATTCAGTTTTCTAATGTGTAGTCCTGTGAATGAAATTACGTGGACTACATATCACATGATTTGTGATAACTGCCCGGTTGCGCAGATCAGACGTAACCTGTTATAATCTTAATGAAAGGATAAGTAAAAAAAAAATTAATTTCACAGTTTAAGAAGCCCCACATAAGCAGGGCAATGAAAAATTGAGTAATACTCTTAGTGATCCTCTCCACGGAAATCTTTAGTAAAAGGCGAAAGATTTATTCGATCTGAAGAGAAATCAGAGTGATCTAACACGCAACACACTGAAGGCTTGGTCCCTTTCAAACTCATGGCAACCTTCCCACTGGTGTTTTATTATTGTCGCTCAAACTAGACAAATTTTGAAGACAGTTCAACTTCAGAAGCATCAAAAGGAAACAACCCCACCACCTACTTTACTCTCATTAACAAGCATGGCGACACAAACTCAACATTTGTTACATGCGATTGTCCCGGACGAAAAAACTACAATTGAAGGTTTTAGCGACCTTTGGATAAATGAATACGCAAAATTAAAACTTGCACCAGCGACATCTAGTGGTGAGACACATTCAGTTTTCTAATGTGTAGTCCTGTGAATGAAATTACGTGGACTACATATCACATGATTTGTGATAACTGCCTGGTTGCGAAGATCAGACGTAACCTGTTATAATCTTAAGGAAAGGATAAGTAAAAAAACAATTTAATTTCACAGTTTAAGGAGCCCCACATAAGCAGGGCAATGAAAAATTGAGTAATATTCTTAGTGATCCTCTCCACGGAAATCTTTAGTAAAAGGCGAAAGATTTGTTCGATCTGAAGAGAAATCAGAGTGATCTAACACGCAACACACTGAAGGCTTGGTCCCTTTCAAACTCATGGCAACCTTCCCACTGGTGTGTTATTATTGTCGCTCAAACTAGACAAATTTTGAAGACA
>NW_027466092.1:1625000-1627500 GCF_046127955.1 Nelusetta ayraudi
TTCAAACTCATGGCAACCTTCCCACTGGTGTGTTATTATTGTCGCTCAAACTAGACACATTTTGAAGATAGTTCAACTTGATGTTTCCTTCAGAAGCATCAAAAGGAAACAACCCCACCACCTACTTTACTCTCATTAACAAGCATGGCGACACAAACTCAACATTTGTTACATGCGATTGTCCCGGACGC
This sequence comes from Nelusetta ayraudi, assembly GCF_046127955.1. NCBI lineage: Eukaryota > Metazoa > Chordata > Actinopteri > Tetraodontiformes > Monacanthidae > Nelusetta > Nelusetta ayraudi. The sequence goes on from NW_027466092.1 coordinate 1,625,192, forward strand.
AAAACTACAATTGAAGGTTTTAGTCACCTTTGGATAAATGAATACGCAAAATTAAAACTCGCAATAGCGACATCTAGTGGTGAGACACATTCAGTTTTCTAATGTGTAGTCCTCTGAATGAAATTACGTGGACTACATATCACATGATTTGTGATAACTGCCCGGTTGTGCAGATCAGACGTGACTTGTTATAATCTTAATGAAAGGATAAGTAAAAAAAATATTTAATTTCACAGTTTAAGGAGCCCCACATAAGCAGGGCAATGAAAAATTGAGTAATACTCTTAGTGATCCTCTCCACGGAAATCTTTAGTAAAAGGCGAAAGATTTATTCCATCTGAAGAGAAATCAGAGTGATCTAACACGCAACACACTGAAGGCTTGGTCCCTTTCAAACTCATGGCAACCTTCCCACTGGTGTTTTATTATTGTCGCTCAAACTAGACAAATTTTGAAGACAGTTCAACTTCAGAAGCATCAAAAGGAAACAACCCCACCACCTACTTTACTCTCATTAACAAGCATGGCGACACAAACTCAACATTTGTTACATGCGATTGTCCCCGACGCAAAACTACAATTGAAGGTTTTAGCGACCTTTGGATAAATGAATACGCAAAATTAAAACTCGCACCAGCGACATCTAGTGGTGAGACACATTCAGTTTTCTAATGTGTAGTCCTGTGAATGAAATTCCGTGGACTACATATCACATGATTTGTGATAACTGCCCGGTTGTGCAGATCGGACGTAAACCATTAACATCTTAATGAAAGGATAAGTAAAAAAACAATTTAATTTCACAGTTTAAGAAGCCCCACATAAGCAGGGCAAGGAAAAATTGAGTAATACTCTTAGTGATCCTCTCCACGGAAATCTTTAGTAAAAGGCAAAAGATTTATTCGATCTGAAGAGAAATCAGAGTGATCTAACACGCAACACACTGAAGGCTTGGTCCCTTTCAAACTCATGGCAACCTTCCCACTGGTGTGTTATTATTGTCGCTCAAACTAGACACATTTTGAAGATAGTTCAACTTGATGTTTCCTTCAGAAGCATCAAAAGGAAACAACCCCACCACCTACTTTACTCTCATTAACAAGCATGGCGACACAAACTCAACATTTGTTACATGCGATTGTCCCCGACGCAAAACTACAATTGAAGGTTTTAGCGACCTTTGGATAAATGAATACGCAAAATTAAAACTTGCACCAGCGACATCTAGTGGTGAGACACATTCAGTTTTCTAATGTGTAGTCCTGTGAATGAAATTACGTGGACTACATATCACATGATTTGTGTTAACTGCCTGGTTGCGAAGATCAGACGTAACCTGTTATAATCTTAAGGAAAGGATAAGTAAAAAAACAATTTAATTTCACAGTTTAAGAAGCCCCACATAAGCAGGGCAATGAAAAATTGAGTAATACTCTTAGTGATCCTCTCCACGGAAATCTTTAGTAAAAGGCGAAAGATTTATTCGATCTGAAGAGAAATCAGAGTGATCTAACACGCAACACACTGAAGGCTTGGTCCCTTTCAAACTCATGGCAACCTTCCCACTGGTGTGTTATTATTGTCGCTCAAACTAGACAAATTTTGAAGACAGTTCAACTTCAGAAGCATCAAAAGGAAACAACCCCACCACCTACTTTACTCTCATTAACAAGCATGGCGACACAAACTCAACATTTGCTACATGCGATTGTCCCCGACGCAAAACTACAATTGAAGGTTTTAGCGACCTTTGGATAAATGAATATGCAAAATTAAAACTCGCACCAGCAACATCTAGTGGTGAGACACATTCAGTTTTCTAATGTGTAGTCCTGTGAATGAAATTACGTGGACTACATATCACATGATTTGTGATAACTGCCCGGTTGCGCAGATCAGACGTAACCTGTTATAATCTTAATGAAAGGATAAGTAAAAAAACAATTTAATTTCACAGTTTAAGAAGCCCCACATAAGCAGGGCAAGGAAAAATTGAGTAATACTCTTAGTGATCCTCTCCACGGAAATCTTTAGTAAAAGGCGAAAGATTTATTCGATCTGAAGAGAAATCAGAGTGATCTAACACGCAACACACTGAAGGCTTGGTCCCTTTCAAACTCATGGCAACCTTCCCACTGGTGTTTTATTATTGTCGCTCAAACTAGACAAATTTTGAAGACAGTTCAACTTCAGAAGCATCAAAAGGAAACAACCCCACCACCTACTTTACTCTCATTAACAAGCATGGCGACACAAACTCAACATTTGTTACATGCGATTGTCCCCGACGCAAAACTACAATTGAAGGT
>NW_027466092.1:1632500-1705000 GCF_046127955.1 Nelusetta ayraudi
AATCAGAGTGATCTAACACGCAACACACTGAAGGCTTGGTCCCTTTCAAACTCATGGCAACCTTCCCACTGGTGTTTTATTATTGTGGCTCAAACTAGACAGATTTTGAAGATAGATCAACTTGATGTTTCCTTCAAGCATGGTGAGACGCATTCAGTTTTCTAATGTGTAGTCCTGTGAATGAAATTCCGTGGACTACATATCACATGATTTGTGATAACTGCCCGGTTGTGCAGATCAGACGTGACTTGTTATAATCTTAATGAAAGGATAAGTAAAAAAACAATTTAATTTCACAGTTTAAGGAGCCCCACATAAGCAGGGCAATGAAAAATTGAGTAATACTCTTAGTGATCCTCTCCACGGAAATCTTTAGTAAAAGGCAAAAGATTTATTCGATCTGAAGAGAAATCAGAGTGATCTAACACGCAACACACTGAAGGCTTGGTCCCTTTCAAACTCATGGCAACCTTCCCACTGGTGTTTTATTATTGTCGCTCAAACTAGACAAATTTTGAAGACAGTTCAACTTCAGAAGCATCAAAAGGAAACAACCCCACCACCTACTTTACTCTCATTAACAAGCATGGCGACACAAACTCAACATTTGTTACATGCGATTGTCCCGGACGAAAAAACTACAATTGAAGGTTTTAGCGACCTTTGGATAAATGAATACGCAAAATTAAAACTTGCACCAGCGACATCTAGTGGTGAGACACATTCAGTTTTCTAATGTGTAGTCCTGTGAATGAAATTACGTGGACTACATATCACATGATTTGTGATAACTGCCTGGTTGCGAAGATCAGACGTAACCTGTTATAATCTTAAGGAAAGGATAAGTAAAAAAACAATTTAATTTCACAGTTTAAGGAGCCCCACATAAGCAGGGCAATGAAAAATTGAGTAATATTCTTAGTGATCCTCTCCACGGAAATCTTTAGTAAAAGGCGAAAGATTTGTTCGATCTGAAGAGAAATCAGAGTGATCTAACACGCAACACACTGAAGGCTTGGTCCCTTTCAAACTCATGGCAACCTTCCCACTGGTGTGTTATTATTGTCGCTCAAACTAGACAAATTTTGAAGACAGTTCAACTTCAGAAGCATCAAAAGGAAACAACCCCACCACCTACTTTACGCTCATTAACAAGCATGGCGACACAAACTCAACATTTGTTACATGCGATTGTCCCGGACGCAAAACTACAATTGAAGGTTTTAGCCACCTTTGGATAAATGAATACGCAAAATTAAAACTTGCACCAGCGACATCTAGTGGTGAGACACATTCAGTTTTCTAATGTGTAGTCCTGTGAATGAGATTACGTGGACTACATATCACATGATTTGTGATAACTGCCTGGTTGCGAAGATCAGACGTAACCTGTTATAATCTTAAGGAAAGGATAAGTAAAAAAAAAATTTAATTTCACAGTTTAAGAAGCCCCACATAAGCAGGGCAATGAAAAATTGAGTAATACTCTTAGTGATCCTCTCCACGGAAATCTTTAGTAAAAGGCGAAAGATTTGTTCGATCTGAAGAGAAATCAGAGTGATCTAACACGCAACACACTGAAGGCTTGGTCCCTTTCAAACTCATGGCAACCTTCCCACTCGTGTGTTATTATTGTTGCACAAACTAGAAACATTTTGAAGACAGTTCAACTTGATGTTTCCTTCAGAAGCATCAAAAGGAAACAACCCCACCACCTACTTTACTCTCATTAACAAGCATGGCGACACAAACTCAACATTTGTTACATGCGATTGTCCCCGACGCAAAACTACAATTAAAGGTTTTAGCGACCTTTGGATAAATGAATATGCAAAATTAAAACTCGCACCAGCGACATCTAGTGGTGAGACGTGTTCAGTTTTCTAATGTGTAGTCCTGTGAATGAAATTACGTGGACTACATATCACATGATTTGCGATAACTGCCTGGTTGCGCAGATCAGACGTAACCTGTTAACATCTTAATGAAAAGATAAGTAAAAAAACAATTTAATTTCACAGTTTAAGAAGCCCCACATAAGCAGGGCAATGAAAAATTGAGTAATACTCTTAGTGATCCTCTCCACGGAAATCTTTAGTAAAAGGCGAAAGATTTATTCGATCTGAAGAGAAATCAGAGTGATTAACACGCAACACACTGAAGACTTGGTCCCTTTCAAACTCATAGCAACCTTCCCACTGGTGTGTTATTATTGTCGCTCAAACTAGACAAATTTTGAAGACAGTTCAACTTGATGTTTCCTTCTGAAGCATCAAAAGGAAACAACCCCACCACCTACTTTACTCTCATTAACAAGCATGGCGACACAAACTCAACATTTGTTACATGCGATTGTCCCGGACGCAAAACTACAATTGAAGGTTTTAGCCACCTTTGGATAAATGAATACGCAAAATTAAAACTCGCACCAGCGACATCTAGTGGTGAGACACATTCAGTTTTCTAATGTGTAGTCTTGTGAATGAAATTACGTGGACTACATATCACATGATTTGTGATAACTGCCCGGTTGCGCAGATCGGACGTAACCCGTTAACATCTTAATGAAAGGATAAGTAAAAAAACAATTTAATTTCACAGTTTAAGAAGCCCCACATAAGCAGGGCAATGAAAAATTGAGTAATACTCTTAGTGATCCTCTCAACGGAAATCTTTAGTAAAAGGCGAAAGATTTATTCGATCTGAAGAGAAATCAGAGTGATCTAACACGCAACACACTGAAGGCTTGGTCCCTTTCAAACTCATGCCAACATTTCAACTGGTGTGTTCTGAATTACGTTTAAACAACGCAATTAAAGACATTTCAACTTGATGTTTCTTTTTTAGATTATTTTAGTATTATTCACTATTTATAATTTCCCTAGAAAAAACAACAACAATTTTACTCTCTTCATCAACTGCAGTTGCACAAATGAAAACATTTCTACCATGTTCCTGGTTTCACCGCAGAGATTTCTGGGAATGTAGCCTCGAAGATAACACACAGTATTCAATGCGAACAGCATTTGCCAACACTGCCTCCCCTCCATGAAGCAGTGTTGTGTATATCAAAACACAATGTTCTGGCTCCATACATACGACCACATTGTAAATGTAGCGCGACTTGCTAAAATATAAAAGTGTGATTCATTAATTTACGAACGCCACACCTACAGTGTCAAGCTCTACTGGTATCATACACACTCTGTATTATTATGTTGCGGCAATAGTGCTGCAACTACAGCCCTCTGCAAAACGTCCACCGTTATTTTCTACAGAAGTGCATTCACATCATGCACCAGATTATTTCATAGATACCTGCATGACACAAGGAGTTATCAATAATTGTGATCACAATAATATTTATCAAGAACAAATTCAAATAGGCTGTTGGCCATTCTTTTTTACATTGCGGGTCATTGATTTTAATAACTGAGGAAGCTTTGCATCTTAAGCCCCTGAGATAGGACAATGAGAACAGCTTTAGCCAAAACTGCTTCCACTTCAAGAAGCAGTGTTCTGTATACTGAAACACAATGTTTTGGCTCCTTACATTTGACCACACTCTAAATGTAACACAGCTCGCTAAAATATAAAACCGTGATGCACCTATTCGCCACCTTTCGCTTCATTAATCTACGAATGCAACAAATACGCTCCATATTTTTGATGTGACTGCAACAGCACGCTGTAAAGCGGCCACTGTCAATTTCTACATAAGGACAAACGTTCATGTCATGACCCTGTGTAAACGATTGCGTTTATGTTTTTCCAGTGACTTTTATTTTGATAGGCGGAAGCAGTGAAGAGCGCTAAACACTTAAAATGGAGTAAAGAAGAGTCAGCGCGAGGGTGTGTGTGTGTGAGAGAGAGAGAAGTAGAGATGGTGCAGAGGAGAGCGGAGTAGTGTAGAAATCAAGAGAGCAAGATTTAAAGACTATATCACTGGTCAAGGGCGCACACAGCATATACAATTCCTTTCTTCTGTACTCACCGTTTTTGTTGTCAGCAATTGCACTTATGTTTTGTTATTGTGTTTGTAGCGTTATATCCTGCCGCAGCACACCTGTGTTACGTGAACGTTAATTTTCTCTGCTGGAGGATCTTCTGTTTTGTTACTTTAAGAGTCTTAATCCATTATAGCCGATGGTCTAAATTAAATCACACGATATGAATTTTAATAATAGTTTATTTTTATTGATGAATTTTATATAAACTTTCAACTTGTGATTTATTTTTTATTTAAAGTAGCTATTTATCATTATTAATTCATGTATGTTGAATATTTTTTTTCTAATTTGTAAGAAATACTAATTGAAACTTTTATTTTGTATTCTAGTTTTCACGGTGTTCAACAGTGCTTCATTGAACTGTTTATTTATTAAAGGCACCTTTTGATATCAGTACGATGCGTCGACCTATTGATTGGCCAGCTGTAATAACACATTTCACGCCTGCGAGCACGAGATACGGACGTATCAATTATCATAAACTCGACAACAGCTGGTCATTCCAAACCAATTGTAACAAGTGAATAAGCTCGCTTTTTGAGTGCATGATTTATCTTCACAACTTAAGAAGCCTCGCATAAGCAAGGCATCAAAAAATTGAGTAAAACTCTTAGTGATCCTCTCCACGGAAATCTTTAGTAAAAGGCGAAAGATTTATTCGATCTGAAGAGAAATCAGAGTAATCTAACTTCCTCCATGAGAACTGTCGGTCCCCTTCTACGCCCATATTGACTTTACCACTGGTGTAATCTAAATACCACTTCAAAAGTTGCATCTCTAAAGAGAAAGAGACGGCAGAAATAGTGACGTGTCGTAACCAAGCAGCATGTGCTTGAAGGAGTAATTTTTGCCATCAACTTACACTCTTTGTATCCGGCGCAAGGCATGCTGGTACTTGGGTATTTGAAATTTTGCGGCTCAGCCTCGGTCTTCTGTACTATGTAGCAATATGAATTACACCTGCACCACACAAAGAGTGCGACACAACCTAACGACGTGAGAAAATGTCTAAATTTAGCATTATTTAAGGCTCCGGACTCACTGGCGCCAGAAAGTAACACGGCTAACAACGACACCTAGCGGTAGCAGCTATGTTGGCAGTTCTATTCACCCTCACCCATCATATGCAAGTTAACAAAGTCAATTATGTGCATATTTTTTTAAATTTAAAAAGCGGAAAATACCGTAACGACGAACAAATGAGAATGAAGCAAGTGCACAATCGTCGACGACACACACACACACACACACACACACACACACACACACACACACACGAGCGTTTAAAAGTTACAGGAACACATTTTGCAGGATCTCTCAAGGTTTTTTAATTGCCAAATATGGGACAATCGCGTATTTTACGGGAGGATTGGCAACCCTATCTAGACCACAGACGGAAATCAAATGAGGTTTTGTCATTTTCCCTAAAAAACGGGACAAATTGTGTCCCGGGAGACATTTTATTTTTCCCGGGACAGGTGGTGAAAAAAAGAGAACAATTCTGGGAAAAACGGGACGGGTGGCAATCCTACAAACATTCATATATTGGGTGCTCAGCAGTCACATTACCTCCAGTTGGAGATCTTGGGGTATTGGAGAGGGGAAAGAGCCAGAAGTGGCCCCTTAGCCACAGCTGCTTAATTAGTTGAATTTTAGCTGAAGTTCGGTTCCGTCCACCTGTGCTGTTTGTTACAGCACAGAAGTTACGTCGCATTTCGTAACTCTGAAATTCAGCCACGAGGCTGATTACTTTTTTGGTCTTGTCCGGGATGCCGTAGTTTACTTACAAAAACGACAGACAAAAAGCGTTTAGGTAACACAAAGGTGCTATAATTTATTTGATTAATTTAATTAAAAATATATTTCCATTATTACCTAACTTGGAGCTACGTTTTTCAGGAGGTAACAACTGCAGTTGTTTATAGTCTGAACATAAATAATGAAATGTGTGTATTTGACAGTTCACAGATGACAGTTCTTTTACAATGAGTATTCAAACTTATTACATACTGTGGACGATACCAAATAAAATATCCCCAAAAATATTTTGTAGAAACCCACAAGACATAAAACATTACCACTTCACACTTGCGTTTAAACCCGTTGTAGAAGTTTGACATTTTAAACCACTGATTTGTGTCTAATGGACTTGCTTGTTCATTAATAGAAACATGAGACAGACAGGAAGCACTGTCACAATGATCATATGGATGTTCATCACACAGCACACAGTGCAGAAGAAAACTGCATAGGGTTTTTACTCAATATACAGGTTTATTAAAGAATTGATTTTCACATAATAAATGAACATTTTGTTTTTACAGTACAAGTCAATGGTTTGGACACAACACCTCATTCAGAGTTTTGTTCTCATATTTTTTTTTAATGATGCTAACATTCCAGATGATATCAGAGACACTGACATGATGAATGGACACATACGAAAATTACCCGGTTAACAGGGTGGAGTTGAAGCTGAATACAATTTACATCTTAGACTCTTCTAAGCAGATTTACTGGCTATTTTGTGAGTTTTGACTGGAGAAGGTTGTTTCAACAGTCCAGAAGGAGATTCGAGAGGCGTTGAGCACCGATTGGCTGTTTCGCCTCCCTGTCGTTCAGCACTTCAACTCCCTGCGGCGGAAATTTGACCAGGAAGTCCTGATTCACACCATCTCCTCTGAACAGCTGATGTTCAAACATGTCTGCTCGCTGCTAATTTGCACTTTGTGGATGATGAAGTCATCATCTCCAGGCCTGGTCAGGTCCTCATCAGAGGCCGTGTCATCACAGTGTTGTATGGTTTTCTCATCCACACTTACAGCTACATTTAAAGTTACTTGGGCTTAGTGGGAACAATATTTTGTTCCTCAACAGGAACAACAAGCACAGCTTCAGCCGATGGAACACCTGAGTGACGGAGTGCTGACATTAGTGCAACTTTTATTTACTTCAAACTTATAGATGTTTTCCGTGATAGTTTGGATGTATTTAAAATGATGAAAACTGTAAAAAAATAAAAATAGGAAAACAAAAGAGAGAATGAGAAGGCCTGTCCAAACTTTTGACCAGTCTGTATTTCATTAAAAGACAAACTTAATGGATCCACTTAAAGTCCTTCTTTGTGCATCTAGAACTTCCTATTTGGTCTCATCTCTGATTCTTTGGTTTGGTTGTGATGTGAAACACAGAGCGACAGCAAAAAGGAGTAATGGACAAACAAAAGTAAACAGCATCACAGTATCAGAGGAAGAAGACAGTCGACTGCCGAGTGGAGTGTACGGCCACTGTGAGCCGGGTTTGAGTGTCCGGCGCAGTGCTTTAGTCCATCAGGTTTCAGAGTGTGAGAGGTGAGTCGGAGCAGAGCCTCAGATGGAATAAAGTCTGAGCTGCTCCTCCATGTCTCCCTCCGACACGTCCCCAAACGTCTCCTTGTTGTCCCTCAGCAGCTGGAAGATGGCAGCCAGCTGCTCCCGCTGCACCCTGGAGAAGGAACCACGACGGATCAGAGAACAAACACAGCCACAGAATGTCTGCACTGACACTCAGACCCGAAACTGTAAAAAGGCAAAGGAATAACAGAGTGAAAAGGAGAATTTCAAAGAATATTTTGTGCCAAAAAAAAGTATAAAAACAGAGAAGCTGGAAGTTTTACTATTATATTATTGTATTCTAATGATACAAAGCCCCACATGGTGATTTTTTTGTCTTTAATACCCACTTTAACCTGCACTGAGGGGTCCCAAAGGTTTGTTTGAGTCTATCCCAGCTGTCACAGGGTGAAGGTGGGACTACACCCTGAACAAGCCATTCAAACACACCTGTGGACAATTTAGAGTTCCATATTTGCATCACATGCATGTTTTAGACTGTGGGAGGAGCTGTAGAGAACCACACAGACAAGGGGGGAATATTTGAACTTCGGAGAGAGAACACACAACCTAATTGCTGTGAGGGGAAATTGCTAAAGACTGCAAAAAATGTACATAAACCATGTAAATAGAACTATGACAAACACAACTTAGCATTTGTTTGGTTTGAAACCAAAACACTTGTACTCTATACCTCAGTGATTAACAGTTGGCTATAAAAGTGTTCTTTGTTGAAGACCAAGTAGGAAAATATTCTTTGACGCGTCTTTTCAGAAAAGTAACAAAACTTCCTTCTCATACTGAAAGTCAGACGTCATTATTTGGCTTACAAGCACAACGGCAGCAATGAGATTTTAATATTATCATTATGAGTCTAAAATCTCTCAACCTGCTGCTGGCTGATGCTCCCAATCCTTGCGAGACCGACGGGCTGACTCCTCCGCGTAATAAAAAAGAGGGAGATCGGGTGGCCGCAATTCTGCTGAGTTTTTACACAGCGGCTAGCAGGGTGGTTCCCACAGGAGCATCAGGTGTGAATCCAATTTGAGTGCAGCGGTTCACCTGCAGCCTCCTGCCGAGTCGCTTCACTCGAGGCTCGTGGTGTGTGTTTTCTCTCGGGTCGCGTGTCATTCATCCTCCCACTAATTCCTGGCAGGGACTCAATCTGGCCTTACTGGGTCTAGTCTGCAGCGGCTAAACGTGGAGGGAAGCGACAGCAACTTGGCCGCACGTGTCGGCAGCGGCAGGGAGATTAGAGGGAGGAGGGAGAGGTCAAAGGGCGGCAGCGCCACCAGGCAACGCGGGAATGTTATTCTGGTGTGAGAGTGAAGCGACAGGAAGCGTCAAAGAGAATCTGCTGCTCTGAGGAGCACAAGTGAGTCGTATTGTGGGGAGCAGGAAGTGTAGACTGACCTCTGCTCCTCCTCCAGCTCCTCTTTGGACATCATCATCTCCATGTGGTGGGAGCGCGACTTCCCAGGCAGGTACGTCAAGGAGCCGTCCTCATTGGCTATCTCTGTATCTGATGGGGATGGAATATATAATATGGTGGTTATAAAGGTGGAGTGTTGCACTCAAACACACAATGGAGCCAAAATGTAAACTTGTACAAAGCCGCAGGCCGACATTGATATCTATTGAGAAAATCTTTATAAATATAATTTCAACAGTAACCTTTTTCGTAGGGCTAATAATACACTTAAAAATAAAACAACAACAATAAACCAATTAAGTCGTAATAATATCATTCAATTAATGTCCTGTCCTGATAGACAAGCCAAAAAAAACATTCTGCATTCTGGGATTTTTAGTAGTATTGGTACATGTGCTGTATAATACCTGTGGGCCAGCTCTAGCAGTGATTTAGCATTACCTTGTGGGCCAAATATAATTACACTGCAGGCCAAATTTGGCCCGTGGGCCAGAGTTTGACACCTATAACATAAAGGCTTTAAAAAAATCGATTTCCTGTGAGAAGAAGTGAAGCTCTCACCGTCCAGCAGCTCCGGGCTCTCTGTGGCTCCTTCAGCCTGGAGGTGAGAGAACGCACACTTTAGGAGCTCCTTATCAGAGAGCCCGATGAAGGACTTGCGGCTGCGGCCTGACGAGGCCTCGGAGGACGAGTCTACCTCCGGGTAGGTGGGTGTGGGGGAGGCGTGCTCCTCCTTGTCCTCCTCCCCCCTGGCAGACTGGCACTGGGCCTCTTCCTGTCAGAGAGTCTGGGTTAGACAACGACAACAACAACAAAACAACCACTGCCAGTCAGTCAGGTGGTGTGGTCTGTTCTCATAAATTAGGGATAATAAAGTATTTTTTATATTTTAACATAGATCTAACACAAACCAACAGTTCAAACTTGGTGACTGGTGACCCATAGTGTGCAAACATCTTCTCAATAAACACCAGGTCAGAGAACTTTTAGTTTTACTTCTGCTCGTCAGATTTTTTTTTCATTTTTTGACTGATTGTTTTTTTGTTGTCGTTGCAGCTTTCTGCACTCCACTCAGCAGCGGTCTGCGCATGTCCATGGGCACCGGTTCTGTTTTCATTTCAACACGCGACGTCGTGCGTTTCACGCTTCACGCAGGACTTTTAACCGCTGTGAACCACGAGAGACTCTTGCACATGCGGGACTTTTAACCTGTAGCCGAGTGGAAAGATTAGGCGCGAGTGACGTCACAGGACAGCAAAGAAGCGTTCGGCGGCTGAGCGTCTCTCTCTGCGACTTACCGTCTGCACAGACTTCACTACATCCCAGTGGTCGTGCGAGCTGCCGCTGATGTCGCACCAGTTCTCCTCCTCCTCCTCCACCACCACCTTCTTCTTCTCCTTCACCCTGCGGTCCGGGAGGTGGCCGTTCTGCGGTGACAATCCCGGGCCCGGAGCGTCTGCGTTGCGGGTCACGGAGGGACCCCCAGGCGGCCGGGCACCACCTCCTGTGGCCGACGAGCCGTTCAGTAGCGACGTGGCCACCACGATGGCGAGCAGCGTGAAGATGGCAGCGGACAGAATGAAAGTGAGATCCATGGCTGCGGCTCTACCTGCCCTGGCACATCCCGCAGCAGCGGACAGAACTCGGCGCACGTCCGCCTGAACAAGCAACTCGCATTTATTACGGGATGTCGGCTGCGGTGTCCTCGCCCGGTCTTTCCACGCCCACCGAGGCGACGTCACATCCTCCGGCACCGCCCCCTCTCCCCCTCCATCGCTAACCCGAGCCTACCCCCCTCTCCACTTCAGGCCGCCAGGTGCAAGTGGAGCGGGAGGTCTGCGCATGCGTGGTGGCGATAATCCCATCAACGGTGATTTGAGGGGCAGCCAGAAATAGCCGGAGCCGTCAACCGTGTCCGCGGCTGAGGCCCGATCAAGTCAAACAGGGTTTACAGACAGACCGACAGGATAGGTGGATTCAACTGAGGACAACTAGAGGCCTTTAATTACTACTTAGACGGGAGCGAATTAAATACACTTAGCTCAAAGAGAACGGCGATAGAAAAAAAGGTGGCAACATACAAGTACCTCAGCAGTAAAGACGCAAACTGCTTTGAAACTAACTTCTATTAGACCGACAACTCCCACGTGGTTTTCATCATCAGATGCTTTTCGCGGCTTTCTTCGGTCTTTTGAAAAGTTTCCATATGCCAACAGTTATCTGAGTTATCTTTAATCGCAGTTACAGCCTCACAATACTAATTATTCAGTCAAAGTCTGTCTATCTCCAGTAAACAGTGTGTTAAGGCCTCTTTTAATACAATACTGGACTGCATCACCTCCTGACGTTTCCCTGAAACCCTTCTGGAGGACAGGAGGGTGAAACACCTGGCTGGAGCCAGCACAAGTATGGAGGAACGGTCACTTGAACGGAGTTCTAAGACTTCATGACATCACAAGAGGCTTTTTTTCCCCTCCAGAACAGCTACGTCTACCACAAACTTTCTGTAAAGATTGGCAAAGGAAAGCTTTTTTTTTTTTTTTTTTCATTTTGATTTTTTTTGTGGATTGAAAATATGGGTAAACACAAAATGTTAAACTCTCTTTAAAATCAGACTTTTCCTGATATTTTTTTTTTTAAGTCTTGGTGTTCAACCCCCAAGAATGAACACCAAGCCCAACCGGTCTGTCTTTAACATATTTTGACATCAAATCATTAACAGGAAGTGGTGTTGGAACAGCAACAGGATACCTTTAATAGTGGCAACTGTTGCAGATAATGTTAGTCCAACGAACACTGTAGCGGAGGGTGTGGCTACATTATTCACTCTTGTTCTACACATTTTGTTCTGCTTCTCTTGCTCCGATACTTTGGTTTCGCCAAGTTCAAACACAAAGCTGTGCAAGCATTGGGTAAAAAAAAAAGATGAAAAAATAGTATTGGTTGCACTCTGAACTGGAGATTATGCTTTGGAAAAACTGGTACTACAACACATACATATACTGGATAATTTATACACAACTGTATACTGCCTTATACATTATTCTGTTTACTAGAAAATAAAAGTTGTTTTCACATTTTAGGCCAAAAAAAAAAAAAAAAAGAAACTGCCTGAGGTTAACTGTAAGTAAACTAATTTCAATAAGGTAAAGCAGATTTATTTTCATTTTACAGCTTTTGGAGAATAATTTTAAAATCAAACCATGGCAAGAATCTGCTATCCATATTTCAAAACAGTTAAACTATTTCTTATCAAATCAAAATAAAGCATATGTAATAGAAGGAAATGACCCAGTAGTGACAAAGATGTTTATTAGCATTTACCTGAAGACTTTACAACAAGAGATGAGAGATAAACAGAGGAATGCAAAAATCATTCACTCTGAGCAGGTTGTGCTGCTCTGAACTCTTCACCAGGAGACACTGTACCCGAAAAAGCGAGCAAGACCATTGAGAACAGTTGATGAACCACAAAGAGGAGGAGGGAGAGGAAGAGGAGGCTGGACAGAGAGAGAGAGAGAAAAGTGGGAGGACAGAATTTGCACAGCACAAGGAGGAGAGGAGGAGGCCACAAGACAGAAGTGGGTCGATGATCTGCCACACCTGTGAGCTTACAAACCGGCAGCGGAGGGTCGAGCCCCGGAACTGCTCCGGGCACTCAGCACCGCAACACGCCACACCATGTCACCACCGCACTGCACCGCATCTTAACAGCTAACCAGCATTACTCAACTGCTACACAACTGCGCCTAGTGCACAAAAGATACACAAGAAAGAGGGTTAGAGTCATAGGAAAGCAACTTTTACAAGATAGAAAAAAATCAAAACAATTTGAAAGACATAATGCTATGATGCCAGATTAGCAAGTGGTACTTCTTTACTTCTTTGAGTTTTATGTCAATGTACAATTAATCGTTTTTCCCCCCACTGAGAATTTTATAGCACTGCTGGAGAGGCTTAGCACCACCAACATAACGTATACACCCAGTCTGCATTAAGTCTCATTTGTGTTTAGAAAAGTTACCATGCCATAAAAAAAAATCTACATTAATGAAAAATAGCAATTCATTGACAAGGATCCAGCTCACCAAAACGGTTTATAATAGGAAAAAACCCTTACATATCCCTTTCAGTATACTCAAGTTAACAATGATTAAATCAGAGTTACAGAAAAAAAAGGAAATCAGATCACACAGCACATTTAAAACATTTTAGACCAAGCTCCAATAACCTTTCAGTCTGCATTCTGTGGTGAGGGTGGAGTCCACTTGCTTAATTTCAGACTCTTCCTGAAGTCCTCCGCATAGGCTCAGATATCTGAGATCTGGAAGGAGAGACAGAACACAGTTAAAAGGAGCAAAATTAAAGAGGCCATCCTGAATCAAAAACACTAAACTGCTTTACTATGAGAAAAAAAATCTTGCTTTGCTTGAATGAAATAATTAACATCCTTCTGTACTTTTTTTTCTTTCTGAAAATGCCAAACATTGTTTATATACCTGTCTTGACAGTACTTCCCATTTAAACACAAAAACAAAACTAGCTCAAGACTCGTACACTCGGGCATATGAGAAAAACAAACCTCTGGGTCCGTTCCTTATGTGAGGAGTTGAAGGGAGCCACAGGTAGGAACAGAGCTCAGCGCCTCTGCCCTGTGGTCCCTGAGAACGTACCTCACCACACCACCTCAAACACCAACTGACAGCCCGAGACACCGTTGCCTTGTTGACCTGCTTCTGAGCAACTGCCATCGCTCTCAGCAACAGGCAGGTCACATGGGCGGGTCACACACTAACTGCTCTCACACTGCCACACCCCCATCATCTCCTCCTCCTCCCTTTGAAAACAGGACTCCGCAGCTTGGAGGAAAGAATTCCACATTTAGGTGAACGTTTTTGAATGAGGCATCCCACCCACATGACCCTCACCAAGCACACTTATGGAGCATCAATTGTAGAAACATCCCCTTAAGTTTGATAGTAAAGGTTTTTTGTTTGTTTATTTGTTCATCAATCCAAATGGGCTGTAGTCTGTGTGTGCTTTAGATTGAGAGCACAACGTAAAGCAGACACAGAACAGGACTGGAAATAAACAGTCCACAATGACCCAAACCAACAAAAGGACAATTGGCCATCTTAACAGCAACAAGCAGCTCCACCCTTCCCATGATTACCTGGTATCCAAGTTTATGTCAACACTCTGCTCCGTTGTCCACTGGAGATTTTGGCCTACTCTTGGACTTAGACCTGGACCGGGACCCCCTGTTAGACGGCGGGGTCCGGCTCCTGGACTTGGACCTTGACCTGGAGGGAGACTTGGACTTGCTCCGCCTGGGTGTTCTCGACTTGGATTTGGACTTGGACTTGGATTTGGACCTCGACCTGGAGTAGGACCTGGACCTGGAGCGGCTGTAGCGGTGGCGGCTCCTGGAACGGGATCGGCTTCTGCTCCTGGAGTGGCTGCGACTCCGTCTGCGGCCCTTACGGGGGGAGCCCGAGCGGCTGCGTAGAAGGAAGGGTAACCGAGATCACAAAGGGATCACACACACAAAAAAAATAAAATAAATCACACTGTATCACACTTCACCCGATCACTTTAACCGAATAACGGAAACCCAAGGAACGGAATAACGGAACGAGCTTCTACTTTCATTCTGCGGAAATGTCTTAGCATGTGCTGCTAGCATCTCCCAAAGAAACCAACTGCGTTAGCTTTGCGTTTAGCTTTAGCCTTCAAGCCAAACTCGACGTCGAGCTTACCTCCGGCTTCTACGCCCATGACCTCCGTACCTGCGCGTAGCAGCAGGTCTCCGGCTGTACATAGAGTCAGGGGGTCGACCGTAGCGGGCCATCTGCACCCGGAGCTCCCTGCCGTCGAGGAGCGCTCCGTCCATGGCGTCCATGGCGTCCTCGGCGTCGCGCTTGTCCAGGAAGCGCACGAAGGCGAAGCCGCGGCTCTCCTTGGTGTACCGGTCCCTAGGGATGTATACGTCCCCGACGCGGCCGTACTTATCGAACACTTTGCGCAGGGTGTCGGGTGAGGTTCTGTAGGTGAGGTTGTCCACTTTGAGCGAGGTCATCCCCTCCACGTCCGGCGGCGGCCTTCCGTAGTTCATCTTCTCCGCCTCGGTAACAACACGAGCGAGGTAGAACCAAACAAAAACACCAACCAACAAGTTCCTCCGTTTGGCTACAAGCTTTCCAATCGGTTACTGATTAACCACCGCAATAACCACCATTCGAATCGAATCAACCATTCACTGAATAGTTTAAACTTAAAAGCATTATACGCGGCCCATGCCACTGAGCCTTCACGTGAAATGGCGGCAATCTGGCTTCACCCTCCTCTGCTTCAGGCCCCCATCAGCTTCTCCTGATTGGCTAATGGGCTGCTAGCCTTCCTGTGCACACTGCCCCCCAGCGACAGGGAGTGTCATCGACGTTGGACGGCAACGCTGCCTTTGTTGTTTCGAACAAAACGCGTTTTTTTTTTGTTTGTTTTTTTTTGGTCGCCGCATATCACCTGTTAATGTGTATTAACGAACTTTGTCGTCATCAGAAAGTCACATTTAGTTTCAGCCCTCTGAAGTTACACGGCACCTTTATTTGTTTCTGTTTTCACTCGCCAAATAACAACAGCAATAATAATGATGGTGATACTGTGTTCGATTCATATCCATGATGAGGTTCTTCTTTATTGAACTCTTGGAACCGCTTCTGGAGCCGTCACAGTGAAGTTTGGGGACGGTGAGCGGTGACTGAGCGTGTCTCCGCTCTCTCTGCACTGCAGGCACTGCCTGCCGCTCGCACAGTTGTTGGCGTAGGAAGGTCACGTTACAGAGCGACTCGGAGGACTCACTGCGCAAAAAAACACGGCCCGGATTTGTGCCCGGCTGACGTCATGCGGAGCCACGGACCACTCTGACAGGATCCAGCGACAGCAAAACAAAATAAAAAGCGAAAAAACAAGCGAAGCTCCGGCAGCGATCAACATGCAGCGGGGAGACGTGGTGCACCTCGCCGGCTCAGTGGGACAGCCGCGCCACTAGATTACCAGGAGAATCCGGGCTGCTCGGGCGTGCGGGCTGCGGCCATACAACGCACCACGAACGCGCTTATCCGCTATTAACGGGAGAGCAGTGCGGCCGCCTCCATACAAGCTCGCTCCGGTGACCACGGAGGGATAAACGGGCAGAGAGCAACCACTAATCCACCCTCCCCCACCAGCAGCACCGGCACCACCCTCCCCGGACGGTTGCATTCACGCTCGAACCCTCTCAGTATAACGGCAGAAGCCGCCGCGGAGAGAGGAGGAGGAGGAGAAGCAGGAGGAGGGAGAGGAGGAGGAGGGCCCGCAGTGCGAACAACCGGATTAAATGGTCGTGAATAAAGAAGACGCCGCGGACAAAGCGCAGCCCCAGTGTTATGACTGTTAACCCGCCTCGTGTGGACCGAGATGGGCGCTTTGACGAGCAGACAGAACATCGGCGTGGAGGAGGTGGACATCCCGTCCAACTCGGTGTACCGTTATCCGCCGAAATCTGGTGAGTTTCCCCCGAACAACAACAGCAACAACGACGACAACAGGTCAGACTCCGAGGGTTCCGGAGAACCAACGGTTGGAGGTTTTACTCGGTTATAACGCAGTGGAGAGGTTCCGGCGGGGATACCCTGCTCAGAACCGTCACTTGTCAGTACGGACTGGGCCTTTAATCCGGGGAGGGTCGCTACCTGGGAGGAGGGAAGCACAATGTCTCCTCCACTCTGATATCAGAACAGGTCTATCCTGGTCTGTCTGTCTGTCTGATTTTGTGGTGCTTTTGCCGTAAGCATCTACATAGCGAAATCTGTAATACATTTATCATTTAAATATATTTTTAATCGCATCAGTCGGTAAACGAGATTTGGAGATTTCCTTTTAGGATCACATGTCCCAGGGCCAAAGTCACTGTCTTCAGACTGGCCAAAATCCTTTTTTTTTCTTTTTCTTTTTTTTTTTTAAAGGTAAAAAGGCTCTATTTGGAAAATAAACGTGTATATTTGAAATATAAAACGAATATCTATCAAATGGAAAATTGGATTTTTAAATATGCAAATAATTTTCAGGGAGTTGCCTAGACGTGATTCAAAGGTGCTTTCCTGGTTTGTGTAAAAATATTCAATGTGATACAAACGAACCAAAAATATTATTTAAATTCACTATCCTATATTATCTTAATTATTAAACTAAAAAAAATCCCCCAGGAAAAAGATGTGTTTTATGTAAATGTTAAGATTAGTCAGTAGCAAAACACGTTGCACATTGATTCACATTTCATGTGATTGTGAACCACTTTGCCTTCACACCCAATCCACCTGACTCACTGTCCTTTGGACCTCACACTCAACACTGCACTTCCAGTCTTGTTGTTGTGACATTTCATGACTCGCCAACAAAAGAGCTGATTGTGATAACTCAATGCTACTGCTTCCTCAAGCCAAAACCAATCAAACAAGATCAGGAACTGCAACAGCTTTTACGATACTGTGACAGAACTCTGCTACAATAACATCAGATTTAGTGTGGTTTTATGCACAATAAAGGATGACGGACGGACCTGTAGTCGTCTTGCCACTTCTCTCAATACGATGTGGCTGAGTTAGTCACTGTTAGAAGTCCATGATAGCGCCACCCTGGGGGCTGAGCTGGTGGGAGGGAGCTGATGGTGACGGCGGAGGTGGCGGCAGCCTGTGAAACCAATCTGTCAGTAGTCCCAATTTCTGTCCCAGAGATGCAGTCACAACACTGGGGCCCAGCTCGCCTCTCCTATAAGCTGTAAATAATAATGAGGTGATAAATTGCGTGACACGGTTGTCATTGTGGCTGTTTTAAACCTTGTGATTCATCACATCAGAGGTTTGCCACAACGTCAAAGACTGCAGCCGGTGCTGCTTCAGCAGGTGCAGAAGAAGAGCAACAGACAGTGACTGGCCGGCCAGCCTGTGTTTAGTGACTCTGAGCCACCATTACTGCATTATGATATTAGCTCAGCCAGTGATTTGAAGCCTATTTAGTCTCTCTGTCATCAAACCAAAGCCACGCTAAACAGGTGGATAACAACCCGACAGCAGCCAGAAGGTCCCACAGCATTTGTTGTGTCTCATGGCATACATCAGAAAAACACAGAGAGAGCTGTTAGACTTGTTAAAGGAGTTAAAAGACAAAACCTTTGAGTGATATTTTGTAAGAATGTTTAAAAATGAGCCTTTTTTTGCAGGAAACTACTTTGCCAGCCATTTCATAATGGGAGGAGAGAAGTTTGACTCCACTCACCCGGAGGGTTACCTGTTTGGGGAAAACACAGACCTTAACTTCCTGGGGACCAGACCTGTGGCGGTACGTAGCCTCAGGAGTTGGAGTTTTCCTTCGCATCTGTTTCTGTTAATGAAAACCATTCATGTCTTGACCGTCAAAATATAATCAGAGAGAGAAACTATGTTGATTGAGTGACAAACATGCTGACCTGCAGGGATTATTTTGCCTCCATCAATTCATCCTGTGGAACATTCCAGCCTGATTAAAATTCATTTTTCCGTCTTATCCTGTGAAAAAGGGAATGAGTGAGAGTGGCTGATTAGTGCTCCTTCAGTTAAATCCCCAACCCGAAGGTCAAACTAATGAGAATCAAAATGAGCCCGAGTCCAGAGAGGAAACAGAGACTCTGATACCCCATAATAGGCTTAGCGAGAGTTGAATTCTTAATTATTAATTTCTATTTTTTTGGCGACTGGACTCAGCTGATATGCAGACTATGCGCCATCGTCTCCCTGCACTATTCTCAAATGGCAGCACCGTTCTTGTCTGGACCGGGACTAAAATTAGAAAAGCAAATTTTAGCCCGCAATGGTTTTTTTCTTCCCCGGCATGTGTGACTGAAGCATCTCCCGGTTTTATATAATATTTGTTGGTTTTGAAGCAGATGGTGCTGCCGCATCATAAAAACCAACCGCAGTTGTTGTGTTCTTGGTCTGGTGCCACCCCTCAACAAACATGATAATGGACGGATCTATATTTAGAGGCCTTTCCAGAAACACACAATCATATGCCAAGCTGATTTTTTTTTAAGCATCAGAAACCCTTTTTTAAGGACACAGCAGGAAATCCACACTGGGAACTCCTGAAATTCTCAGCAGCTCCAGGATTGATTTAGTTCCAAAAAAAAAACAATCATGGATCGCAGGAGAGTTTTAAAACTAGTGGGCACAGTTTTTATAGTTAAATCTTACCACAAAAAGATGAAAAAGAAGATAACTGGACTAAAATTACAGAAGTAAACCAGGGGTGGGCAAACTTTTTGACTGGTGGGGCCAGCACCAAAAGAATCCTGATCATCCTCTGAACATGATAAAAAAGAAAATCAAGCAATGCATTTTTCATATCTCCTGCACAAAATTGTTTTGTTTTTTTTAGAACATAGAAGAACTCAAACAGTGAAAAAAAATCCTTAAATGTTTTTAAACGACAGAACACAGCAGTGCTGACTAGAAGGCCGTGACTGTGAGGACAGTCGCAGCCCCACAGAGGCAATTGATTCCTTCAGCATTCAGTATTCAGAAACAAGCCGGTTCTAACCTCTCTCAGGTCTGATGCTCTAATTTTAGCCCAGACCAGGCCAACCGCTCGGCTGTTTTATCGTCAGACTCGCTGTCAGACCTCCAGTATCGCCCGGGAGTTTCCTGATGAATGACTCCTTTTTAGCGCCGACTCCTCCCAGCGTGTTTGTTTGTGTGGTTTACAGGCGTGACCCCCCCCTCCCCTCCATACCTCCCCCACCACCACCACCCAACTTCCACCGAGCCCAGATGTATAACACGCTGCCATTCATAGCATGGCAAACACACACACACACACACATATGGGGACGCAGTGCGGACGTATCTCAGCCACATCCTGCAGCTCCTCCTTCGCTGATCCTCAAACCACCTCGGCTCTCTCCCTTTACGCCCAGTCAGCAAGTTCGGGGCTTCAAACACACAACAAACGGAAGGAACCAGCCACACGCCGGGTCACATGACCTGCGCATGCGGCGATATCTTACAGCAACGTATAGCTTTAGTGGCCAGATCCCCCGTCTGTGACTCGCTCGTACCATCTGGCCCACCGTCTGCAGAAAGAGCCGCAGTGTTTGGTTGCGGCCCCTGTCGGGCCCCTGCAGGCTCTCAGTGCCCTGAACTCTCAAAACACAGTCAGAGCAGATTTTTCTGCCGTGGCTCAGCACTCAGAGCCGGTGCTGACCAACCCACACCATCCTAGGGCAACCCGGAATTCTCTGTGGTGAGGTTTGGAATGTCCGTGGAGGTTGGGAGGGAGTGGGTGTCACTCAGCTTCGCTCTCAGGACTTATTTTACTTATATTTTGTTGTGTTTCCCCCCCCGCTTCCCTCTCCCATAGTTCCCTTACGCAGCTCCCCCACCTCAGGAACCAGTCAAGACGCTACGTAGCCTTATAAACATCCGCAAGGACACACTGCGGCTCGTACGGTAAGAAAATATTATCCCTCCAAACACTGGAGGCCACGGGGTGAAACCTTTCCTCACTCGCTCACTCGCTGCTGCCCCCTCAAGGTGCAGCGAGGACCTGAAGCTGCCGGGCGACGAGGACGAGGCAAAGAGCCGAGCCTGCTACAACGTGGAGTTCACCTTCGACGCCGACACGCAGGTGGCCATCACCATCTACTACCAGGCCGTGGAGGAGTTCCACAACGGAGTGCCAGTGTGAGTGAAGACAGCCAGGGACAGCGCCAGCCGGTGGCCGTCTGGGACTGTGCAGCTCATGAAAACAGACTTTCATCAGCTTTACACAGTTGGAACAAAATGAGTAAATAAGCTGAGAAGATATTTATGACGGGTTGCTTTGTGTGTGTGTGTGTGTGTGTGTGTGTGTGTGTGTGTGTGTGTGTGTGTGTGTGTGTGTGTGTGCGCGTGCGTGTGTGTGTGGTGCAGGTACCTGCCGCAGGACAGCTCCCTGCAGTCTGAGACGGTGCACTTCAAGAGGGGAGTGTGCCAGCAGTTCTGCCTGCCCTCACACACTGTCAACCTCAGCGAGTGGGCCGACGAGGAGGTGAGACGAATGGACACACACACACACACACACACACACACACACACACACACACACACACACACACACACACACACTGACGGCCTCTGATTGGGCTCCCTCAGCTGCTGTTCGACATGGACAGGGAGATCTTCCCCATGGTGGTGCAGGCGGTGGTGGACGAGGGCGAAGGTGAATCTCTGCCTCTGCTCGTAGTTATGTCCCGCTGCAGACGTTTTGGTAACTTTTTCTCTTCTCCTTGTAGAACATCTCGGCCACTCTCACATACTGCTGGCCACATTTGAAAAGGTAAGAGGAGCCTGCAGACGATGGCAGGGATGAATATTTACAGGAAATGGTTCTTCATTATGATTTATTTGCAATATAGCAGTGAAATTCCAACATTTACTGAAGTTTTAAAAAGCCACACATTTCTGTGGTCTTATCGTAGCTTTTTTTTTTGTTGATTAAATGGAATAACAATAACTACTATCGATAGAAACAGTTCCTGCTTCAAACAAATAAGTCTAAATTCTGAAACGAATGACAAAAAAATCTTATTAATCAGGCCCCAATAGGAATAATGGAAGAGAAAATGATGGATCAGTTTGGATAAGTTGCATAACAACGGTTGAAATTAAATATGGAATTTTAAAAAGCAAATAATTAAAGTAGTAAATAAAGATTAAAATAAGCATGTAGGAATGAAATGAGTTTTTGCATATTTTATGCACACTTACAAATTAAAATTTCACACAGTGAATAAGGAAAGGCAAAAGCTGAAAATGAAAACTAAACGAGTTGAAATGCCATCTCTCTACTGGCAGCACGTGGACGGCAGCTTCTGTGTGAAGCCTCTGAAGCAGAAACAAGTGGTGAGCACTAAAACTTTCTTCTCCTCCTCCTCCTTCGCTCCTCTTTTCACCACAACCACCGACGTTCCTTCAAACACAAAAGCGGCGCGTTATTTTGAAGTGGCTCCCCTGAGGCGCACTTCCTGTCTTGTTCACTAGTTCCCTTTGACCCTGCAGGTGGACGGAGTGAGTTATCTGCTGCAGGAGATCTACGGCATCGAGAACAAATACAACAGCCAGGAATCAAAGGTGAGAGGATCAGAGCAGCTTCCTGTCTGCTCCTCTTTGTCTGACTGCATCAGTGAAGAAAAACATTCTCCCTGGTTCGTTTTGATTGCTTCGATTGTGCTCCTGCCTGCAGGTGGCCGACGACGAGATCAGCGACAACAGCGCCGAGTGTGTGGTGTGCCTGTCGGACGTGCGCGACACGCTCATTCTGCCCTGCAGACACCTGTGTCTCTGCAACGCCTGCGCAGACACGCTGCGCTACCAGGCCAACTGCTGCCCCATCTGCAGGCTGCGTGAGTTCGCAAACACTCTGACAGCAATCAATCAATCAATCAATCAATCAATCAATCAATCAACTTATTTGTGAAGTCACAACCAAAGGCCTCTCAAAGCCGTTTTAACACAATCAAGTAGAGAAAACCAATTAAACCCTCCAGAGGAGCACGAAGTGACAGCGTTGAGGGGGAAAAAAACGGAGTTGACTTGGCCTGATTGAGGTTAAAAGACAATAGAAAAAAATGAAGAGAAAGAGATAGAAGTAGTGAGAGTGGCAGACAAGCCAGAGTGAGCTGCAGTGAAAACACTCAAATACTTCCAAAGCTCTCATTCTATAGGTTTATGTATCAATGAATATAAAATAAAAAATTAATTATGGAAAAGCAAGTATGTGTTTGTGTACACACATATACGTATAGAAATAAATGTTATTGTATATTTGAAACTATAATTATTTGAATTAAATGTATAATATTGGACTTTAATAGTGCCGTTTTTGTTTCGGTCCGTATAGAAATGATTATTCCCTGATGGAAAAAGATCTGCCAGAGATCTTGCTGTGTCGGGATCCGACCCAGAACCAGAGAGAGCCGCTGCTAAAGCACTAAATGTAAAAATCAACGAAATGCTCTTGTTTCCTCAGCGTTCCGAGCTCTGCTGCAGATCCGAGCCATGAGGAAGAAGTTGAGTCCGCTCTCACCGAGCAGCTTCAACCCCGTCATCACCTCGCAGACCTCCGACTCGGAGGAACACTCGGTGAGAGGCAGCAGGCCAAAACACGCTGAGTTCATGCCATGAATGTATAATAAGAACTGGACACCACACTGCCAATATGCTAGTGCAGGGATTTCGTTTTTCTAGTTGCCACTTGAGTTATTACAGCCAAAAATCCCATGCGGGCCAAAAAGCATTTTTCTCTCAAGATGCAATACAAAAAAACGCCAGTGAGACGGTTTCGACCTGAAACACAGTTCATTATAAATGTATATAAAGGCCAGAAAATCCCCAGAAAATATTTTTATATTCCCATTGTGACCTCACGGCGTCATACATGCTGCCGTGTCTCGCTCTGATTGGCTGATGCGTCCTGATGCATCACGTGAGTTACAGAGGCATGATGGGAAGTGACACTACTGCTACATGACCTGTAGAGACACAGAATACAGAAGTAACCAGGAAGCCAAAATTCCATTCTCTGCGCACATGAACAGTCATTTCTCACTGAAATGAGCGGCGCCCCCCTCTGGCCTGCAGGCGTCAGAACACATCCCTCCAGGCTATGAGGCCGTGTCCCTCCTGGAGGCCCTGAACGGGCCCCTGACCACCTCCTCGGGGCCCCCTCCTGCGCTCCCCTCGGGCCCCAGCCACGTCTCTGGGGCTCTGCCGCCCTACAGCAGCGAGCCGCACCCAGCACCGGCCCGCTCCCTCTCCCCCCTGGACCACTCCAACTCCAGCCAGGGACTCAAGCTCAAGAAGAGTGGATCCAAGTGAGTCCGTGACGGGTTGATTTACTGCAGAGAGATGAATTCAAGGAAGCTTCCAGGGCCATTTGTTGTTGTTCTTTGTGAAATTATAACATAGGAGCAGAGAGGAATTTACTTTACTAACTTGGTATTTTTACATCGAATCCTTCCAAAAATCAATGTTCCCCTCCTTGGCTGATGATAGTGCCTTCATGTTCCAGCACCACCAAAAAAAAAATCTCCTTGGATAATTTTCTTTTTTGCAATTTTGTGACAGGTCGCTTTCCCAGAATTCCTCAGTGCTTCCAGAGGAGGAAGATGAGAAGTCGTGTAGTGATTCAGAAGCCTGTCGCCACAAGCCGGTGGTGGACCAACCAGGGGTGAGCACGGTTGTTGTGTTTCAGAAGCGTCAGCCTGCCTGAAGGCTGTGTGTGTGTTTTGTTTCGCTGTGTGAAGAGGGAGCTACAGGTAGCAGGAAGTGACCAGGATGAAGTCAGGAGAGAGGAAGGAGAGGATGGAGAGGGAGGAGAGGAAGGAGAGGAAGGAGAGATGTTTTGGGGATGAGGATGTCAGAGGGATGTGAGATGAAGCCAGACTGAGATCTGGCTGGACGGATTGAAGTAGAAGAGGAAGAGGGCATAGAGTTATTGGTTGAGGTCCTTATACACTGGGAGTGAATTTGAGAGGTGAATGACTCACTTATTTTTTTTGTTTCAAACCTCTTGAAGTCAATGCAACCTTCCAAATGCAAACTTTTTGTGTCGAATTTTGCAGAGGCGAAAAGGCAAACGGCTGGAACTCTGACCAATCAAAAAGATTTTGGCATGTCAATGACATCGAGGAGCTCGGATTTTACCCAGTTAATCTCTGTAATCTACATGTTCGCGTTGCTTTGTCAATTTCCCGGTGTGTAAGAACCTTCAGAGTGACAGAGGAAGATGCAGAGGATTGGAGGGTTGGATGCAGGCAGCTGATTGGCTGAGTCCACCCCTGAGGGAGCAGCTCTTCAGGGTGTGATGCTGTCATGTTGTGGGTCTCACTCTTACCGCCCTTCCTTCAGAGTGGAGTGACTCCCGACAGCGAGAACCTCACCCTGTCCTCGTCTGGAGCCATCGACCAGTCGTCCTGCACCGGGACGCCGCTCTCCTCCACCATCACCTCCCCCGAAGGTACACACACACACACACACACACACACACACACACACACACACAAAGAGAGAGAGAGAGAGGACAAGCTGATTTAAAGGTGACTCAGATGTGTATTGAAACTCTCCACAGTGGAGAACACTCAGCTGCTTTCGTTTCTCCATCCTTCATTTTTGTGAATCAGGAAGAACATTTTTCCTCGAGCAAGCGTGCCGCTGCAGTGCAGCCAGCAAGCAAACGGGTGAAAGTGTGTCGGGTTTCCAGCTGAAACGTCAATAAATCACCAGTCCTCAGCGTCTTTTCCTGGACGTGCTGCTGGATGAGGGTTTTTCTTCTCCACGTCAGCACACGACAGGAAGACAAGTTTTGTTGCTGCAGCTGCAGTCAAAGATTCAATAAGATCATAAAATCAGACTACGATGGAGACAGAGTTAATCCCTGTCGGCTGGTTTTTCAGCCGCTTCACACAGTCAGAGGAGTGTTTAGCTCTGCGATCAATCGATCCACGTCTCAGCTTCATATGAAGCAAAGCTTTTAAAAACAAAGCCCTTTGTGATGTCACAAACAGCAGTGAACCCTCACGGGCAGGTCTGTGGCCTGTGAGCGGGCCTTCGGAGCGGCACCCGAGTTCTCCCTCCTCCCGTTCTTTTTTCTTCTGCGACCTGGCGGTGTTGACTGTTGCCTGGCACTAACCCCGCCCCCACCCCAACGCCTGGGTGCTGTGTGTCTCCGTGTGTCTGCCAGACCCAGTGAGCAGCAGCCTGGTCCAGTCAGTGATGTCCATGGCCTCGTCCCACTCGCAGCACTCCCACATCAGCACTGACACCATGTCCTCCATGTCAGGGTCCTACCTGGCCGGCGTGGACGGCCAGCCTGCGGGTGGCGACGGGGGAGACGTGGTGGGTGAGGAGGTGGTGGAGGAGGAGGGGGTGGAGGAGGGAGAGGAGGAGGAGGAGGAGCAGCAGGACGACCTGATGGAGAGCCGGGGACCCTCGCAGCAGGACGGGGTGAGGAGCTCAGAGAGCCTCTGAGCTTTGATCGATGCACCGTCTGATCTTGCTGATTTCTCTGGACTTTTTTTTTGTTTTCCCCGATCCAGGAGTTTTCCGAAGAGCCGAAGGACTTTAACTTCTCCGTGGCGGTGGAGGAGCAGGACTCGGAGGTGAGGACGACACGGCCGGACGTTGTTTGAGGTGAATCAGTCAGAAGGTTGACCTGCTTCTCTCGCTGCTTTCCGCAGGGGAATGACGTCACCGAGGAGGACTGCTCCTCACCGTCCTATGGAAAAGGTAACTATGGCACCCATCCACCTGCACCCCCCCTACCACCTCCCCAGTCTCATTGTTGACATAAAGCATTCATGTCTAACTGACGTGACTGACCTGAAGTGATGACAACTCCACGTTCAAAACACCGCAGGGAAAAAGAGGTACAGGGAGTGTCCTCTAGGTGGTGCAGCCCCATTTTAAATGCCCAGTGGTGTTGAGTGGAACCTTCTCAGCATGTATCCTGTCACCTGTGTCCAGATCAGATGCACATCTTCCTCATCTGCCTGCTTCAAACTGCAGGAAAAAAATCCTAAAAATTCAAGATATTGATACAGTGTATAATAAATGTTAAATATTCCACGCCGAAACTTGTGTTTGGTTTGGGAAAATGTGACTAAATCTGCCGGACTTGGTGTCAAAGTTGAACCACAGAAGGATGAAACTTCTGGAGCCAGTTCAGCCTCCTAACCCTCTCCAGAAGGTCCTTTTCTGAGACTGAACATCAAGTAACTGGTTCCACTGGAAGTCCTTGGTTCAGTCCAATGTGACATTAAATTTAGCTTTAAGATTTTTACAGTAGCTTCTCCACTTCCAGTCAGAAGGACTTCAGACCAGCTGATAGGACAGTGTGTAAAAATCACAGACCAGGCTCAGACCTGAACTCTCCTCAGTCACTTTGGGCAACTTTAACATCTCACCTACTTCAACGTAAAAAACAAAACAAATGCTAATTAGCTTGCAAGTTAGCATTTGTCTGTCACGGAGTAGCGATCAAACCATTAGTTGACAGTCAGACTGTTTGCTGCTGCACACCAGACCTGCATGTGCATGAAAGACCCCTCGGATGCTTGTTCATTGGGTGTGTGTGTGTGTGTTTGTGACACCACCCTTGTGCTCAGAAATAACGGATGGTGCTTCTGCTTTATGTGTTGCTTCTGCATCATTATGTGAAGCGTCTTTGTCCCCTGTGTGTGTACTTGTGGATGTGTCTGCGTGTCGGTCAGTGTGCAGGAGGAGAAAGTGTGTGTCCACTGTGAGTTCATGAGCAGAAAACAGCAGTGTGTGTGTGTGATCTCAGAGCATGCCATGACAAGTTCAGCTCCGTGAACTAGAAGTCTTCCTGCCGACTCACCTGAATGTCCACCTGCAGCATCGGACGTTATTACTATTTGCACACACGTGCTTGTGTGTGTGTGTGTGTGTGTGTGTGTGTGTGTGTGTGTGTGTGTGTGTGTGTTTTGAGCTGTGCGACTGTGTGTTTTTTCTGTCCTTGTGCTGATCTGCCAGTCTTTTCCCCCAGCTTTCAGACACACACGCACGCACGCACGCACGCACGCACGCACACACACACACACACACACACACACACACACACACACACACACAGTCGCTGTTGCAGGCATGAGGGATGTCGCTCATGTGAAAATGTCACTGAAGGTGTCCTGGCCATGCTGGAAAAGGCTAAAATCGGACTAAGCTTTATTTTGTTGGGGATTTTTAGTAATCAAAGAAGGAATGTGTGTTCAAATGAACATTTATGACTAATCACGGCTCTAAAATACTTC
Organism: Nelusetta ayraudi; assembly: GCF_046127955.1. Lineage (NCBI taxonomy): Eukaryota > Metazoa > Chordata > Actinopteri > Tetraodontiformes > Monacanthidae > Nelusetta > Nelusetta ayraudi. Next base: position 1,660,194 of record NW_027466092.1, read on the forward strand.
ACTGTCATTTAAAAACACATTCATATATATAAACTTAATTACATTAATACCCCTATTTTTTCCAGCTTTAAAGAAAGCACTTGCTCGCTTCCTCATAGCTGGACAACAGACTCACAACCATTTTATCATATATTAAAGGTCCAGTGTGTGAAATTTGGCTTGATTTATGATTTTTATATTGGTAAAAGCTTAACATACTGCTCATAAATACATTAATAAGTGTGTACTCGCAGTACAATAAAAGTCATATATTAAAATATACATAAATCAAGTGTCTTGCTCCCAGATGGCTGCCATCTTATTTGTTAAAGAAACCCACCTGACAGTGCCATGAATACCAAACGCACTGACAAGCAGGTTTCCTTAAATACCAGCTTCCCTTAAAAATTTTACACGCTGGACCTTTAATGTTATGAGTGGAGTATTTCACTTTAAACCTAAACTCTTCTGTTAAATATCGCTTACAAAAGACTGAATAAGGCTTTTGAAAAAAGTGTGGATTTTTGAATTGGATCCAATATGAAGATGATCAGCAGAAGACAAATAGTATGCAGTGATTATATATAATAAAGGTGAGAAAACTGATGCAGTGATTGACAGGCGTCAGAGTGCTTCTCCAGCATGGCCGACCGCAACCACCCCTCCCCTCCCCTCCCTCCCTCCCTCCCTCACTCCCCCCGCTGTGCCTGGCTGCTCTTCTTTGACCTTTGCCCCTCGCTTGCAGGTGGGCGGAGCAGGTGTCCAGAGTTGGCCAATAACAATCAGGGCGTGGCCCTGTGTGACACGCCCTCTTTGGGGCTGGATAATGATCAGGCGGCGGACGGCCGATACGCCGGTGAGTGGCAACCTCTCCATCGTGGACCACTGAGAGAGCGGGGGAGCCTGAGAGTGAGGATGAGGAGGCCGAGTCAGAGGAGCTCTCACCCCCCCACCCGCCCCCGGCACATTAGCTCCCCATGCGAACACGCTAACACCCAGTTAAAACTAACGCAAGCAGGACGTTTCGATTTGTGTTTTTCTTCTTCTTCCAAGTCGTGGCCCACGAGGCTGCAGTTTTTAGTCCAGAGACTTTTTTTTGTTCTGTTTTTTCAGCATGTCGTTCTCAAGCCCCTCCCACTCCTCTTCATCCCTCCTCCCCCCTCGGCTTTGTGCTGTTTCACTGCTTCCTCAGCATCGATTAGCTGTGCATCGCCTCCCCTCTGAAAGCTATGGCGCTGGTGTGTGTGTGTGTGTGTGTGTGAGAGAGAGAGACGAACGTTGTCTGCATGTCAGGAGTTTTGCGTCGATGCTTGAGAGAGACGAGTCTGTCGCCGACGAGCTGCTTCGACTTAAAAATGAACAGCCGCATTTCATTTTGGCCACGCCCATCTCCCCTCAACCAACTCCCCCCCACTTCCCCACCCTCTCTCACCCATCCCCCCTCCCTCCCGTGTCCTCCCGTCCTCTCCTCACGCCTCCCTCGGCGGCTCACTGTGATGATGATGATGATGAGGATGATGCTAAAGGTGTCACGTCACTCTCCTGATTTCAAACCTGTTTTGGTCCTTTGACCACTTTTGGGTCCCAACTTTGCTCTGCAGCCTTCAGCTCTGCATCACTCTGCCACTGCGGCTGCTTCTGTTGCTTCTCCTCCTCCCTGATTCATCTCCATCTTCCTTTCCGTCCCCTCCTGGTTGTTCTGCTGTAGAAGCTGTGACGTTTTCTCTTTCCTGTGGTGTAAAAAGTGCTGTTATCTCTCTGTTTTTTCCCCTCCCGTCATCCTCGGCACCCTCCCGCTGTCTCCCCCCCTCCTCCCCTCTGGACGTTCTCCCTTCCTCTTCTTTCCTTCCTTCTTTCCTCCACTTGGTGTCTGGCCGTCTGGTGGATGCTCAGACGAGGAGTCGTGCCCAGTGCACATTGAGGACTAGGTATGGCGCCACGGTTAGATCGGACACCGCAGTTGTACTCTGTGGTTTTGCTTGCGCGACATTTCAGTGCACCACAAAGATGAGTCACTTTGGTTTGTTGTTCATTCAGTTTACACGGCGTGCATTAGGGAGATTTCTTCTTGATAAATCCAGGATTTATGTTACCTACAACGCAGCTGAGACTGTAGATCTTTTTAGATATCTATATATTTTTTGCACCTTTAATTTGCACGGTTCTCACTGAAGTGAGGGAGCTGCTACTTTTCCTGCTGTTCATTATTTACAGACTTGATGATGGAGACTGAACGTCATCAATAATACATTGTTTTCCATTAAAGTTGCATTATCCTCGCTTGTAATTACTTTCAGGACTAAAAAAAGAAAGGGAAAAAAGCAGTTGCATTCACTTAATTAACAGAAAATATCCTCTGGGGCCCTGATGGAAAGTAAAATAACTTTTTTTGCAGCGGAAAAAACAACAACAAGCAAATGAATTCACACCCTGCGTTAGTAACTAGTTACTAATACATATTTATCTAGCGTCCCAGTTGGTGGCCTCCAGGTTCAACTAGACTGCAGCATGAATCATCAGAAGTGTCCATTAGGTGAAAACACACACATACAGTTTGGATTGAAAGAAAAGTCACCAGAGTCTCTCCTGTCAGTGAATCAGCAGAAATGAGAAATCTGTTACTTTTTCTGCTGCTCCACCTTTCACAAAGTGTGTGTTAAAACAATCAACCCTTTATAATGTCATAAGAGGCACTGCTGGCTATCCCAGGTTAGTGACCACACCCCCAGCCAGGTGTTGGCTCCACCCTCTGACACTGTCCTTTCTTTGTCGCCTTCCAAACACGGGAAAGGTTCAAGAAAGCATCAGTTAAACAGAGGGCTAAGTATGCTCCTTTTTAATAAAAAAATATAGTATTCTCATAATCTCCCTCTCTGTCTTGCTGTGTCCAGGCCTGATGTACCTGAGGGGCTACTCACCTGTCCTGGAGCCCCGCCCCCACCCCCACCACACCTCCACCAGCAACATCAACCTGGAGGAGCAGCAGGCGGCCGAGAACCGGGACGGCCAGAGTCCCAAACACCCCCGGCGTGGACCGCTCATCGTTTAGTTCCACCTCCACGACACACACACACACATACACACACACACTGACGCCAAACAAGGAGGAGGAGCTAAACGTCGTCCGTTCGTCCGTCATCTCAGCACTTTTATTTTCTGTTTCCCGTCTATGTGTGACCAAACTGGTTGTGGGAGTGGTTAGTCGTCTCTTATTATTTATTACCTGTAGTTCCGACCAATCATAGCGTTGTGTGGTGACACTGAAAATCATGCTGCTTCTATTCTCTCGTCCGTCCTTCCTCTCCTACGACCAGCCAATCAGTCAGGGCCTACTGTGACCGGCAATCCGATTTATTACTGAGCTTCTTCTTCTACTTCGTCTTCTTCTCTTACGTTGACTACGAGCCTAGCAGTGACACTAGCAGACTAGCGGACTAGCTTACCCGCCGGCCCCTCCCCTTTGTGACTGGCGAAGCCTCCCGTCTCCACCTTCCGCATGCAGCTCCCGCCGACCCTCCGTCCTTGCCGTCCCCCGTCACTCTGCTGAATGTGGAAGCAGGAAAAGGTCAGACAGACTCCGCCCAACTCCTGCGACCCAGAGAGGAGTGAGACGAGAGAAGGCGGGACGCTCTTCAGAAGGAATGTAGGTGACGTTCAAGACCACCAAATGACAGAAAATGAAAGCCCAACAGACTCAGCATGTCAGTATTATCTATGTGCAAGCAGAAGCACCACCACCCAGCAATAAGGATGCCCGAGCCGCATCTGCTGCTTCTTCTCCAGCAGGAGGACGCGTCTGTCTTTGATCCCGTTTCATTATTATTTTCCGTGTCTTGTAAGGATTTACACTGAAAAAAACTTTGGCAAAACTTTTTGAGTAGGTTTTCCCATCACCATCATCATTATCACCGTCATCATCATTTTCATCATCATCATCTGAGCCTTTTTCTCCACCTTTGTGAGACCTTTCCAGTAGCTGTATGACTATTATTTTCTAGAACCTTCATGTCTAGTCTGTCTCACCTGTTGTCGATGTTTCTGGGTTCTGATTGTTCTGATTTTGTTTTTTATTTGTTTTGTGCGACAGAGCGAGAAAAAGAGAGGATAAAAAAACACTGTGTTGTTTTAAACTAGAATGTGGATGCCAGTCTGTGAAAACAATATGTAAAAGTTTACACTGAGTGCTCACTTTGACAAACTGCTAACAAAAAAAAAGGGACGACTCTCAACATTTAATGCACTATATATCAGCTGTTTCTGGGACGCCTGGAGGGTGGAGTCGTCCCCGCTGTAGAATCACCGGCGCTAAGCTGCAACACGCCGACACCCTAAACTGTTAAACTGGTAAACGGCACTACTATAACCCCCAGCTGCAAGACAGTCATGTGATCAGTCTGAATGTGTAGATGAAGCCGCTCAGGCACTAGTCAAAGGAACGGGTCGGCCGGAGCCCTTTCTAGAAATATGGGTGAAACGTGTCTAAAAAGGAAAAACAACAGAAGTCATACAAACAATAAAGTCTTTTTTTGATGGAAACTCGAGTGTGAGTGTGGTGGAAGGAGGTGCATTCATCTGCTGCGGCCGCTGCTCTGAAATCTTCCCCAATATGGTCACCGCTGCTCTGCTGGAGGCTGGTTCACATCCCGTCACAGAGAAACTCAGTTTATATTTTCCTCAAGAGGGAAGAAAATAGACAGATACTCAGCATGTTGTCTGTAAAAAAAAATGTCTTCCCATCTTTCCTCAGATGAACTTCATCATTCATTTACAGAATCCACAGGATGGATTATAAACAAATTACAAATAATTAGAATTAAAAAGTTGCATTGAAAACAGATTATATATGTGTATATATGGATTTTTTTTTTAAATTCTATCTGAAATATAGTTTGTATGAAAGTCCAAAAAGAAGAAAAACAAGGTATTTTCCACGATCAACACACCTGGCCACGTTCTGCAGAAGCTCTGCCCATTTAGCTCTCCTCTCAGCCATCTAAAGCCTGTTTCAGACTGTGTACAGGTCAAACAGGTCAAAGTTTATATCCACTGCTCGCCATCCAGCCCTCAACCATCTCAGACACCTGCTGGAATGCTGTTCTAAGACGTCAATACAGTGTTTTACAGTCATTCCAGCAGCTAACAGAGAAACTCCTCTTTCTGCCCCTGGCTGCAAGACGTCCTTAAGAGAAGGGCACAATATATTCAGGTCAGATATGCAGGACACTGTCCTTAGAAACCACAGAAAGAAAGAAGACCTTGAGGAAACACAGGACATGACTGTTAGCCTAGCTAAACGCTAAAGCGGTTTCCCCCCATTAAGAACCTTTAGTTGTTACCACTTTAGTTGCCAACAAATTAAAAATAAAATTGAATATGATGGCTCGTCAATCAGTTGCTTTCCAAGGCATTTTGTTTCTTTTTTCAAACACAACCTACTTTTCAAAACAATAAAACATTGACTTTGGGCTCAAGTGTGAAATTACTTAAACACATTTGGGAAATATGAGTGAGTGAAAAAAAGTCACCATCATCCGAGAGACCAAAACAGTTAAAAACATAACCAGAAGAAATATTAACCATGATGCCTGTCCCCACGGGGGAGTCGGCTCGGCTTCAGATGACATCACTGATCATAATGTGGTTTCTATGTTCCCACATTACCTCCTAATCCAATTCTGGCCTCCCATCTGCAGCGCCTCGTCTCATGTGAACACTTAGTCGCCGTGCTTCCATGACAAGGTTTCTCTCAACACACACACACACACTCACAAAGACACACACACACATACACACACTAAATCCAGCCTTGGTTATATTAACACTCCTCAATCATCTCCAATCTCACCTGCCTGAGGAGGTCAAACTGAGGCCTGCTATGTTCTTTCCTCCGTGAGCCAATTACATCCATCTTTACTGACGGCTGTGGGAGGTGGGTTTCTCATTTCAGTGGGGACAGGAACCGTCCGTCCGTCCGTCCCGCCCAGCCCTGCCCAGCCCAGCCCAGCCCAGCCCAGCAACACTGTGTCCGGTCTTCCTTCCGCTGGATGCTACTCTGATGCCTTCACCATTTGCCGCTGCTACAGACATGTTGTCACACGCTGTCTTTGCCCTCCTGCTACTCGTCTTCACAGGTGAGACTGAGCAACTCTTCAGGTGTGTTTTGCCTGTTTGGACTTTCCAAGAACTATTGATTACAGTGTCCGTGTTTTGCTTCGGTTCACCAGTATATCAGAGATCCGTTTGCAAAGAAGAGTTCTGATTTTCCAATGTTATGTTTATGAATGTTTTTCGTCTTTTAACTTATTTGAAAGCCGTGTGTGAAGGCGATAACATTTTAGATTGTTGCACTGTTTGCACTTGCTGTGTAAATCGTCGGAGGGTGTGGGGCCCCTGTGTACTTTGTGGAACACAAAGCCGACCAAAAATGGTCAAATATTTGCCAAAGTAGAAGCTGAGCGTTATGCTACCTCCTGCTAATGTGACTGGAGGAAAAGCAATTTACTTTAAATAGACCAGAGGCCCCTCTACTTAACATGACAGCTACATTTATCAGAATGTAAACAGAACATTGTCCTGAAGGCCCCCGGCATTGTCCTGAAGGCCTTTTGATGAACCACTAATCACAGGACAGGACTCTGCGTTCAGACAAACCGGACGGGAAAATTCTGGAATTTTTTTCCTAGGGGTTAAAATTAATTTATTAATGGCGTCTTAAACCAAATTGAATGCGTGTCAGGTGGGACACAATCGGACAAGGTGTGCAGCTACCATGATATCGTGGAGTACCTGAACCTGACGGCCGACAGCAGCCTGTACAAGACCACCAGGCCGGTGTTGGACCACACACACATCACCGTGGCGGAGCTGGACGTCATCCTGATGGCCATCCTGTCCGTGGTAGGAGTCACTGAGTCAGTGAGCCGCTCAAAGAATCACCCTCTAATAATTCACCACATTGTGTGTGTGTGTGTGTGTGTGTGTGTGTGTGTGTGTGTGTGTGCGCGCGCCAGGTTGAGAAAACACAAACGTTTGTTCCTTTCATCTGGGCAATGTTGGTAAGTCAGTCAGTCTGTGTTGTTCGTATTGTGTAAAGTGCAAAACATTGATGTTGTGTTTTTGAATTGTCCTACTGCAGAAATGGAAGGACGAACGCATCAGCTGGGACCCAGATCAGTTTTGTGGAATCACCAAATTTTCAATTCCCAGAGACCTCATCTGGAAACCTGACCTCTACATCTATGAGATGTAAGCCTCATGTGAGAGCACTGGGATTTTTCTCAAAGTCTGTATGAGGCCCGCAAAACACCTGTTGTTTGATCACAAATCCTGTGAAAGACATTACAAGGTGACACCTTGTTACATCACAAGGGGCATTGATGTGTTTTTTGACATACGCCTTGTGTAAAGTGGAGGAGGCTCTAGAAGTAAACCACACAACCATAATCAATCAATAATCATCATCATCATGTTTTCTATTATTATTCTGAAGGCTTCACTGAGTGGATGGATACTTGGACTGTGACTAGAAAATGTTAATCATGCATTAAGACGGGACCATTTAATTTACTACTACTACTACTACTACTACTACTGCTACAAGTGTTTTTGTCACGTGTCAGGATCCATAAGGACGAGTCTTCGGTCAACCCCTTACTGTTTGTGAGCTACAATGGGATGATCTCCTCCGAGGAGGACATGAAGGTCGTCAGCACCTGCAAGTTGGACGTCCACAAGTTCCCCTTCGACACGCAGAGCTGCAACCTCTCCATTGGTTCGGCATTGCACTGCGGTGGGGGGAAGTGTGTGTTATGTGTGTGTCTGTGTGTGAGATGTTCGGCTTTGTTCTTTGATGGTGAAGGGTTCTTGGTTTCTGTTCTGACCTCAGTCAGTGAATTCCACCTCATTCCCTCCTCCAACTCGTCCCGGGCCACACAGTACTCCCACGAGGTGCTGAAGTCGCAGGGCGAGTGGGAGTTCCTCCACCTGTCCATTGACACAAATATTTTCCGCTATGAGGACAAGATGTGGGAGCAGCTCATCTACACTGTGAGAACCAAATTTCATTCTGTCCTCCCAAAATCTACGGTACATGAAGAAGAAAACAATCTGTGACACACTGAAAGCACAAACAAACTGAATCTTCATTAGTTTTGTTACTAGAGCTGTCAAACGATTAATTATTTGTTCTAATTTAATTAATCTATGATTTTCCATAGTTAACCGTGATTAATTGCATTTTGATTTGCATGTTTAAAATTCTCTTATTTTACATCTCAAGACAGTTTTTATTTCCATACTAATTTTAAGCCTTACCAGAGTATCCTAATTTACAACCAAATAAAAAAATTCCTTTCAAAACAGTGCATTTTGATCCACTTATTCCGTATGCATTTTTGTTCCTATCGCAGTTTCCTATGTTATTAGGAAGTAGTGTCGAAACATAATGCTACAGCTGTGGGTACTGCGGGTGCTACGGGTTAATGGAAGGGACAAAAGGCTTGCGATTAAAGTGTGATTAAAAAATTAACCTTATACCTCGTGTTTAATCAAATTGTGATTAACACGTTAATGCTGAAAGCCTGATTGATGACGATGATGGATGAAGCTCTGTGTTTTATTAATTTAATTCAGTGGTGATGATGTTAACTGTCGCTGCACACTGATCTTTGAACCTTTATCCCACCCCAGTTCACCATGAAGAGGAGGCCCCTCCTACACGTCATCAACTTCCTGCTGCCCATCCTCTTCTTCCTGACTCTGGACCTCTCCTCCTTCTTCATCTCTGACCACCGCAGCGAGAAGCTGGGCTTCAAGGTCACCATCCTACTGGCCATCTCCGTGCTGTTGCTCATCCTCAATGAGATCCTGCCGGCCATGTCCAACGAGACCCCCCTTATAGGTTCATACCCCATCCTGGATTCCAGCGTTGTCCCATTGTTACTTCTTATTGCAGCAGCGTGTCTGTCTCCCCTTCCTTACAGCCACATATAGCATCGTGATCTTTGGACTGATGCTGCTGAGTCTTCTGGAAACCATTCTGGTCACGTACCTCCTGGATAAAGATCAAGTGTTGCAGAGGGAGCTCTGGCTCAAGAAGCAGGAGGAGCTCAGCTCTGACCAGCAGGAGGCAGGTGAGCCTCCACAGCTGATTCTCCACCGGCTGGAGTATTTTTCTTAAAACATGGGATGCTTTACTTCAATCCCGTCACTTCAGCCCTTGAACGCACCTGTGATTTCAGAAAAGGCGAAGAAGACCTTCTGCTGGTGCATCTGCAAAGCCTACGAGAGTGAGAAACAGGGCGACGTGCCGCTTCAGGCTGAAGAGGTAAAAACATGTTCACATCAAGGATGTATTATTATAGGAACTGGATTCCGGACCGCCGATGTGGCGGCAAAACCAATTTTATCCAGTGGCCACTTGAGGTACTGCAGGCAAGATTTCATGCAGTCCAAAAAAGCATTTTACCCACAGGCTGAAAAACAAAAATATGCATCTGTAAAACAGTTGACAGGACGCCCCTTTCTATTATTCTATTGTAGATTTTCAAATCATGGACTTTTGATCCTCCAAAAACGTTTTCCTAAAGGCCAGAAAATCACATATAACTTAGCCCCCGCGTCCCCTCCAACCCTTTAAGAGCCTTTGCTGTTTGTTCAGGCTGCACTTGTAAATAAGAATCTGTTCTTAATTGCTTTCCTGGGTAAATAAAGTTCAAATAAAATAAAAATAAATCCCCAGGAAAGAATTTTTGTCACGGAGCAGTAAATGCTGCATTCTGATTGGCTGATGCTCTTTATCTGTCACGTGAGTTACAGAAGCATGATGGGAAGTGACAGTACCGTTACGTGCTAAGTGGGGCCGCATAATGTGAAAGTAACCCCGGAAGCAATTTCGAAATCGTGGATTTTTTTTTGTGCTGTATGCTCCAGGTCAGCAACTCCATTGAAATGAATGGGCCGCCAGATTGGATCCTGGGAGTGTGGTTCACATTCAGAGTCTCACTGCCAAGCAGGAGAAGATCAGACTGCAGGACAGCAGAGTGCATATGTGATATTTTAAAAATAGCTGTGATTCTTCAACACACAATAGATTTCTGCAGTGTTCCCAGGGAGGTTCTTGTTGTGCCTGTGAGACGACCATGATGTTCCTCCTGTGGTGTGTGTGCAGGTGAAGACCATTACCCAGTCTGCAGAGCCTCAGGTGTTGCTGCTGATCCACCAGCAGCTGAAGGAGCTGCAGGAGGGGATCAACATGCACACCGGCTACAGAGCCAGAGGAGGGAAGTTTGTCCGCTGGGCCGAGAGGATCAACCAAGTCTACTTCGTCCTCTACAGCACCACCGTGGTCGTCTTCCTGCTTCACATCTTCACCGAGTGGAGCTCCTAGATGTAGAGGTCGGGTATCCAGCCTGCACAAGGCCCCAGTTTCTAGTATTAATCCAAACACATTGTATGTATCTAAAAACTATTTGAACTAAATAATATTAATCTCCAATTTACATATAAGAAAGCTATAAAAAGCTAAAAAATCAAACAGGAAGTAGAATGTGTCAAGCTGCAGCTTTGAGTGGTACTAATGTGGGTGGAGCCTGGACCAGCTCACAATCCTCCTCACTGTCATACAAACGCCCTCACCCCTGCCAGCTCCTCGTTGATGCTGAGCGCCGGTTCCCATTTCCTGCCTCTCGTTGCCTTGCAGCACATCAGTCACGCGCTGCTTTTAACCAATTAGGTGGTCTCGTCTGCAGCCGGAGCGTCGAAACCGCTCCGTTTTCACTGAATCATCAAGGGAATGTAAACAGCCTTCCATGTTTTCACCACATTAATTAAACACTCCATGTTGATCCAACTTGTTTTGTGATGGAAGAATTCATCATCGAAAATGTTTTTCAGATTTCTGTGTTGCATGTCCTGCTGTTAAGTTGCTGTTGTTTCTATGTATTTTTCCCCCAAATGTGATAAGGAAATAAAACTAAAAGGTCCCGCAGCAACTGCAAAGAAACGCCTCTTCAAAAACCCAAATGACTTTTTAACTTAACAGAAGTTTTTTTTCTCCCTGCAAGTTCACTGAAACTCTGACCTCAACTGGGCGTCTATTGATCAATGCATTCATTTCCCACCACAAGGGGGCGCAGTCTGTATTGACTCCACGTTTTTCTGCCTTTCAGATCTGTGTAAATGTCTAGTAATAATTACGATCCAAAATGAAGAAAAAAAACCTTAGCTATCCTGATTTATTTATATGATAGAATAAATAGAGACCGCAGTTAACAGTTTTACATGGATAAGAACTAAAATGATGAACCTGGCTGCATTAAACAAGGCTGCTGTTGTAACTTTGGATTCACTTACTATATTAATCAACTGTTTTTTTTGTACACATCGGGAAAAACCCACAAATGCCCAGAACCTAAAATTAATTAGTGAATAAACAAATATAGTAAAATGGAAGGCTGTGGCGCCGGACGCCATTTATTCCGCCACAAAAGTCACGTTTCTCACTACGTTACAACACTCACACAAATGACACACTTTCATTGTTCAGAAAACGTCACCAGGAGCGTTTAGAGTCTCATGAAAAGTGGATAACTAACCTTGACAAAACTAAAAGGTGATGTGGCAATCAGCGAAGCAACACCTACAACTCTTTTCCCTTTCCGCTTCCTGTTGCCGAGTGTCGTTGCCGATTGGTGCTGCCACCTAGTGTCAAAACAAACTAACACAACTGCCACAATGTCAAAAAGGTAAAATAATATAATCTCAATAAAATACATTTTGTGACTATCACATATTGATATTCTCATTTTTCCCTCCTCAGTTGTACTGTAATGTGTAATGCTGACGTGTGTGTGTGTGTGTGTGTGTGTGTGTTGTTTATTCATATTTGATGCATTAACATTAATATTTTATATAAGAACGTCTCCTTCTTCACCGTATCAACCAGAGACACACAAAAAAAATAATCAACAGAGCCTAAAGTGTTTGGAATCCTCCCACTGACTCTGAACACTTTCAACCAAAGTGACCGGAATAGAAGAAGAAAAAACTCAACTCAAACTGAGGCTGACACCTCTCGCTCCTCCCCCACGAGGAAGAAGCCAGAGAGTCCCGGAGCTGCCGGGATGACCACTGGTACTTCCATCAAACTAATGTGATTATCAATCCATGAATCAAGAGGAGCAACAGATTTGCGCTACTATCAGACGGCCCTCCTGCTCACTGCTGCAGTGACCGACGGCTGCAGACGCCTCACTGACGCCTCTTTGACGCCTCTTTGACGCCTCTCTGACTGTGGAGCTTCTCAGGTGTGGCTGACATGATGCTCGCTGGCTTCCTGCTGCTGCCCCTGTTCACACTGACAGGTAAAAAAAAAAAAAAAAAGAAAAGAAAAGGGTGGAGGTTAAACTGATTTTTGCGGAGAATGTTTAGGATAACTGAATTAGAGAGACTATATAATTTTAATAGATCTTAGAGAAAGGTCCAAGACACAAAATGCTGACTTGTCTCCAAAATACAAAATATAATCTGTGGTGTTTTTTGGGGGGTTGTTTTTTTTGTGGAAAATGATTAAATAATCAAATAGTAAAAACTTCTGCATGTCTAACTGGAAATTTACAAAAAGGGGAAAATTAACAGAACGCAGGAGATTTTCATTTTATACGAACCACCACAGATTATATTTTACATGATCTTGAATTTTATGCAGCACGTTTTTGAAAAATAATGCAGTTTGAGCGACAAACAGCGTGAAAGTGAAGGGGAGAGCGAAGAGAAGTTTAATTTGCTCTAACAAGATGGAGCGGCAGCAGAACCGACGCCCGGAGGATCCTAATGGCCTCTCCCTGACCGGCTTCCTCGGTCGACGGTCTCAAGTGCTTTGATGAGAGATGAGGAGACCACAGACGCTAATGTTTTTTACAATGTCACTTTGCTGCGCTGCAAATAGTGCAGAGTGGAAAGTGAAAAGTTGCGTCCAGCTAGACGGATTCTGGACGGCTCGCTCCTGATGTTCTGCTTCTTCTCTCTGCTGCAGACGGACTCCCGCTGTTGAGCAACTGCAGCTACCAGGCGGTTCTGAACCACCTGAAACTGACCCGAGACAATGAGCTCTACTCCATGACCCGACCCGTCCAGAACCACACCCGGACCACCTGGGTCAGTCTGGCGGTGGTTCTGTACGCCATCCTGGATGTGGTGAGTGGCTATAGTCTCCCTGCTGCTCCTGTTCTTCTCCATTGATGATGTTTGTAATCTAAGGACCTTATTTCAAACATCTACATCTATATATATATATTTTTTTATATATATTAATATTTTCTTTCCTGATGCAGAAAGAAAAAGACCAGAAATTCAGCCCTTACGTGGTGACGGTCATGGTGAGATCCGACAACAGCCTGTGGCTCTTCTTGGGAAGCAGAAACTCATAATAATAATAATTAAGAACTTCCTTTTCCCCTTGCAGAGATGGCACAATGAGTTCATCTCCTGGGATCCCGAGCAATTCTGTGGAATCGATAATGTTTCTCTTCCCACTGAAGCTCTATGGCAGCCCGACATGACCATTGAAGAGATGTAACACACACACACACACACACACACACACACACACACACACACACACACACACACACACACACACACACAGTCTAATGTCGCTGAGTGTCTCTCACTGTCTCTGTCAACTGTTTTCACACTTGGACACTGGATTTTCTTTTTCTTTTCTTTTCTTTTTTTAAGAATGATTCAATAATCAATCAATGAAGTCTAGCGTCAGTTTCCACCTGTGTTACTATGTTTGTCCACCACCAGGATTGAGAAGGACAAAGCTCCGCCCAGTCCTTACCTGACCATCAGCGCTGGAGGGGACGTGGAGTACCGGAATGACCAGGTTCTGGTCAGCACCTGCAGGATGATCATCTACAAATTCCCCTTCGACACGCAGCGCTGCAACCTCTCCTTCACGTCTGCTGCCCACTCAGGTGACCAGCACACGTCATCGCAATTAAAGGCCAAACTGTCCTTGACCTGCGTAAGGAGCTTCCTGGTGTCCCACAGCCAAACACATGCGGCTGCTGGCCAGCGACAACTCCACGGAGGCCACCGAGGAGTCCCGGGAGGTGATGAGGACCCAGTACGAGTGGCTCTTCATGCACATGACCGTGACCAGCCACAACGCCACCGACCCCGAGGGCCAGGACATCATCGTCTACTCTGTGAGCAGCACCAGACAAGTTGGGGGAGAGAAGTCCTAGAAATTTTCTGGAGAAAAAAATAGTGTGTAAGAGAGATTGGTTATGCGCTGGGATTTCATAGCGCTGACCATGCTGATGAAATGAGCCTCGTCTGTAAGTGGAGTTTATTTTGAGCAGGATGCTCGTTCTGGAGAATGTTATTGATGTTATTATAATTATATTATGCCATTATAGCTGTTATTATATACGGGGGTTGGGAACCTATCCAACCATATGGCTCTTTGTCTGTGGCTGGCAGAAACGTTTTAGCCAAAAATACAACAAAATAAGCAACGTCTGGTTGATGGGTCACCTCCAATGAAAGTCTGTGGAAAGTTTTTTCCCTTGCTGAGTCCTGTTTTCCTTCAACGGCTTCTTCAGGCCAACTTCTTCACGCTCAAGTTTCTCACACTTTTACCCTCTGACCTTTGTCTGACCTCCGTCTGACCTCTGTCTGACCTCCTTCCGCAGATCAGCATGAAGAGACGTCCTCTGCTCTACATCGTCAACTTCCTGCTGCCCGTCCTCTTCTTTCTGTGCCTGGACTTGGCCTCCTTCCTCATCTCGGACAACGGCGGGGAGAAGCTCAGCTTCAAGGTCACGGTGCTGCTGGCCGTCACTGTGATGCAGCTGATCCTCAACGAGATTTTACCCGCCTCTTCAAACAGGATTCCTCTGATAGGTAAAAAGGATGTTTTTAGCCCTGAACGCTGACTGGAATTCTCTGCCTTGATGTCTCATGCCTGCTTCCCTCCTCAGCCGTCTATTGCATCGGCAACTTTGGTCTGATGCTGCTGAGCCTCCTGGAAACCATCCTCGTGATGCATCTGATGGCCAAAGACGCTGTACCTCCAGATGAAGAAAACGGAGAGCAGATCCAAAACAAAGACTGTGGTACACAGGGCCGCTTCTGCTTCCACGACTGTCAGAAAGGTGAGAGCTGGAGGCGGCAGGTCCAGAGGTGATTTTACTCATCGGAGGCTCTTGCTGCAGCTTCTGCTGGTTGACCTCGAAATATATTGTAGGTTCAGGGTTGGAGTTGGCCCAGAGGAGGATGTTTCAGTTGCTTTTGGTGTAATAACTTTATGTCTAAAGGTTTAAAATAGGGATGTCAAATTATACACTTTTTTAAGATGATTTTTTTTAGATTAATCTGAGACTTTTCCATTGTTAGCCATGATTAATCGCATTTGGATATGCATGTTTAAAAACTGTTATTTTTCATTTTAAGACAGTTTTTAAAATTCCACATTAATGTAAAGCAATTCTTACCCCAGTGTCTTAACTAGGAACCAAATGGATTTAATTTAATTTTGATCTTTTGCATTATCCTTTATTTCAAAACAGTGCATTTAGATCCACTTATAACGTATGAATTTTGGTTCCTCTCTACGGCTTAAGAACTTGATTACGGGTGAATAGAAAGGACAAAATACTATGCCATGTCTTTAACCACATCATGATTAACGCACTAACGTTGACAGTTTAAAATCATCCACCTTCTACTTAATATGACTCATAACATTAAAAATATTGACTTACTGTGGTCCCCTGTGGTCTCTTCCAGAAATGCCCCAGTGGACTTCCTGTGTCAACAATGTGTCCTCGTGTGAAAGTCCCACTGCGCTGGAGCCAGCGGTGAAGGAGGTTGTAATCAGATTACCAGTAACAATGAACGAACAGCATCAGATTGTGCGTTCACCTGTAGTGACAACAGTTTCCCCGGACCTTCGTTTTCAGATCAGTGGTGGCAAGGTGATGGAGGAGCTGCAGATCCTGGAAAAACTCACCAATGAGCTGCGGGCAATCGACAGAACGCTGTCCCTGGTCCTGGACGGGCGGGAGGATGAGACAAAGCCCCGTTACTGGACCAGAGTGGCCAGAAGGCTCAACAAGGCCTTCTTTGTTTTCTACCTGACAGTGGTGACCTTGTTCTTGATCTTTATCACTCTAAAATGGATGGACGCTCTGGATTGACGGCTGCTGCGTGACGAGCGGCGGAAATGTTAAATCATCAAGCATTAAAATATTAAACAGAACGTGGACAGGCAAACCTAATAATGCAATGTTCTTAGATTCACATTCTTTATGCTATAACAGCACATCATATATACAATCTAAACCCATGCCTCTTTTCTACTTCATGTTTTCTCCTATTTTCAGACTGTAAACTGATATTTTCATTATTTTTAAAGCAAAGAACAATATTACAACATACACTTCTGCTCACTGCACTGCTGCCTGCAGCCATTAGCCTCTGACCTTTCTCACACACCTGCTAGCGTAGCAACGGCAACATGTCGCTCATCATTGTTTGACTGACTGACTGACTGACTGACTGAATACAAATAGTGTTAATGCATGTCTGGTATTATTTTTGTAACTATACATCATTAAAACGCATATACTGAATTGCACCACCCCCTCCAAAAGTGGTTGAAGTCGGTTATCATCACAAGAAGTTACTCTCTGCTTACTGTTTGAACCCTACTGGGTTACAAACTTTACTTTACGCCTAAAACTTTAGCGTGGAGGGTACATTCAGCTCTGTCCGGTAACTCCGGTGGTGTCACTTCCAAAAACGTCCGTGTGTCACACTGAACTAAACAGAGGTTCCTAACAATAATTCGTATTTTTACAAAAGTATCATCAACAACATGGATCAGAGAATTAAAAAACAACAAAAAACAACAACAACAACAACCAAAGAATTATATATAAAAAAAGGGGGGGGTGGAGGAGGGGGGGCGGGTGGGGGGGGGGGGGTGAAATGGTCTATCGATGGGGCTCAGTCCCAGAAAAGGCTGGCGGAGTCAGGACTCTCTCCACCAGGGGGCACCAACACAACCGCATAAATCATGCTGTGCCAGGAAACACTCCTGGATTAAACACAAAGTTGAAAAGAAGTTAGGGGAAAGCGGAACGAATGGAACTGGAACTGACTGGTTCCAGAGCGACAAGCAGTAGGAAAACCACGGTGGAGATGTTGCATGTTAATCAAGTGCTGTGTCCACATCCAGCATGTGTATGTGTCCCTAGTGAGCATGTGCAGTAACAGCCGCCGACACTTGTTGTGACGTAAAAACAGGGTGTGGCTCTGAACAGCTGTCAGGCTTCTCATCTCATCAATAAAATCAATACCTCTGTCCATGTCTGTATCTCTCGATGGTGTTAATTTACCAGGCTCCACCCACTTGGCCCATGGGGTCCAGGAGGGAGCAGTGTGTTGGAGCCTGAGAGGATACATTAGCTGCTCTCAAATTGTGGAAACAGGAAATGACACTCAGATGATGACAATTTTGCTCCTCGACGCTGGTGGATTTTGACGGCTGCTCGTCTTTCTGTACATCAGCACATCAAATCACTGTGTGTTTTAACTCTTTCTGGCCACTGAACAGACTTGCGTTCAATCCCACAATGATTTCCAGCAATAATCCGTATCTCCATCCTGCTATTGAATTCCCACAAAATTAAAGAGTGCCTTGTTTTTGTCCTCTTCCAAACATGTTTGATGGTCTAAATACAGACACTTGCTGTGGAAGGAGACCTTGAAGAGCTCAAATGTCCCTTCAGAGCCCATTAACAGCTTTCTGGGGGTTCTTTCATACCATAAATCTGATTCAACCAATTAAGGGATTAAAAGAAAAAAGCTAAGTGGGCGGTTTCACTTCCAGGACGGGGAGGTGGTCGCTGTGCTGCAGCTCCTGCTGTGATGGACTGGAGTAACTCTTTATCCTTCAGATGATCTCAGCTGCTGCAGCCACGATGCTCTCCAGCCTCCTCTTCCTTCCTCTCGTGCTAGCAGGTAGGATACGGCTCATTGTTGCTGATGCAGCTGTCATTCAGACTGTTAGAATTCAAACCGTGATAAGGAAAATCATATTTAAAAAGTTCCAATCCACTTGTGGTTTGGCAGGAACTATTTTGGTGCAAAAGTGTATTTCCTGGTTTTCTGCTGGTGTTGATTCAGGGCAGACGCAACTCAAATGAAAAGAGGCTTCTAAGATATGAAAGCCGCGGTTGAGTGGGAGAGCTTGCCACTCTGCGGCTCCCACTGCTCCCAGTGCTCGTCTCCAACCACAGCCTCCGGATGTTTTCATCTATTTCTGACATTGTTGTCTGGCAGCTTTTCCAGCCTTAAAACCCAAAATTTCAGAGAGTTTTATTCACGGTTGGACACTGATGAAAAGTGGTTTTAGTCTATTTTTTCAAGTTGTCTTTGGAGCATTTTGTATTTCTTGAACACTATTTCTCTTTGAGTTGTGTTTCTTTATTACTTTATATTAGTCTATTTTAATCTGTAGCTACTAACTTAAAATATTTCAAAGGTTGAAGTTTGCCAGGTGTTGCCATTTTCAAGGCTTAAAAAAAAGTCTGAAAAGCTGCCATGACCAGGCTTTTGTATCTTCATCATCAACATTTGCTTGCTGATTTTTTTTTTTGCAAATATGTCTTATAGCAAAGTAATCAGTTTCAATCAATTTTTCTTGCCAGCTGTGGTATGTGAAATATATACATATATATTTTCAGCTGTAAAAGGTAATGGGACGGAGACAAAGTGCAGCTACCAGGATGTTTTGAGCCACCTGAAGCTGAGCAGAAGCAACGAGCTCTTTTCCATGTCCCGGCCGGTCAAAGACCACAAGCTGGCGACACGAGTGTCACTGGAGCTGCAGCTCTTTGCCATCCTGGATGTGGTGCGTGTCTTCACACTGTTGGTGTAATTTCACAACACAAAATCACATCCAATCAAATCAGCAGAAGACACAAATATTTCATATCCTGACTGTTTTCAGAGGGAGATTGACCAGACCTTTGTCCCTTATGTTTGGATGGTGACTGTGAGTTTTGAAGCAAACACGCAAATATTCCATAAAGCAGCCTCAACATTTGGCTGTGGTAAACTCGGCTGTGTCTCTGCAGAGTTGGAACAATCAGCACATCCAGTGGCAGCCTGACCACTTCTGTGGGATCAAGAGTGTCTCACTTCCCACAGACGTTTTATGGAAACCAGATTTAACCATTGAAGAAATGTAAGTAACATCCACCAAT
This sequence comes from Nelusetta ayraudi, assembly GCF_046127955.1. NCBI lineage: Eukaryota > Metazoa > Chordata > Actinopteri > Tetraodontiformes > Monacanthidae > Nelusetta > Nelusetta ayraudi. Next base: position 1,679,456 of record NW_027466092.1, read on the forward strand.
TAGCTGTTGGCCAGTTGAAAACATGGTATTCATATATATTTACCATCTATCACCTAACACTAAAACTGGTAAATTCACTTTTTTTTAGCTAGCCTGAAAATTTCTTTTCTCGTCATCTTTGGTTCTTATTAATAAAACATCCCACCATCCACATGCATTTTCTCACTTGGCGTCTCACAGGACAGAGAAAGACAAAGCCCCTCCGAGTACTCATCTCACCATCCACAGCGACGGTCTGGTGCGAATCCAGAACGACCAGGTGCTGGTCAGCACCTGCAGGATGCACATCTACAAATTCCCTTTCGATGTCCAGAGCTGCAACTTGTCGTTCAAGTCTGTGGTGCATTCTGGTGAGTTCGTTTTCCATCTTCCACAACATCTCGCACCTCCACCTCCAGGATACCATCCACCCCCCACCCCCCCCCCCCTTTCTCTCTGCAGTGGAGGAGATAGAGCTTGTTCACCATCAAACCCCTTTGGAGGCCACTGGCACGATGATGCGAACCCAGTACGAGTGGCTGTTTGTCAGCATGAAGGTTACCAACAAGACCATCTGCACCTTCCAGCAGCAGCAAGACGTCTTGATTTTCACTGTGAGTCAACGGATTTATCAATCCATCCGGTCCAGTTGAGAGCCATCACTTTTTCTTTTTCTTTTTCTTTTTCGTGTTTTAAACATCCTCCCACAGATCACCATGAAGAGGCGGCCGCAGCTCTACATCGTCAACTTCCTGCTGCCCGTCTTCTTCTTCCTGTGTCTGGACTTGGCCTCCTTCCTCATCTCGGACAGTGGTGGCGAGAAACTCAGCTTCAAGGTCACGGTGCTGCTGGCCGTCACCGTGATGCAGCTGATCCTCAACGAGATCCTGCCTTCCTCCTCCGAGAGGATCCCCCTCATAGGTGAGGAAGAGTTGTCTGCAGCAGGCATGGGCAAACTACGGTCCGGAGGCTATATACAGCCCAGTAAGCTTTTTTATCCAGCCCGCCGAACTTGAAGAAATTATATTGATAATAAGTAAGTCATAAAATAGTTTTAATTCATCCATTTTTCAGTATTCAGAGTCATTTCAATAAAGAGCTAAACAACGCTTTTGTTCATTTTCAACTGACATTAAAGCACAAGTTTTCTACACATCCCATGATATATTTTTCCTCCTACATGAGGTGGGTCGCCACTCCATCCATCTGCTCCTGCTCGGCCCCCTCTGTCAAATTTTAGAACCCAATGTGGCCCACCAGTCAAAACGTTTGCCCACCCCTGGTCTACAGTGAGGTATAAACCCCAGGAGAACCTGAAGCCCATCACCAACTCAACCACAACACATACAACCATTTCCCATAAAAAACATTCTTCTAAAAACCATTAGCCTGCTGACCTGAAGGCGGCACTGCAGTGGGACCCTCAACTCTTCCACAGATCCCTAAAAGATCGTCAAAATATTTGACTTCTCGCCAGAGTTGTCGACCAACACACTGACCTCAGCCTTTCCTGGCTCCTCCCTTAGTCGTCTACTGCTTTGGGATTTTCACCCTGATGATGCTAAGCCTCCTGGAGTCCATCCTGGTGATGTACCTGATGGAGAAAGACTCTGTGGTTCAGGACGACGGTCCGACAGCTGTGGACAGAAACCTTAAGGATGAGAACAATAAGCGGATCAGCAGAGGTGAGTGTGACATCCTGCTGCAGCAGTTGACAGTAGAACCAGCTGGCCAGGAGGAGGGCGGAGGGGTCACATGAGGTCAGATCTTAGCATCATCAGGTGCAGGGGAAGGCTCCACAACACAGCAAGATATAGACATGTACAACTCTGCAGGTGGAATTTAAGAAAGATGACTTAATGAAAACGGCTTCTGTATTTTTTTAATGAGTATATATATATATATCTTGTCTTGATGTTACTCAGATGTGAAGAAATGTGCTGCGTGCATCTGTGACGTGTCTGCTGATGAAACACCAGCCGACCTCCTGAAGGTATCTATGCTGTAGTTCAAATGTCTGGTTTGCCATAAAATTCTCGGAGAAAGAGAATAAAAAGTACAACAATTCATTTGAATGCACTTTCTAAGTTTTCCTACATTTTTTGACGACCCTGATGAACTGTTGGCTGCAGGGCAGCAGCGGCCGTCTGGCCGAGGAGTCCCTGGGCGCTGAGGGGGTGTCGGAGGAGAAGAAGGCCGGCTACTGGACCACAACAACCAAGAGCATCAACAAAATCTTCTTTATGTTCTATCTCACGGCCTCTGTCATGTTCTTGGCCGGCATGACTTTCATTTGGACCAAACAAGACTGATTGAGCTCTTTCGTTTGTGAGAATTCTGCATCATCAGCAAGATCAACTTCATGTGAGGCGTCAACAACATAGATTCTTGAAAAACTGAATTCAGTTTTGTCTTCCGCATTTGAAACATGGAGAAATCCTCACAAATATTTGGATGTCAAAATTACTTGTTTCCTGTTTATATTTACTAAAGCGTGTCTGCCTGTTAACCACTTGGAAACATAACTACACATGGATGATTCAATGATGCTGTCAAGTAAAAGTAAATGTATGTGACGTGTGTTGTAGCGGCTGTAATTCTCTTTAGTCACTGAAATCTCTTAAAATAAAGAACTGATTACAATTTGTTAGTTTTAATCATGTCTTGTCAATCACATGTGTGTTACTGTTTATTTTTTCAATATCAAATCCTGTTGAAAACAGTTAAAAAAAAAAAACACACACAAAAATACTGTTGCACCTCTAAAATTGGTTTATTCTATACTGTCACTCTTTTGATTTAATACTGATTTCAAGCTTTTTCAGAAAAAAATCATTGTGATAACGATGCTGAAAGATGATGAATCGGTTAAATTAAATCACGTTAGCAGATTTATTTTGACTTCAGAACTCAAAAATGATAATGATGACATTTCCAATTTTAGTGTCAATGGAGGAAGTTAAATACAAAACGATTCACAGTTTTTAACTAAGTGATTTTGACTGAGGTCATTATTGTAATGTTTTGCGTAGAGTGTTTAGATGTGTTTTTTCTCGGCATTTATGAAATGTTACATAGTTTTATATATATATATATATATATATATATATATATATATATATATATATATATATATATATATATATATATATATATATATATATATAGTTTTGTTTTTTTTAATGTGTTGCTCGTGTATTTGGTCATCCGGCGCTGAAGGTGGCGGTCTTCGCTACAAAGCTGCTGCACTCGGGTTCAGACAGTCAGTGACGTGGATTTTCATTCAGTCAGTGAGTGAGTCAGTGCTGCCTGCGGAGTAGGTACAGAACCAGAAGTGATTTTACTGACTTTGACCCGCTAGTCCGAACCGCCAGAAGAATCGGGAGACGTCGTCACACACAGGTGAGACGAGTCCGCCGTGCGCCGACGGTTTATAGGCTGTTTCCGGGCTGTGCGGCAGTCACAAGTCGCGACGGTGAACTGAAAAACAAACTGGCTTCAGTTTTTGTTTCTTTCGATCCTTTTCTTTTCCTCGCAGACGCCAGAATGAGTAAAAACAGCAAAGTGTTGAACCTGAAGGACAAAATCAACGGCAACGAGGCGGACCTGAGCCTGTGCAACCTGAGCGAGGTGCCAGTCCGAGAGCTGGTGGGTGCCTGGAGCTGCCACACACACACACACACACACACACACACACACACACACACACAGATGATGTTTTCTTCGTGACGTCACAGCGGGTATGAAACTGACGCATGATGTGCTTGATGGTGACAGGCGCTCTTCACGAAGGCAACGGTGCTGGACTTGTCGTGCAACAACATCATCTCCCTTCCTGTGAGTACACACACACACACACACACACACACACACACACACTGGACTGAAACGCTGTGTTTCCAGCGCTGAGTGTGTGTGGATCAGTCAGAAGACAGATCACTGTTAGAAAACATGCATAAAAAAATAATATAAATAAAATAAAAAAAAATCTGTTCTAGTTATTGTACAGTGTTGCACCACATCGGGACTCCTGCAGACTCAGAACATCATGCAAACACTTTTTTCAGGGATTTTGGCTGAACTGAAACTTTTTATTAAGGCCGTAAACCAACTCTATTAAGACCCCTAAGATGTGATTCTCTCTTGTGCAGCCAGAGTTCTGCAACCTGACCCACCTGGTGAAGGTGGACCTCAGTAAGAACCAATTGACCTGTCTACCGGACGACCTGGGGAACCTGAGCAGCCTCCAGCACCTAGACTTGTACAACAACAAGCTGAGCGTCCTGCCCACCAGCTTCTCCCAGCTCAGGGTCGGTACCGCTGTCAACTGGTGATGGAGATTCACTTAGTTCGAAACCCGGGCCTGTAACTTGTTGACACCAGTGCTGAAACAGCTTTTGTCCACCCCGCAGAGCCTGAAGTGGCTGGACCTGAAGGACAACCCGCTGGAGGTCGACTTGGCCAAGGCAGCCGGAGACTGTCTGGATGAGAAGCAGTGCAAGCAGTGCGCCGGCAGGGTGAGCCTTGTGATGTCACAGCTGGATTTGCACTCTCCTTGTGATGTCACAGCTGGATTTTCACTCCTTCACTCCTCTTCCAGGTCCTGCAGTACATGAGGACCATCCAGGACGAGGTGGACCGGGCTCGAGAGAAACGCCTGCTGAGGGGAAAAGGTTTGGCGAGACTTGATGTCCGACTGGTTTTAGGTCTTGTTGTCTCCAAGTGCGCAAGGGTGTCTTTAAAAATGGCTTTTTACCTGCTCTTCAAGGTCACAGACTGTGGGCTTGTTTGAAGAGTCCCTCCATGTTGAGCAGTTTTAAAGGGCTGAACATTTGATTGGACGTAGAAGAGATTAATTTCTGCAGCTGGTCGCTGAAAACCGGATTTAATGCTTCTATCCTGTGAATCTGCGGCAGCCGCTGATGTGCTGCTGAGCACCTTCGTGGCCGCAGGCCGAGGCTTGATTACACATTTGCTCTGTGAGTATTGATCCAAATGAGAGCAAATAGTAATCCTTTTTAATGTTGCACAGGAGGCCATTAGCACCAAAACGTCGCGCAGATGGAAAAGAAAACACAATTGTGGGGTTGTTTGCATTCCCTTCCATCTGTGAATCACAGACAGATGACAAAAATTACGTTTAGTTATTTCCTTTTGTCTGGTGATCCCAGTGCAAAGTGCTTTCTTGTTCTATGATCAAATTTAGTTTCATTAAACGTCGTACCAAAGGTCAGCAGGTGCTGATGGTTCTCTCTCAGTCCCATCAGGCTGCCATGTGATGCTTGTTTACCGTCTGCTGTCTTCTGGTAATTTCCCCCAGCAGGGATCAATACTCGGCCTCTCAGCGCCAGTATTTATTTATTTGCTAATTTATTTTTTCCAATGCCAATCCTTGTCTGTCCCTCCCTGCCTCTCCCCCTCCGTCCGGCAGAGCTTGAAAAGAAAAGGGAGGCCAAGCAGAGGGAGCGGGAAGCCCGGGAGAAGGAAGCTCGCCGGCGGGAGAAGGCGGAAGAGAAGGAGAAGAGGAGGAAGGAGTACAACGCTCAGGTGGCGGCGGCGGCAGCCAAGGAGCAGCAGAGGAAGAAGAATGAGGAGAAGAAGAGGAGGAACGGACAGGCAGCAGCAGGTGGGAGCAAAACACCTGGCCGGCGCCTCTGCTGGAGGAGTGACTGGAACATTTACATTTAAATCATAGTTTCACAATACAAGTATCACAATACATTCTGCATGTAAGGAAAGAACGGATACTTGTGTGAAAATACTGATAAAAGAAAAAGTATTGATTCAACAGCTTTACTCAAGTAAGCGTTAGAAAGTCCAGCTTCTGAAAAGTACTGTACTTAAGTAAAAAAGTAAAAAGGATTTTTTTTTTGTTCCGTTAATTAACCAATACATTCATTGATCATTTTGCAACAATTACAAAGTTGTGTCAGAATAATCTGGACTGAGGTCTTAATGAGAATCTGGATCATTTTAACAGCATCGCTACTCTCAATACTATACTTTCTTTTCCAACTGTAGCACAACCAAACTGTAATCACTCATAGTTCTGATGTAGTTGGATGTTGACACTTTTAATAACAACAACCAATGTTATTTTCTACACATTTTTCTGTTTTTCTCTGTACTGAAAACCTTCAGAACGCAGAAAGCAGAGGTACTGCAACAACTGCTTTGAACTGAATTTGTATCTTTTAAACACAAAAGTAACCAGCATATTTTTCCAATGTAAAGGAGTAGAAAGTACAGACCTTAGAGTACAAATGTAGGGAGTCAAAGTAAAAAGTCATCAGTAAAAATAATCTACTGCAGTAGAGTAACAAAGTATTTTGTACTTTGTTGCTTCCTACCTCTGATAAACTCTGAATGTAGTTTTATGTTCAGCCTGTTTTCAAGGACTCTGACTAACGGACACCTCTTGTATCTCTCTGTCAAAAGACAAGAAGGCAAAGAAGGAGCCCTCAGCGCCCCCTGGACGCTCTGTCCTGGGCCTGGTCTTCAAGCTGCTGGTGCTGCTGATGCTTGGACTGGCCGCCGCCGCCGCCACCTGCAAGCTGAGCGGCCTGCGGAGGGAGGCCGTGTGCATGCCGCTCAACGCCGCCGTGGACGACGGCCTGTGGTGGGCCCGGCAGCAGGAGGGAGTGGTCAGGGAGCTGCTGCACAACCTGTCGACGGCGGCCAAGGACTTCCTGGAGTCCACCCGAGTGTCCAAGAGCTAAACCGCATCACGTCATGTGACTGAGCTGCAGGCGTCTCCATCCTCTGCCCGCTAGGCCGGACACTGACTGCCTTCTCTCAAGAAACAAAAAGAAAAAAAAAAAAAATGTGCTGAAATCTTAAATGTGATTGAAATGGACAAGCCGGCTTCCCTGGAGGTGGAGCTGGAGGTGGAGGTAGAGGTAGAGGTGAAGCTGGAGGACGCACAGATGGCCCAGGGTGGGAGAGACACGTCTGTTCAAATCATTTTAAATTCCTATGGAATTGCTGCAATCCCGTCCCCCTCTTTGTATGACGAGCCTGTTTTTAAATGAAACTCCTCCCCAGCAGTGGCTGCTGTCCACGCCGTGACCAGCAGGGGGCGCCTTGTTTGCGCTGGCATGTGCAGTCAAATGTCAGTGTTGTGTCAGTCCATTGGCCAGTGGGATGAAGCCGGTTGGAGCGTGCGCGGTTACTCATCAGATCAACGCGTGTGTGTGTGTGTGTGTGTGTGTGTGTGTGTGTGTGTGTGTGTGTGTGTGTGTGTGTGTGTGTGTGTGTGTGTGTGTGTGTGTGTGTGTGTGTGTGTGTGTTGGTTGAAGGTCTGCTGGTTTTCTTAGTTTGACCGCTGACTCTTCGACTCTTCAACTAAAAATCTGCCACTGCAGCTTTTGTACAGCTTTGCCAAACACCAATAAACGGCTATGCACTGCATGATGTAGCGTCACTTTGGATCTTTTTATTATTATTAAGAGGCAATGCTTTTGCATAATCTTAAATTTAAACTATGTACAGCTTTATAAATCCATATTATAGGCTTATTATGACTATGGTCCTGTCCCATAGTTTAGAGTAAGAAAATGTTGGACCCATCCAACACGTTATGTGTCACAGTGAGCTCAGAGCTCTGAGGTTTGTGCGTGGCCACACCCACAGAAAGATTTGTTGAAGTTGAAGTCAGCAAACTGCAAAAAGAAAAATGAACCTTTTGTGTTTAATCTCTCTAACCTCTCTATTCTAATCTAATGCGATTACATGATTAGATTAGGAACGTATGGAAAGTGGCACATTAAGAGGGTACAAGGGAAAAAATAAAAAATAAATCAGATCATCATTTCACATTTAGGCTGCAACATAATTGGCTGGATGAGGCTCCAACTAGTGGTATTGGATTTGAAACCGCTTGCTTTCAGCTTATAAGCAAGAAAATTATGAGAAATGACGGCAGCTAATGCGACCACTGAGAGGGAGTGGAGACAGACGTCGGTTTGTCTCAGTCTGTGTCTGCAGCTGCAGTGCGTCGCTTTGCGCAAAAACTAAAACCCTCGTCATCATCAGTATCATGGCTGAGATCTGACAGAAAACCTCCAATATTTCTGTGATAAAACCTGCCTTGATGTCACAGATTCAAGCCAACCGTCCCTGTAGACCCTCAAAGACCACAAAGGTGTCCACCCACGTCAATGTCCTCCTCCTGGTGGACATGTGTCACTGCGGGAGCCGCTGCTGGCGGCTGCTGCAGGACTGCCTGTAGTCTCGCTCCTGCACGCTGGTGGCCACCTCCTGCAGCAGCCTCGAGTGAAACGACTCATCCACCACCAACTCCAGAGTCACCTCCTTGAACACCTGGCACACTGACACCTGGCGCGCACACACACACATTTAGATAAACACTAAACATGTTTTATGTTTGAGCTGAGATGCATGAAAAAGTATTTATTTTACCTCCTGGAAGTGGAGTTTCTTGAACATGGTGATGCTGACCTGGTTGTCCAGGCCAATTTTTGCTTGAAACTTTTTCACCCCAAGTTTGGTGACCCCTGGTGGAGAGAAAACATGGAAACATTTAGAACCTGCTCCACATCAGTTCCTTCAGTCCAAAAATGCGTTAAACTTCCAGGTTTATTATACTTCCACGTTCATCGACGTTTAAAACATTTGGGAAACTTTTCATTTTGACTTTTGTTTTATTTGATTAAAACATCCTTTTAATTATTTCAAATATTTGTTATCAAACAAATAAAAAGAGGCGTCGATGAGTCACCATGAACCCGACACCTTAAACTGCTCACCGTAGCACATCATCATACGCGTCACCTCTTTCCCGAGACCTTTTCCTCTGCTGCTTGGCTCTGTAACCATCAGGAACGGAAAAAAACAAAAACAATTTAATTTTAAAACTAAACATTTTGGAACACAAGAACAGTCAGTTTCATACCAGGAAATATGGAGGAAACGTTCAGCCCCAAGACGTAAGGCATCACCTGCGATCATGATCTCCAGCTCCGCCAGGGTTTGGTCTGTGGGGTCAGTCAGGAAAATGTTGACGTCTCCCAGCATGCACTGCTCCTCCTCGACGACGCCGTCCGCCCACCGCTGCTTGTCCAGGATGATGAAGGTGCATTCTGGGAACAGGAAGTAGGAAAGCCACAGCAATGGAAAGAGCAGGAGAAGGAGACATTAAAAAAAAATAAAAAAATAAAAATAAAAATAAAATTGCCTGGCTGGGGCTGCAGTCACTACATAGTGGGGGTGTCAGAGCCCTTTGTAACATCACAGAAGGGCATGTCCTTGCACATGCACACTAGTGAAACCAGTGGAAGAAGGGTGGATCCCCCCCCCCCCACTGATGGAACAGAGACACAAATTACTATTATAATGCTATTTAATGTTAGTCACTGAGCTGGGAGGCCCAGCGGCTTTGTGACATCACAAAGGCTTATAATCTGAAGAAAAGGCTGGAATTTGCTTAGTCTGAGTGGTTCCTGACAGGTAGAGGGGACTGTGAAAGCTGCAGGACCTCCAGGTGGGTCCACCTCCTTACTGTCGTCATCCTCCCTCCAGCTCCTCTGCATGTCGAACTCCTGCTCCAGGGTCAGCGGCTCGGACGCAGTCAGCTGCTGCAGCTCCGGGCTCTTCATCCACTCATGATACCTCGAGATGAATCAAGAATGATGAAGAGAGTCATTTTGCGGCTTTAGATGTGAAACAGAGATAGGTGCAAACCAGAAAGGTAGCCCTGAAGGCAGAACGAGACCAAGACAAATAGTCGTGGAAAAATACGCATTATTTTTAATGTTTAATGTATATAAATTTTAAAGTACACACAAAACCACCGGAGTTATTTTACATTCATTTTAATTTTCCGACTACCGAATGTTTACTTCTGTTCCGTCCAAAAACGTGCACCTGTGAACGTGAACATACCCGTTTAACCAATCAGCGGACACTACCTGGGCACGTGACCTTCGCTGTACGGCACCAGCACGACTCGTGGTCCCTCCAGTAACGTGTTTTCATTGATCTTCATGACGGCGGAGCGGCGAGCGGCGAACTGACTGACCAGCAACGACACATACAGCCGCGCGAGTGTCTCCGTGACGTCATCTCGTTACGCACTTCCGCAATTCACTAACTCGGCGTTTCAAAGCCTAGCTGCACAGGACAACACAGGGGGCTACGTCGCCCTCTGCTGGACAACCCCAGGATATAAATACAAAGAAACTTATAAAATGAACTTTTTTCATGACTTTATTAAAAATATTGACATTTATAAATTTAATTAATATAATGATGATAATAAATGATTAAAAATACACGTGCTTTCAATTAAATCAAATGCTTTCAAAAGTAAAGGGAAACACCAAACACTAATTATTGACAAATTCATCTCTAAACGACATTTTCTGTATCAGACTCAAGTCATGTTTTTGCAGACAGTACAGACAAAAACATATGTATATATATTATTTCATTTGATGGCATGTGGGAGAAACTTTCCTTTATCATCTTAAAAAAAGAAAATCCATCTGGCTGTAATTCATATATGTATGTATGTATATTTATCTCTATGTAGCCCTGTTGAGTCTGTGCCACCGTGTGAGCGGCTCCTGCGGCGTGCTGACCATGTCCATCCAGTGCTGCAGCTGGGGGCCCCGGGCGTACATGAAGGGGCCCAACACCAGAGCTCCCAGTATGGTTGGGGGGTCTGGCAATAAAACAAAAGAGAAGAAGAAAGGCAGTACTGAGGGGGACGTCAGTGGGAGACCAGGACTGAATCAGCTGTTCAGAGGCTCTCCCACCTGAGCGGCTGTCACCAGGCTGCTGCAGCTCCAACCTCAGACAGGCCTCCTCCAGGTGCTGCGAGCGCAGCTTGAAGGTCATCCTGTGGCTGAAGTACAGGTCGCTCTCCCCTTTGACCACGCAGCTGTTCTTGACCTTCACCACCTGGCTGTGAATCTGCAGGCTCACCTGCACACACACACCTGAGAAGAAAATCCATGAAAAAATGGGCAATCTTAAGTCTGAAAAAGAGGAATTTTTGGTCTTTTGGTTTTAAACACCTGCGTCTGTGAGCAGCTGCAGGCCGCGCCCTCTCAGGACCACCACAGAGAGGCGTTGCAGAGACGGACTGTAGCAGAGAGAGATCAGCACGTCGCCCAGCTCGGAGCACTGAGGAAGAGGAAGAGGACATGGAGGAAGAGGAAGAAGGGGGTGAAGAGCAGAGGAGGAGGAGGCAGTGAATGTCAGCGCTGGTGAACACCATGTGACCGTGACATGTGTGGCATGGCCATTCACACCTGCGTGACCTCCTCCGTCTCCAGCTCCCTCCACAGCACCCGGCCCGCCTGACCCAGCTCGCCCTCCAGGGGGAACAGCACTCGGCCCACCGCCCGCCGCTTATTGTCTGCACTCACACTCAGCACACACACACTCAGGGTGCTCTGGGACACACACATCACAGACACCTGGGGAGACACACACACATACGAAAGTATGACACTAAAATCACAGTTCATATAATACGCAGGTGTTTCTGCTGCACATTCTCTATCACACACTGGTTTGGATGATGGAAAATCTCCATGTGTAAAGATTGTACACCCAGAAGCTTTTGTTGTCATAAATTAAACCTGACTGGCAGAATTTGTTCGTGGTTAGACAAAACAAAAGGAACAGAAGTGTAAGCAGTTGTGTTGTTTATCTTAATGCAACAGTTTTTCAGCTTAAGCTTTGTTTAAATGATGAATTTCATTTATTAGACATATAAACTCCAAACTGCAACAAATAAACACTAGTTTTCCAAAAACATAATATATTATATTATTATTATTATTATTATTATTATTATTATTATTATTACAACAATAAAAAGGACACTACTACTACTACTACGACGACCACCACTACTACTGCTATTACTAATAATAATGATAATAATAATAAAGCAATAAGTAAACATTCGTTATCAAGCATAATATATCAAAACATTTTTCAGTCTTTTGATGTGTTAACACTACTAAAGCCAACGCTGGGACGGAGCTCCGCCTGCTCACCTGGAAGATGAAGCAGTCGCTGAACTCTGGGTCGGGTCCGGTGCCCCGGGCCTTGGCCCGCCGTGGCCGCCGGTCGTCGGGGAGGAGCCAGACCTCCACCAGCGTCACGTTGCCGTGGAAACGTGGGGGGAGGTTGGCGAGGCGCAGCAGAGAGACGGTGAGCTGCTCGCTGCTGGGCCGATACTCCACAGAGAAGCAGAGACGAGTGGCCATTCCTGGGGGAGGGGCCACCACCTGGCCCAGGGCCGGGTCCAAGTAGAGGCCGGCTCGGAGAGTCCCCACCGGGAACCATCCTGACGGAGGGGGAGAGAGAGTCGCTTCTCAACAAGGTCCTGGGAAGAATGAATGTGAGAGACGCTGGCAGTGGGGGCGGGACCTACTGCTGACTGACAGGGACCCTCGGTGGGCCAGGATGTCCCTCCGCACCGTCATCCTCATCCCCTCCGCCTCCTTCTGCTCACACTGGCTCTGTGTGGTAAAGCGGGGGGGCACGGTGAAGGGGATCTCTCTCTTCCTATTGCATGCAGAGGAGGAAATAACACATGAAACATTAAATAAGGCCAAAATATCGTGCTGCTGAGCCTACTTTAACCGAAACAGGCACAATGTGTGAGACTGAGCAAGAAAGCAAATTGCAATATCCCAAAATGTATTATGGGTTGGATATGAATTATGCAGAACGGGACCATAAAGGACCAAGACTAGGACCTGGACCTAGACCTAGACCTAGACTTAGACTAGGACAAGGACCAGGACCAGGACCAGGACAAAGACCAAGACGGACCAGAAGTAGTACCAGGACCAGGATATTCAAATATTTATGAGGTCCATGACCAGGACCAGTACCAGGATGGACCAGAAAGGACCAGGACCCACAGGGCTAGAACAAGGACATATATACTACTAAAAGACATTAAAGCACCTACACTTTACAGTTCCTTTCTCACACAAACTGACCAACTGTTCTGGATGGCTACTTAATGAACCAGCAGTCAACAGCAGAGACTTGTGCTGAGTGTGTGGTACTAACGTGGCCAGGCAGCTGGGAGACACTGGTATGACTGGAGCAGAGCCTGCTGGGACTGGAGGTGCTGCAGCCTGCAGCTCCTGGTACTGACGCTGACGCCTGGTCCTCCTCCGCAGGCAGCAGACGGTCACAGCGAGCAGCAGCAGCAGCAGCAGCAGACATGCAGGCAGAGCGACGGCCAGCGGCAGCAGCTCCTGGTCTGGAGGAAGACGTCCGTCAGTTCTGGTGACCAGTGGAAGGAGGCCAGAGGTGGGCATCCGCTCAACCGCCATGATTCCTGCAGCTCCCTTTCAGAGCCGCTTCCACATGTGGCTCTTTCCCACCACTTGGTGCCCTTATCTCTATGTGGGTTTTTTGTCACTGAAGTTTGTTGCCTTTTTCACAGATTATGTACTTGTTCTTCTTGCAGTGTGAGTCTCTAACCAGGCCACGTGTCATCCTGCTGCTCATGGTCTCACTTTTACTTAAGTAAAGGAGTTGAATCAGCATGATTATTTTCAGTATTTTTTACACAAATATCCATACCTTTGCAAAAGTACAGAATTTAGACAATTTTGCCACCTGTGACAGTGGTCAAAAAGTCTTTCACACGTCCTCATCTTTGAAGGCCAGGTGTTCGTAATTGTCTCCTAAAGGATTCAAAAGTTGAAGATGTAGAACATCAAGTTCTGAGTCCTGCCAGCGATCTAGAGATCAGTCCTGGGATCAGACGCACAATGTAGCAGAGGGACCCGCAGTCAAATTATTGGCATTATATAAAGTAAAATAGCCCTAAACAGCAATTCGATTTTAGGACCATTATTGTGAATTGAACTCAAACCAAACTCAAACCCAATCTCAAAGTGTCGGATGAAAACGTTCTCCAAACAGATGAACAATGTCTGACGGGTGCTAAAGTTATGATGGGCTCTCATGCTGTAATCTCTGAGTGAAGAGCTAATGCTAAAAATGTTGAGCGGCTAAATCCCTGACACGCTGTTGGCAGGTCTTAACCCTCTTTAAACGGCCCGACCCTGCAGTCCGGTGACACTGCAGCAGCAGCAGTGCTGAGCTCAGAATCAAAACCCTGATCTGACATCCACTGACACACACACACACACACACACACGCACGCACACACACACACACACACGCATGTACGGAGGTCTAGAGATTGGAGGGCAGCTAATGAGATGATGGCTAATCCGCAGAGATTACGGCGGAGGAATGGCCTTCTATCGTTTCTGTTCTTTTTAGACGGACCAGACGACCACAGATAGTCGCTGCACAGGAGCGGCAGCCGTCCAGAGGGGGCGGACTAGGAAATATTCCCACAGATGCCAGGGTAACACGAGGTCGGGATAAAAGAGAGCAGGAGAGCAGAAGACCAGGCCGAGGGAGAGAAGACACGAGGGGGAGGAGAAGAAGCAGAAGGAGGAGAAGGTCCCGAGGTTCTGCTGGCTGTGTGACGTGTCGGGGGGGCAGCACAGGACACACGGCCTCACTTCACAGGTCAGACTATTTTCACTTCAGTGTGAGGCCTCACTGTACGTTCAGTAAGTTAAATATGAAAAAAAAAAAATCAACGTTTAATCTTCAAGTACAGTGCAGCAACATGGTTTAACATATTTCTCGATTAAAAAAATAAGCTTCTGTATTAGTTTGGAAAGAGAAGGACTACAGAATAGACAAAAGATGAGGTCATGAATTAGTTTTGATATATTTTACTCACTTTGACCTAAACCGACCAGAGAAGCTTCTCAACTGTGTGTTTGGAAGTTTTCAAACTCAGAAGAGTGAAACAGCCGCAGGGACTGAACCCAGCTAACTTATCATTGCTTCATTTCGCTTCTCGGAGTCTTTGTCCATCATTTCTTTGTCCTCTGCTAACTGATGGCCCAATGTTCTCTTCACCTGTCTCCATTAATCTGCATTTTGTCTCAACAATTAAATAATCTGGATCATCTAATCCCTTTAGGCCTAATCTGGGAGTGCCTCCAGTGTGTGTGTGGGTGGGTGAGTGTGTAGGTGTGTTCGGGTGTGCGCGCATCATTGTCAGACTCACAAAGGAAAGGCTGTGCCAGTGTAGCAGGCAGGCAGGCACACACACACACACACACACACACACACACACACACACACACACACACACACACACACACACACACGCAAGCACACATTAGCATTTAGCAGATATGCACCCCACAGCAGACAAACTTTGTTGGAGGTTCTTCTCTAAAGTCACCGTCTGCGTGCAGGTGGTCTTCATGGCGATGCCCGGCGGCCGTCCTGCGTCCGACTGCTACCAGCCTGCAGCCTGTGTGGCGGAGCCAGTGGAGGACGAGGATGACGGCACGCCCATCTTCTCCCTCTCCAAGAGCTCCATGGACGTGCTGATGGTGGCGGGCCCGCAGCACAAGCGCGACCCCGTCTGGACGCCAGTGGACCTGCGGCGCAGCTCCAGCACCCACACGCACTCGGACAGCGCCACGGCCACAGCGGCTCTAAAGCAGCGCCATCCGCACATATGGCAGCACATGAGCGAGGTGGGCGTACATAAGGCCGACGTGCACAGCCCGCCGACGCTCAGCCACACACAGCAGCCGCAGCAACCGCAGCAGCAGCGCTGGAGTCAGTGCAGCAGCGGCGGAGGGGGTGGTAGCACCCACAGCCGCAGCAGCACCCCGGACACGGTGGTGTGGAGGGACGACCTCTCGCGACCTTCCAGTCTCACCCTGGAGACACTTTATCCCGCAGCGCCGGACTCCCCGCGGTACAAACCACCATCTCCACCTGCTGAGGCCTCCCTGCCCCTCTCTCCCCAGCTGCTCTCCCCCGACCTTCCGCCTGAGGACCTCCTGACCTTCACCTCCTCGCCGCTGAGGCGTAGCCCCCACCAGCCCAGGGTCTCGTCCTCGGCCGCCTCCTCTCCGCTCTCTTCCCCCCAGCGGGCCTCCGTCACCTCCCCACTTATGTCAAGCACCCCGAACCTCCTCCAGCTGCCCGACGTGGAGGACGAGGACCTCCAGGAGAACAACCACCTCTCCTTCACCTTCTCCTCACCGGCCCTGTCATCAGCCAGCCTGGCTGAAGGTGGAGGAGACTCTGGGTGTCTCTCTCAGGTGATCCGAGAGCTGCAGCTGTCGGAAGACGAGTGCGCAAGAAGCCCGGTGCCAGCGTCAAACTCCCGGGGTCCAGGTTCTCCAGCCGAGGAACCCGAGTCAGCTGTCTACCTGCTGGAGCTGCCCTGGCAGCCGGAGCCCAACTGCCTGGCCAGCAGGAGCTGGAGGTCCCCACTGGTGGCCTCCATGAGTGACTCTCACCTGGTCGACTGCTGCCACTGCTGCTGCGACGGCCAAAATGTCAGGAGGCCTCATAGGGCTCAGATGTTCAAGGAGGAGGGGACCATGACCGTCCGGCCAGAGATGGTGGACACGGCGGTGCAGACGCTGTCACCCATCGGCTCCCTCTGGGGCCTCAAGAGGAACATCTCCAACTCCAACATGGGCTCCCACTCCCTGTTGGGCTCGCCACCTGGATCCAAGCTCAACCTGAAGTCCTCGGTGGGCTCCAACTCCAACCTGGTGTCTCCAACCTCCAGCATGTTCCCTGGCAGCAGCGGAGGGGAGGAGGAGGAGGAGCAGCTGGAGAAGGAGGACGAAGAGGAGGAGGAGGAGAAGTCGCCAAATGAACAGACAGAGCAGAACTCCGCCCACCAAGAGAGGAGGAGGTCCTGCCTGAAGATCCAGGGGGAGGAGAAGGACGAATACGCGAGGAGGAGCAGCATGAAGCAGGTGCAGTGGGACGAGGACGGCATGACATGGGACGTCCACGGTGCCTCTCCTGAGCCAGAAGTTCTGGAGTCAGCCATCCAGAGACACCTGGAGGTCCAGAGCAGCCCTCATCTGGCTGAAAGTGCCTCCAAGAAGAAGAAGAGGGCACCACTGCCACCAGTGCTGTCCGGTGTGGTCAAGCCCGGAGCCCCAGAACCACCCACCCCAGGAGGTGCAGTGGAGGGGGCGGACGGAGGCGGAGCTCCGGATGAGACAGACAGAGGATGCAGCGGGACAGAAACACCCGAAGCTGTTCGGAGGATCAGCCGAGCCGAGGCGGAGGCGGCGGCGACCGAGGATGACGAGGTGTACGGGGAGGAAGGCAGCAGCAGCAGCCCCAGGCCGCTGTCCAGGGCCAGCACGCTGGTACGCAAGAAGAGCGTGATCAGGCTGATGAGGCCCGGCTGGTGTGGAGGCTCCAGGAAGACCACCTAGACATTCACCTCGACATTTAGCTGCTCCCGTGACAAGTTTGCACAGAAAAGAAGCAAATAAATTGAAGCAAATCTCAAGTGTTGATGTAGTGTGTCAGCACGTTAGCTTGTCGTTAGAAACACACTTGACTGTGACTGGTGGGTGGAGTGGAGGACTCCTCTGACATCTGCTTTTTGTACCCTGGGTTGTGCCTCTCAGGCTAAATACAGGCAGCAAACAACATGTGGATAGATTTCCTTAAGGTCCATCTGACCATTAAAACCAACTTGTGTCCAGGTGCAGTGAAAGGATTCAGACACACTGGGGGACTCACCTTAAACATTTAAAGGTCCCATATTCTGCAAAATCTTCTTTTACTGTGAATCAGTAATAATGCCTCTGTTACTGTTTTCCTACTGCTACTGGTTATGGAACTCGACACTTTTGTGACGTCACAAAGTGGCAGCCGCCACTGCCCCATCATCCCGCACCACCTGAGCCAGGTTGTTGGCTCCTTCCTCTGAAACCACCTGGTTTTGTTCCCGTGGGCAACTAGTTGGAATTTCCAGCCATGCATCTGTCTTGGCAGGAGGCTGTAAACAGAGGGCTAAAATATGATAATTTCTGGAGGTGCTTATGGATCACTACTGGCAGAAGCTGCTCCACTCGAGGCTAGGAAGATGTGAGAATTGGCAAAATGTGGGACCTTCAGATGTTTTTTTTATCCTTTGTATTGCAGCTGATCTAAAAAAAAATGGCTACCTTATAGATTAAAATTACTTTTCAAAAGAGCAATTTCATTGTGGCATTGTTTTCATTTACTTAAAAAATGCATTTAATTTTTTTTTATATTTTCTGATTATAGAGTCTCAGAGTCTATCAACAGATATAAGTTACTCCACTGTAATGTTTTCCTTATAAAAGGCTGCATGCAGCACAGTGTACTCCACCCTGCAGTACCAGGAATAACCACTAGGAATAACTGCACTGGGAGCTCTCCAAAGCCAGGTTCTGTTTGAAAGTGAGTGATGGTGGAGATGCGGAACTCTCTGAGCAGCGACGCTCTAACTGAACTGTAAATTGTTGTAAACCTGATGAACCTTCAGAGGTTCAGGTCCAACCAATCAGCTCGCTGACATTCACATGAGCGGGCACATTCTGCCTCATTCACCACAGCAGCAAAAGCTCAACACGCTGGTGGCTTCCACTGCAGCCGCTGCTGCTCTCAGTGACACACGTGTGTCTGGACCGTCCACCTGTCAGGAGGGTCTCTGCTGCATTTCACTTACACCTAACTAAAAAAAAGAAAGTCTTCTGTAACATCCATAACAGTGTCAATTTTAATTTTGGTGGCTTCTTACTCTTTAAATGTTTGAAGACAACCAAAGAGAGGGGAAGATAGTCACGTTCAAGGACAGGTTGACTGGACGACACATTATTGTTTCTGATGGATAAAAATCCAGGGAGAACTGAGCGGTTTTTCCACAACAAAAGCCCCAGAGTCATGTGACCCAGCGACTCCAGATCCTCACCACTGCATGGCGCTGTCTGAATTGAACTTTGTTTACTCATTAACATTTTTATTCTAACATCTTCACATATCACAGGTATTGTCTCCTTTCATCCAGTGACAAAAGAAAGAAAGTGACCAAAGAAAATTAGATGTTAAACTAAAATATAAATACAAGAAACTATATTACAGTAATGGACCAATAAGACAGCCCTTCTCAGTGTTTTTATCACATGAGTATTTCTATGGCTATTAGGGGAAAAAAATCAATAGCAGGACCTGCTGACATGTACCAGATATGATCACTACACTGAAAAAATAAGCAACCTTTTTTCCCTTTTCCTACCTTGCGGTATTTTGTATTTCTATTTCTACAGATTATCTTTACTTCTGCTCAGGCTGCTGTGTTCCTTCAGCATTTGCCACGTGACCCGATGTTTGTGTGCTTGTTGCTGCGCTGCGTTGCCTTTGTCCATTGTGCTGCTGTGTGTGTGAGTACAGTGTACATGCTACATGTGCTGTATGTGAAAGTGCTGATGGGACTCCCTGAAATGGCCCTTTTTTTTCCTCAGCAGCAGTGGAAACTCAGCTACAGGAGAACAATCCAGTGCTCAGCCTGCTGTTGTTGTTGCTGGCGGTGTGTGTGTGTGTGTGTGTGCGTGTGCGCCTGTGCAGGTACATGTGAATGTACCTACATGCTGCTTGGTATAAATAGTGTGCGCTTCGTGCCGGCTGGTGACTCTGTGCATGACGATGGCCGTACCTGGACCCCCTCTGCTCGCTTTTCTGTCTTTGCTGCTGCCACTGCTCTTGAGCAAGGCACCAGCACCCGCAGCTGCGTACACTCTCACCCCTGGACGGCAGCCCCAGCACAAGCTGCTCCACCTGGGTGAGAAAACAACAAGTGAAGGGAGAGTTTTTGAAGCCATTTCAGCACCATGCGTGTTTCCTTTTTCCATGTATTCACTTGGGTTTTGTCTCCACTGTCCCTCCCAGACTGGCCCAAGGACTGTGGGACGGCCCACTTCAAACCGAACATGGCTGAGAGGATTGTGTCTGGGAACGAGGCGAGGCCTCACTCCTGGCCCTGGCAGGTCTCCCTGCAGGTACGTCCAGAGAGTCTCTCCGACAGACGGCAGCCAGGAGGCCGTCGCTGATTTTAACACTTCTGTCAAGTCTAATATTGGACTAGAAGTGTCCCATTTCTAAACTTAATAGTGTTTCAGTCTCATCTGCGTATTGGAAAAAAAATCGGAATTCTGTGTTAAAATGCAGGATTCTGCTAGTGTAACAAAGTGTATCACCTCCCCAAATAAACCACAACCGATAACAGACGTGCAAAGACAAACACATTCACATTTTCAAGAAGGAACTCGGGACTAAAGCAATAAAAATGTTAATAACTAGAGCATTTTTTGAAGTCCAAACAAAAGAACCTCACAAGCCCCTTCTAATGGATGAGATTTTTTTTTTTTGTGAAACCAAAATATATTTTCTTTGGTTGTGAATCCTGTGTTTTGCCATATTCAAGGATATTGTAATCTAAACCTCCATTTAAAGCTAATACCTTGAAGTCAGCCTTGAAGTCAGCCAATTAAAATATGTGTGAAGAAAAATGAAGACATCAATTCTGACTTTGCCAGTAGTCACCTGCTGAGGGTCTCTGAGGGTCTGTGAGGGTCTGTGAAGGTCTGTGAAGGTCTCTGAAAGCCTCTGAGAGTCTCTGGCTCTGTGCCGCAGGTTCGACCCAGAGGAAGCAAACATTTCATCCATGTCTGCGGCGGAACCCTCGTCCACAAGAACTGGGTCCTGACCGCTGCTCATTGTTTCCAGAAGTAAGGCCACCACCCACTGCCCCACTAACAGGCTGCTGAGGGTCTTTGTACTACTAGATCTTCTGGATTCTTCTGGATTTGTCTCCCCAGGGGGAAAGCTGAGGATGCCGGCAGCTGGAGGATCGTCCTGGGAAAGCACCAGCTGAAGCGCTCGGAGATGGCGGAGAGGATCTTCCCCGTGAAGAGGATCTACAGGCACGAGAACTTCCGCTACCCGGCCCACAGCGAGTTGGACTACGACATCGCCCTGGTGAAGGCCGCCACCGACATCAACCCATCAAACTTCATCCGCTACGCCTGCCTGCCGCGCAAGCAGACCAGCCTCAACCCGGGTCACTACTGCTGGGTGACGGGCTGGGGGGACACCCGGGGTGAGTGGAGGAGGGGGAGGATGAGGCGGCAGAGGAGGAGGGGAGGGGCTGCAGGACGAGGTCATAGGCCTCAGAGATAAGAATCAGAAGGGTGTTGGGTCTTAGAGGTCAGCAGGAAGTGGCAGAGGTCAAAGGTGACACAGAGAGACAAACGGAGAGGGCGGGATTAAAACTACTCTTACTCGTTTTGGAATTTTCTGTAGAATATCACACAGTTAATAAAAGATAAAAAATGACCTTAATAAATAGAAAATGAAAGACAAACCTGATCGTGCTGACTGGACACACTCACCCACTCAAACTGTTCTGACAACCTTCCAGGCGGGAAGGAGAACGTGTCCCTGGCAGAATCCCTCAACCAGGCCCGGCTGCCCATCATTGACTTCAAGACCTGCCGGCAGAAGAAGTTCTGGGGCGACCGCGTGCGAGACTCCATGATCTGCGCAGGTTTCCGGGACAAAGAAGATCCACCTGCTGCCTGCCAGGTGAGGACCAGGACTAGAGGAGGACACCTTCTGGAGATGAAGCTTTGAGTTTCCTTTTAAAAGATGTTGTGTCTCTCCTCTTCCTCCTCCTCTTCAGGGCGACTCTGGCGGGCCGCTGCTGTGCCAGCTGGGCCGGGACCGCTGGGAGGTGCACGGCGTGGTGAGCTTCGGGCCAATCGGCTGCACCGTGGAGAACAAGCCCAGCGTCTTCACCCGCACGGCCGCCTATATTCCCTGGATCGAGGCCACGCGTATCAGGGACTTCTTCCTGCACTGAGCAGCAGGCTGTGGATGACCAACACAAACCTAGTCATTTAAAAAAAACAAAAAAACAAAAAACTCCAGCAGCAAAGTCCAGCGTTCTTGGAGCTCCAGGATGTAAATAGCTGTCATCGTGCAATAACTGTTTTATAACTCATCGTATAAACTACACATTACTCTGCTTCTGCATGCCACACACACACACACACACACAGTTTTTACATTGTGTAATAAAACTGCAAAAGCAAAAATCTTTCAACAATTCCCATTTTTTATTTCTTTTTTTCAAACATGGATTTACAGAGGAACATAACGAGCAGTTTGAGCTTTACAGTAAACCTGACAACACACACGCTTCAATAAATACAGGAGTAAAACCGACTGCAAGGCTTTGTTCTGCTTGGTGGCTTGCAGTGGGAAATCTCTGCTGGCTCTTCACCTGAAGAGCTGTTCAGTTTCAAAAATCAAACTAAACCTTCGACAGGAACCTGGTGAGTCACACGCACCAGACAACTCACATTATTGGCTTATTCAAGCAAAAAGTTCATGGACGCGTTGATTTCCAAAAAGAAGCGTAACATGTCGTCCTTAACAATAATGTGATTAATGATGTGTCTCCACTAGGGGTCCTCACAAGGCTTCCTCAGCACTGAACAGACCAGTGAGGAGAAAATCTCAAAAGGCTAAAATCGAAATTAAGAGGGGAGTTCGAGGACGGTATTTATCAGGATTCTCACTGGAATCTTGTCCATTTTCACATCTTTTTCTCTCCCACAAGACAACTGGGGAGGAAGGAAAAAATGTCTGGAGAAAACAGGACTGACTCGCTGCATTTAACCAGAGTGTCATCTGTCCGAGCACTGTGGCTAAATGCAGCGTACCGGAGAGATATTTGGCCCTAATGTGGAAATAAATAAATGTGTGTGAGGTCAGTAGAGCCTAGAGGACGACGAGGAGCCGGTGATGTGTTCCCAGTTGTTGTAGAGAGCGTAGGCACCAGACAAGGCCAAACCCGCCAGACCTCCTCGAGCTACACCCTTCAGACCACCTGCAGACACACAAACACAGACAAGTGAGGACACAGTGTGAGGAGAACAAATCAGATCGACAGGCATCACAACAATCAGACAAAGAACAAGTGGAACAAGACTTGTTTGATACAATCAAGTGTCAGAGACAGTCAGAAGCTGTGTTTCTATTAGTTTTTTGCAAAATAAAAGCAGTATTTCTAAAATTTCGACAAAGTACAATTGCGATTTGCAGGTTTTTCCATTGAATGGTGTGAAGCACATAAACCGCAATTCTCGTAAAATCTCGTTCAGCAAGATTTACAAGAATTCCGTCTGCTTTAGTTGTTTGGTTTTTTTTTAAAGTTTGTTTGCTGTCAAGAGTGGTTGCTATATTTTTCTCTTTCATTACTTCTAAAAAAATTCCATCTTTTGTTCAAACATAACGCGCCATGTTCACTTTCACGTTATCACATACGTCACATCCGCTGAGGTGTAAATGTGAAAAAAATGTTTCCATGACACTTTTGCGATATACCTCTATATGGATAGGTCTGAAAAACCACCTCATGAGAGCATCAAAACCTTTTAGCCACATTTAAGGTTTAAAAAAAAAAAAAGTTTAGGTGTTTCCATTGACAGTTTTTGACTGCGATATTTAAGTATTGTGCAATTCTCGGGGTCATGGAAACGCAGCTAGAGATGAACCAGCGGTGGAAACACCTACTGGCTGACTTGAAGAGCATCCCAGTTAGGGTCCCAGCAGCTACTGTGTTGATGTCGTCCTCGGCTCCTCTCGCCTTCTCTATCACCACACCAAACACGCTGTATAACAAGGCTGCAGAGACAAAATAACACACAGTACAGTTGTGTTACGATGATGAGCTAATCACAATCTTCTACAAGAGGGGAACTCTAACTTTACACATCATTTATGGGATTCAAATCTGTTCTATTACACATTCTGCTCTAACCAGGCCTCGCTCTTACCGACGGAGCCCAGAGAGTTCGCCCAGGAGGCTCCTTGTCTGGTGACCATGTTAATGATCCTACAGACAGAAAGAGAAGCAGTGGTCAGTGTTTTAGTGTTCATTCTAGACCAACTACTATATACCCTGTCTCAACACTCACTGGACGTTCCGGGGTTTGGACCAGGCCATGTCTCTGGTCTCCTTCAGGCCCATCCTGAGGCCGTTGAAGGCTCCAAGCGTTGCCCCTGTGCCCCAAAACAAAACGAGTTAGTCAGCCGACCAAAAAGAATTCCTGAGGGTCACGCTAAATCTGAAAACACTCATCTCTCACCGGTCATGCAGGACCCTCCGATGGTAAAGAAAGCCAGTTCGAAGCGTCCTCTGGTTTTACTGGCACCCGTTGGGAGGATGAACTCGTCTGTATCCTAGAACACATCAACACGACGTTTTGTCGTTGGGAATTTTTGATATTTAGTGATAAGAAGAGAGGAAAGGGGACACTCCCGGCAGCCGTAGCTCACCTGGACCAGGTACCGGGGGTCGACATTGAGGTAGGGAGACAATGGGCTCATCCCGGTCACTGCAACCACAATAACGGTCGTCATTTCACACAATCCGTGATGCAAACAAAGACATGTAGCAAAAAATGTCAAATAAAAGACGAATAATCTGATAACCAGGACGTGAGCAAAATAAACATTGAGGTTACGTATGTCTTGTGTTAGCCTCGAGCTAGCCTATAGCCCTTAGCTGAGGGGAGACGACGGGACGCTTACGGGGAACACCGGCGAGTTCTGTGTTGGAGTATTCCGGCGCGCCACCTCCGAACAGGCCACCCAAGCTGGCCTTGAGTCCCCCCGATCCTTGGGAGTTGTTGTCCATGGTCGTGAAGATCCGTGCGATCGGCCGATGGAGGTCGTAAACAGAGGCTAAACGCTGCTAGCCGAGTCGGCTAACGTCTAGCGAGGTCGCTAAAATAATAAAAAAGAAGTCAGAAGTGAAGGAGAAGAGGCGGCGGAGTAGCAGCTGCCTTGTTCGCTGCCGGTCGGGATGACTGTCGAAAAAAATAAATGTTCTGTTTGTTTGAGAAATTCAAGTTTCGACACCGGGTTTCGGGGTTCGACTGCGGCTCGAGTTCCTCAGGATCCCTGACCTCCAACAACACGCTTTGCCGTAAAGCGATGCGCTGACGCAAGCCAATTGTCGTTAACTTACGTCAGCCACACCAACCATGCAATGCGAGGGTAATTCTAGCAAGTTGCAACCTTTAATTGAAACTCTTATTTGGCGTTACGTCTTTGTCTGAACTTACCGGAAAGCATCGATAACACCTGGGGTGAACCGTCGCAACTCAGTTGTCACCATAGACGTTATAATATTACATACGGTTATCACCTCCAAGGTTTTACGACACATCTGGACAAACAACATAATTACTATAAATATTGTTTATATGTTCCTTTATGTTTTAGAATCTAGAGGTGAAAATAGTTATATTGTGGTTTCAGTTTATTTCAGCGTCGAAGTTAACTACTTTAAAATTGAGTGTCACTGTCCACGGTTTTTCACACGATGTAATAACACTTGTACTCAGCGCCGCCCTTTCCTCTTATCGCAGTCCGAATGGGGTTGCAGTTGCAGTTCGTACCTTGCAACGCAGGGCGGCAGCAGAGAGTGAGAAATGTGTGTGTTCCAGGAGAAACGCTCGATATGCAGTTTTCCTCATCGTTGCCTCGAATTATGTTTGTTTGTTTGTTGATTACAACAGGTCCCCACTCTTGACGTACATATTAAGAATTTCCAAGACGTGTTCAACAAACTGTCCCGCTTTGTCACCTGTT
>NW_027466092.1:1707500-1717500 GCF_046127955.1 Nelusetta ayraudi
CTCCAGTTAAAGTCCATCGATCAACACATCATCGCTGTTTTGTTTTTTTTTAGACACACAATTGATTCTTTTTCTTTCTCTCGTTTTAAAAAGGAAATCCAGACACAGATAACAATTAAAAGTGGTTAATAATTATCACAGAAGTGGTAACAGTTAGTGTGCGCTACACTTGGCACTTGAAGAGAGTCGATTAATGTCGTGACTACACTGTTAATTGTCGAACTCGTAGTATACAAAGAAGGCACAGAGGGCAAGCAAATGCTGTTCAGAGGCTCAAGTTAATACAGAGAGACATCAGATTCCCGTCGGCAGCGGCGACGCTTCTTCTCTGGAATAAGGCATGATGTTGTTATCAGAAAAAAAGGTAATTTAATGTTACTTTCACGTACAAAAGAGAATATAAAAATACATTATAAACTTGTTACAGGTGTTACGACTCCGGCTTCCTTCCTTTCTTTTTTTGATTTCAAAAGGCATCCGCTGGTTTGTGTGCGTGTGTGAAACTGATAAACATGCCAAAGAAAAAAATCTTCTCTGAAGTGGCCGAGTTGATCTTCAACATTAAAATCCAAACAAAGCGACAAAGACACAAAGGAAGCATCAAAAAGAGACACAATATAACACTGTGATGTGGAGACACCTCCGATTCTCCAGCTGCTGCTTGAATTGTCAACTTGCATATTTAGTTTTTTTTTGCTAAATGTTGCATTTTAAAAATCTTCAGATAACATGTTTCTTGCGATCTGCATGAACCAAAATGACAGAGTGAGTTTGCGGTGCAGTAGCAAAAGGTTTGGCTGGAGTAACAGTATCAGTCAATCAAGGCACTGCTGTTGTAACACTGTAGTGTTGCGATACAAAAGCAGAAGGCACTGCTGTGTGCGTTCCACTGGTGGCCTAAAGTGCAACTTGGTGTGAAGATGCTTCATTCAAAACTTTGAGATACTTTAGATTGCAGTTTTTTTCCCCTGTTCCTCACTGAGCACCTGTTGCAGTTACATATAAAGCACAACAAATGCTCTCCCACTGTTTTGGATGTTTTAGAAGAAGCTCAGAGACTTTTTTTTGCCCGACTGGTTAAATAAATGCTGCCAGTATGTCAACACATTTCCTTCAGTTTTTAGTGTTTAGAGATTTTCTGCACTGTAGTGAGTTCAGGTGTCACTTGCCTGTTGTTAACAGTCTCATTATTATTGTTTATTATTATTATTATTGCATCACACAGACTGATGGCAGGGGAGAGCTGAGCGAGACAGTTTGGACCAGCCGGAGCCCTGGAGGGGCCTCACTGGAGGGGCCCCATTCCCAGCGACCTTCACCGGCTCTGCATGGCAACAAGTGCAGGACTGGGACTGACTAGTGGTTATAAAACACTCTCACACTGGCTTTGGGCTTTTTTTTCGGGGGGGGGGAGGAAGGCACGTTTGGTACAGTTTAGGTTGGGTCTTGACAGTGGGTCGGTCTCCTGAGGGCTGTTTTTTTTTTTTTCTTGTTTCATTTTGTTTTCCCAGGGTCGCTGTCGTCTGGTTGGCTGGCTGGCTGGCTGGCTGGCTGGCTGGTTGGTTGGTTGATTAGACAGAAGCAGCCGGGACGTTCCCAACCTGCCGGTCCTGTTGGCCGAGCTGACAGAGTGGCGGTGGCCGCCGGCCAATGAGCACGCCAGCGTGGGGGGCAGAGATGGGTGGGTCATCAGTGGGCGGAAAGGTCAGAAGGTCAAGGGGTCATGGGTTAGTTGCCGTGGCAGCTAGAGTTAGACAGACAGACAGACAGACAGACAGAGAGAGAGGGACGGACGGACGGACAGACAGACGAGGAAAGGAAACAAAAAAGGGGCACATAGAAGGGGACATAAAAAGAAAAAAAGACAGAAGAGTGATTAGTGTCAGCTAGTGGCGTCAGGATGACAACAAGGCAGATCTACGCTGGTCGGCCAGCAGGGGGGGTCGGTGAGCGATGGCACAGCCCAGGAAGGGCGTGGCACCCTGTGCTGTTCCTTCCCCCCCCCGCTGCTCAACCGCTGCTACAGTGACGCTAACTCATGCTAGCTGGGCTCCGTCGAGCACAGACAGACAGTGAAACCATGGACAGCAGAGGGGGGCGAGACAGCATGGTTTCATGTGGGTGAGAGAGTGACCTTTATGTCCAAAACAGGGGAGGGCAGGGTTTGGGGGGGAGAAAAGAGGCGTCTGTGGCCTCAGGAAGCCTCTGATTGGTCAACACGCTGGAGCTGTTGGTTTAGCAGTAGGCGAGAGATGGCGGCGACATTAAAGGTCCTGTATTCTGCGACTCATCCCAATGGAGGCCAATTAGCCCTCTGTTGACAGCCTGCCGCTAAAGATGACACTTTGTGGCCAGGCAAAAGGGAGGTGGTTTCAGCACCAGATGGGCAGGGTGTCACTGCCCTTTGTGACATCACAGAGGGCAGTGACACAAGGGGGAGTTGAGCGACGGAACGCTGCTAGGTAAACATGGGTGAAGTGGCAGAACAGGAGACCTTTAACAGCCGCGACACACTGATTATTGATTATTTTGGCTTGATTTCTTTTGTTTTTAATTGATTTTTTTAATGATGGAGGATTAGAAGAGCGTCTAATGACTACGATAAGCACAGAGGCGCCACAGCAGACGGTGATGAGAGGTTAAGAGATGGTGATTTTGGAGGGACTCCACAAACAGTTGCTACAAAAATTGAACAGTCTTTTGCTTTCTTAAGAGATCTGCTTTTCGTTTCGTTTTTCAATAATCATCTTTATTGCCTTTTAGTGTAATTTTTTTGTCCATCTTGTACAAACAGGAGCACCAACGCTCACATACACACAGATACTGTAGCCTAGCTAGTCCATTTCTATTGCATAAGAACAGCCAGGAGGCCTGCAGGTGTGAGAGGGGTCACCTGACCTTCGACAGACAGGAGCACAACACTGCCTTCATTGCCACCCTTTACTTTTTTTCTTTTAAAACGGCGACTAAAACAGTAGTAGCTACACACCTTGAATAGAATCTGAAGTTTACATGGAGACATTTCATCTATCAAAAGCATGTCGTAAAAACCCCCAACAAAAGATAAAAATTTACAAACTAAAAAAAAAAAAAAAAACTAAAAAAAATACTACAAGTATTTCCAAAGCGATCTTGTTCCATAAGCTCCATATAAGCACTTAAATCCTTAAAATCCCTATATACAAATTTATTTTGCAGCTAAATACATGGTAACAGCACCACTCTGGCTAGGAAATATATGAAAGATGTAAACAGCCCCAATGATAAAGTCCAGTGGGCGACTGATAAGACCACAAACAACAGTATTTCATACAAAAGAGCTCGATACACAGACTCAGTAGTCTTCACACGCTGCGTTTTAGTAGTAAAGACCAAAGGTCACGCTGAACTGAACGACCTTCATCAAAAGACGATCACTGTTTCCTTAAAATGTCATAGAGTCATTGGGCACAACACAGGATTTAATTCATCATAATAATAATTATAATAATAATACTACTACCACTAATAATAATAATAATAATAAAAACATTTGTGGAAATGTACTGGAATGGCTATAAATAAAACTTCCCACAGTTATTTGTAGGGTGGAGAGTAGGATTGGAGCGATACATGGCGACCATGTCATAATTAAAGAAAAAAAAAGGAAATTAAAAAAAAAGGAAAAAAATAAAAAATAAGAAACTGTTCTGAGCGAGAGAGAGAGAGACAGAGGGAGAGAGAGACAGAGAGAGAGAGAGAGAGAGAGAGAGAGAGAGAGAGACTCCAAATCCGCAAAGGAGTCACGAGGACCGAGTCCGGTGAACGGAGTGATCCGTTCATATTGAGAGGGTCCCGGCCTGCAAGCCACCCAGTTCACCGCCACCACCTCCTCCTCCTCCTCCACCTCCTCCACCACCTGCTCCACCTCCAGCTCCTCCTCCCGACCTGCTCACTCATCTCACCGTCACTGACACCCTTCCTTTCACATTATGCACCGAGGCTGCTCGTTATTATTATTACTTCTCTTCTTCTAAGTCGTGCCGTCTTACAGGCACACGTAAACTGAGATTGGTCCGTTGGTCCGCGCGCACATGCACCCACACACACACACACACACACACACATACGCGCGTGCGCGCGCACACACACACGCGCGCACACACACGCATGCACGCAAACACGCAAACACACACACACACACACATAAAGTGGCTGGTGAGCTAACTAACCTCTGTCTGGGGTCACTACCCTTTGGTAAGGATGGATTCTCTTGTCGTGGCGTCGTACCTTAGTGGTCATGGCACCTGCTAACAGCCATTGACATCGCCAAAACAGAACACAGGTTACTCATCAGAGAGACATCAAATTAAAAAAAAAATTAAAAACAAAAAACAAAACAGTACACCCATGGCACCAACAACATCAGTGAGACCAGGAACTTACAATAAAGTG
This sequence comes from Nelusetta ayraudi, assembly GCF_046127955.1. Lineage (NCBI taxonomy): Eukaryota > Metazoa > Chordata > Actinopteri > Tetraodontiformes > Monacanthidae > Nelusetta > Nelusetta ayraudi. The sequence goes on from NW_027466092.1 coordinate 1,711,935, forward strand.
TTCAAGGCTGAGGGTAAAAAAACAAACAGAAACACTCCTTTAGAGACAGAACTGGTGTTGTTTTGTGGTCGTCTGTTCTCCAAAGAAAATATTAATCCAAACCCCTAAAATCTTCAATAAGCTTCACTAGTAGGTTTTTTTTTTCTTCCAAAAAAAACTTCAGCTCTATAAGCATAAGTCACTCTATACCTCTGTGATTAAAATAAGCTCTTAATATACATTAAATCACAAACAACAGCGGCGCTAAAATCATCTATGGATTCTCTCCTAAAAACAAAACAAAAAAAACAAAACAAAAGAAAACGACAACGTGTTAAAATTACAAGCGGAAGCTGTGCTATTAAAAAAAGTTAAAGAGCTGTCACTACACAACAACTAGTCGGCGATCACAACAAAAGAGGAAAGGCACAGGAATGACTACAGAACGACTGTGGAGGACTCTGTCATCCTAAAGTATGAGCAAACGCTGAGTGTTTGCTTTGTGGGGCGAGTATGGGAGTGAGAGGGGGGAATGGGGGGGGGTCTCTGCAAGCCAGTCCGTGTGTGTGAGCGAGGGGGAGTGGGGAGGGGGAGGTATGGGAGGGGGGGGGGGGGTCGAGGGTCGCTACCGCTTTAGCCTTTGGTTGGAAAAGCCATACCTGCAAAAACACAGGAAGAAGGAACTGTTAGCCGAGCGGTTAGCTTCGATGTTCAGTTAAAAGACGCAGCAGATGTATTACGAGAGCTGGTTTGGCTGCCAATGGGACCCGGTGGCGAACTCTGGTACTGCAATGTGTCGCTTTTTCCAACCGGGTGGCGGGAGGCTAATCATTAGGCTTAGCTTCAAGGTCGAAGCTTCTGATCGTGATTTTCTGTCCTGGACTCCAGTGAAGCAGCTTCACATCAATATTCATCCCAAAAGACCTAAAGTTAAAGTCATTGTACTTAGCCCTCTGTTTACAGCCTCAGGATAAAACCTGTGCTTCATTAAACCTTCCAGATGGTTTGCAAGGGCACATAAACAAAGCCAGTTTAAGTGGGTGGTTTGGTCTCAAGTCTGGCTGGGAAGTGTATCGGCCCCCTTTTGTGACATCACAAAGGGCAGATTCATGTAACTATTGTTGTAACTGATTGAATTCACTGACTCCTGGTAAAATAAACACAAGGACATTTTGCAGGAATTCTGCAGAAAATGGGACCTTGTATACACCACCAGTCAAGAGTTTGGACACACCTGTTTCTTCTTTATCTTGACTACTTTCTACACTGTAGATACATCCTGAAGACATCAAATATATCACCAAGATATGTGGATTAATGTGGCAAAAAAAAAAAAAATTAAATACCTAAATATGTTCTGTTATGTATATTTTATATGAAGGGTCGCTATTCTAGATCATCTCAAATAAAAAACTTGTTTGAGTTATTTCACACTTTTTTGTTTAATTCATATTCCACATGTGTTCATTCACAGTTTTGATGCCTTGAGTGACAATCTACAATGTCAATAGTCATTAAAAATGAAAGAAAAACCATTAAATCAGAAGCATGTGTCCAAACTTTTGACTGGTAGTGTGTGTGTGTATACCAGGATGTGCATAAAACCCCAGATTGTATGCGATGTCATTGTTAATGTTTAGCCTGGTTCAGTAGAACTCAGTTGAACCAGCTGGATGTTTGTCACCCACTTCTTTAGTTCACCCACACAGTGCTGGACAGTTTCCTCGCGAGCACGTTGACCTCAAATTGGGGCATTTTCGCAGCAGCTTCATACACACACACACAGACTGCGGGTGAATGGTCCAAAACCAGCGGGACGCCATTGGAGCCAAGTATCCAGTTCTCATAATACACCGATTGCAGCGGTACGACAGTGAGGGACTTATCATTTGGACATACCTAAAACTCCGGTGGAGTCGATGGGGTACTCCAGTATGGAGGGCGTGAGCGTGTAGGGGTACTCGTACGGCGTGTAGATGATCCCGGACTCGGGCCCCTGCTGCACCAGCGCCGGGTGCGGGTTGCCCCCTGGCACCAGGGCCGAGCTCTGGATCTGGCGAATCAGGGGCATGAGGGTGGGCGTGGTGACGGGAGCGGGGTTCCGCAGGGTTGGCGGCAGGACGGGCGTCGGGCCCGTGATGATCCGGGGCGCCTGGGGGGTCCCTAGGGGGAAGGCGGCGGTGGCTGCACGACGCGGTGGAGCGCGATGTAAGAATGCATGCACACACACACACACACACACACACACACACACACACACACACACACACACACAGAACGCAAACAATAGACAGGGAAGAAGAGAGAGAGGGGACAAACAGAGGCCTTTAGCAGCAGATACAAGGACATTGTTGGGCGAGAGACAGTGGCCTCCTGTACTGGACGGCGCGCTCTCTCTCTCTCTCTCTCGCCCACCAACCCTCGGCCACGCCCACGTGATGATGTCACTCTTACGTGTCTTGACATTGGCGTCTCTGTAAGTCCCGTTGAGGATGGCGAGCTCCATCAGCTGCATTTTCTTCAGGTTGTCCTCGCCTTCAGCCTACACACACACACACACACACACACACACAGGCACAATCCTTCAGCCTCCTGATGTTGCAAATCAGCAAATTAACAAGTCGCAACAACTTTGCACTAACTTCCTCAGCCAAAAAAATGACAAATTGCGAGATTGAATTCGCACGCGACCTTGAGCGCAGCCGGCGGTCGACACCCAGCACCTTGGGTGTCGACCGCAGCGACACCCGTGGCTCCTTTAGGGCTCAGGTTACCGGCGGGTGAAAAGCTGGACTGATTTACAGCGGGACAGTGGGAGCAGCTGGGTTAAACCAACACGTAGCGTCCAGCAAGACTCTCTCACACACACACACACACACACACACACACACACACACACACACACACACACACACACACACACACACACACACACACACACACACACACACACACGGCCGGACGGGTGAAGGGAGATTAACAAGGCTGGACTCCGGGCCGCCTGACGGCGCTGCCCGTGGCCCCCCAATAATCAGAGGGGGCGGGGCCAACGTAGCGACGTGATTGGAGCGGAAGTGGCGGCTTTTCGCTGCAATAGAAACCCCCCCCCCACCATCGAAACACCACCACCACCAAAACCTCCCTCCCTCCTCCTCCCCCGCTGCTCTTTTCACTCCACTTCCATTGAGGGCTAAAAACAAAAAGGACGGAGCCATGTGATTTCAAAATAAGTGCTTGTGCGAGTGCATGTGTGTGTGTGTGTGTGTGTGTGTGTGTGTGTGTGCGTTCACGCGCGCGTTGAAGCGTCCCTAGCGAACCAGCGTCGCAGGCCGCACGCACGTGAGTGAGAGGTGGGTGAGAGACAGCAAGAGAGAGGGAGAGAGGTCGGCGGAGACGGAGAATGTGAGAAATGTGCAGGAGCCCAATCAAAATGTCCCCTTGTGTCGGAAAACAACAACGACGACGACAACGACGACGACGGCGACGAAGAGGAGGAGGAGGAGGAAAAAAAGATCCCAGGGAGATGAGTGAATACTGTAGCCAGTGGTTGGGAATGAAGTGAGTTGTGAAGGAGTGAAAGGAGTGATGGAGTGGGGAGAACAAGTGAACAGACTCTCCATTCATTCCCTCGGCCTTTCAAACAAGCCGGGGTCGCCATGGAAACCCCTTTATGCCTGTTCCCTAATTACCCTAACCCCTTACACATAGCCACACACACACACACACACACACACACACACACACACAAACCCACACTTTTTTTGGGATCCAGCCCCCCCCTCCTCTCTCCCCCACCACCACCATGCATACCAACGCAGCCAGTTCTCATCCTCAGGCCTCCGCACACACACGCACACACATACACACACACACACACACACACACACACTCGCACTCACCGCCGGCACCAGCAGCTTCTTGACCTCGTTGATGGCCCGCTGCAGCTTGATCTTGGCGCGGTTGTGCGTGTCCTCCACCGTGATGAGGACGTGCAGGTCCTCGCTCAGGTGCTCCCAGTTGGGCTTCCCTCGGTTCATCTCCTCCTGCAATGCAACAAAGACAGACAACGGCCCTCCTTTACATGCGGCTCACAGGCTGGAGGAAGGAGGCGGAAGGAGGATTTTTCTCTTTTTCTTCTCGCTTTTGGCTCTGCTCGGTGTTTGGAGTTGGACGCGCCTCAAACAACACACACACACACACACACACACACACACACACACACACACACACACACACACACACACACACACACACACACACACACTCACACTCACACAAGCACAAGTGTTAAATGCAGCCTCCTGTTGTTGCTCCACACTGGCTCCGGTGTTGCAGATGCTCCCGGTGACATTTTCCCACATCACAACATTCTTTTGCAGCTCGCCGCTGTTTCCACCCAGTCTCTCCCTCTCTCTCCCACTCTCACTCTCTTTCTCTTTCTCCCACTTCATGACAGGAGCGATCAGTCAGTCCACCACAAATGATTGAATGACAGGAAAAAAGAAGAACGCTGACGTTTTAATAACCGTTGAATCATTCCGATGGTGTGAATGTTTGATTTGCCGTCTGTTTGATGTTGCTCAACATAATTGGCTTTGCCAAAAAAGTAAAAAACATTTTCTCATGTTGTTCTCACAGGAAAAAATTCAGAAAAGGGAGGGTCCTTGAAAAAAAGAACTTGGTGAAGGCGTGGAGATGATGGAGGATGCAATAGCTGCTCTTTAATCACATGTGGCGAAAAGGTTTTTGCCGTCCAGATTACTTCTACATCATGTGGCCTGACAAAGCATGGAACAGTGGTGTCGCTTCCCATCATGCCACTGTCGTGCATGAGATGCATCAGGACGCATCAGCCAATCAGAAGGAGCCAAGACACAGCCGCCATAACGTCACACTCGTAATATAAAATTCTTTTCTGGGGGATTTTCTGGCCTTTATACAGTATTTTTGAAAGATTTAAAGTTCAGGACTCAAACATTTACAATAGAAAGATTTCTAATGAACTGTGTTTCAGGTTTGTTTATTTTTATTTTGCGGTCTGTGGGGAAAATGCTGCAGTACCTTCAGAGGCCACTGGGGGAAAAATCACAGTGCCGTTATATTGTCAGCAGGGCATCCAGATATTAAAATGAATCCATGGAATGAACCTTTTGCTTGCCACATCGGAGCCGACCAATCAGATGATCCGCCAACAGATGAGTCAAACATCTCAGTGTCGTCTCCTGCTCTTCTTCTTCAGCTCTCCCTGCGCTGCGGCCACTGCGCCATACACACGAATGTCATTAGCAGCAGCTAGTCGTTTTACGCCACTTCGTCGTCGTCATTACTGTGGCGTTTTTTGTGGCTATTACACACATTCTCTCTCTCTATCTCTCTCTCTCTATCTCTCTCTCGCTCTCTCTCCCTCTCTCTCTCTCCCTCTCTCTCTCTCTCTCTCTCACGCACACACAGTTGGGACCACTTTGAGTGTAAATAAAACACGGCACACGCTCTCCGGTCAACATGACCACGTCCTCCACCGGCAGGGTCAGCTAGAATGCTTCTTCAGATGTGGGGGTCACGGGGTCAAATATCTTCAGAGACCTCC
>NW_027466092.1:1720000-1722500 GCF_046127955.1 Nelusetta ayraudi
GGCTGACTGACTCTGGATGCCTGCGACACATGTTAAAGTGTTTAACTGTGGCAGCGGAGACGTCCTGGACCAGAACCTAGACCAGAACCTGGACCAGGACCAGGCTCCATCTTTTCACGTTGCTCTTCTCTTTCTACGCAGCACTCTTTCTGGTTTCGAGTTGTTGTAACACCAAGGTTTTCGGTTCCGGTCCTCCTGCAGCGTGAGCTGAAGTCGGACTAGGAACCCCCAAGGACTTCATTTTAATGCCTTTAACCTGACACAGAGATTTACGACATATTCCAAACACTCCTCATGTTGTTTTTCGGCTATAAAAATAGATTGTGTTCAATGACAAACGGCTGTTTTTTTAAAATTAACAACTAATAACACTGTGAAACCATGACGCTGAGGCTGACACTGGCTCAAGTGTAATCCTCATTTTAAACTTACATAAACATCTACGGTCTAATTTATGGCTTAAAAAAGTGTGTGTGTGGCATACTGAGGGAATTTTTACAGTCGCCTTTTGCAGCACACACAAGTCATCGTTCTGAATTATTAATTATTTTATCTGGCTGGGGGCGGCGGCCAAGGGGTCATTATTGATTTAATCCACGTCTGGGTGACATCACCAGGGGCGTCAGCAGCAGTGGTGAGCTCACAGCCGCCGTCCGTGTGACGAGGAGGAGGCTGCGGCGCCTCCCCGGGCAGCCGGAGCAGAGACGAGAGTAAACAGGAGAGGGAGCGGGGTGGGTTGGGGACGGTGTGAAAGGTCAAAGGTCGGCGGGCTGCACTCACGTCGGGGTACTCTTTGACCGGCACGTAGAGCTTCTCCTGCAGCTGGGCCACGGGGCCGATGGCTTCGGGCAGCTCCTCCAGGTCACGGCCGTTGAACATGCCGCCGTTCACCGTGTCGTTGTACATGTCCTTGCGTACCCTCCCGATTTCTGGAGGAGAGGGGTTAAGGGTGAGGAAGGGACGGGGGCACAGAGCAGAGAGGGGAGCGTGAAACACGATGGAATATATCTTATGTATAATAATCAGGCAGAAACTCTGAGGAACCATCTGAGCACCAAGTTAAACGTTAAAGTTCAGCAGTGAGCAACAAACACACCAGCAGCTTTACAGGCGAGAAAGGAGCACAAGAAAACACACACACACACACACACACACACACACACACAAACACGCTGTGTGTCATAACACACCTCAATTTTTTTACCGTCACTGTTTTCAGTCTGACATTTTCAGACATTTTGTTTTTGTTTCCACTCAGCAAAACAGCAGAAAACCGTCAACAAACATTTCACCACCGGAGAGGCGAAAAAACTTTGTTTTTTCTGTAACACATGATAATCAAAATAAAAGCCCAATTTTCCACAGCAGCCATGGAGGTGCGACGGACGATTCGGCGTCTGTCTTCATTAATGAGTCGATGTTTGTCTGCTGCCTCCACTGACTGACTGACTGACGCTGCGGCCTCTGATGCCTTTGTAATGACACGCTAGCACAATAATAACCGACTACCGCATCGCACACACACACGTACGCATGCACGCACGCACGCACGCACACACACTGGCGGCAGAACAACTTCCTAGAGGCACAAATATCATCTGACCTCAGCAGGCTGACAGGCACGTCTCATAACTTCTGACCATAATCATTACAGCTGGACGCTATAATTACAGCCGCCATCATCCCCTAATAACCCACGCTGACCTGTTGCACAGCACAAGAGACTATTAACCTCCCCGAAAAAACACAACACAACACAACAGGAGTGCAGACAAACAAATCTGCACTGGCGGGCAGGAGCGGAGGGGCGGCGGTGGTGGTGGTGGTGGTGTTAGGCTGGCTTCTCTAAAAGGAGAAGTGAGAGAAGAGCGAGGGCATGATAAAGGAGGAGGGGAAGCAGCAGTAGGGCCTTATCTTCACACCCCCACCTGTTTATATATAGACGGCGCTGGGCTCCAAATATGCGCGTCGACAATGTGGCGGGGCGCCTCTTGTTGGCCCGCCGCTCACTTTTTGTCCAGGCAGCAAGTCCAGGTCGCAGCCGCTACATCCCGACACTGTTCGGGATGAGTGAGGTTTTGACCCCCTCCGCCCGTTTGCTGGCCGCTGAGCAGCTCGTTTCCACCGCCAGCTTGACCGACTCCTGGTGACACCTGTCACGAGCTCCTCAAGCCTGACCGGACTCGACGGCAGGCAGCAAACAACAAGGCTACGAGTCAAAGTGAAATGAAATAAATAACAAGGTCAGACAGAGACAAGTTGTGTACAGGCAGCGAGTTGTGAAGACTTGAGTGAGCAGCATCAGAATCGGATCAGACGTGTGACTGGGCGCAGGCTCAGGGTTGGGCCGCAGCATTCACACAAGCCTGCGCATTAGGTCACTGGGAAAGACTAACAACTGTCTGTTTGTTCCCATCACCAACCGCCTGCCTGTGTGTGTGTGTGTGTGTGTGTGTGTGTGTGTGTGAAGGAGAAGGAAAGCAGACAGACAGACAGACAG
>NW_027466092.1:1727500-1910000 GCF_046127955.1 Nelusetta ayraudi
GATTAGGCTTCTTATCTGCTCAGTGCTGGTTATGTGCTTTGGTCCAACAAAAATACCGCACAGAGTTGGCCTCCGTACCATTTATGCTGACTGCTTGCAGCCCTTTCGCATCCCTCCAGCTGCTACTATTGGCTCTCATTGATGTCTGAAAATATAAATATGTTTTTAAAATACTGTATATAGCAGAATATGTGATGCACAAGATTGTGGCAGCACCTTATAATTCGGCACTGTGAATTGGAATGAGCTTAATGGTTCATTTATTGTTTTTTTTATTATTATTTCATTAGTTACTGTTATTCTTATTCTTTATTTATTACTTCCTCTGACGTGAAATATTGTCAAAAGGACAAACAAATCCAGAGATTCTCTGTAGGAGAATCTTTTCATCAATATTTCTCATCCCCTGACTCACACACTCACACTCACACACATACACACGCGCACACAGAGAGACGGACACTCGTGCGCTGTACATGTGAAGAGTCATCCCATGTCCATGTGAAAGCAGTAATGCCATAATTGCCCTCATCCTGTTGACTAATCAGGAACCCTGTGGCTCTCCCAGCATGCTTTGCTTCTTGATCTCAGGTTCCTCAGGGTGACTCAAGGTCATGACGACACAGGGGCCTCGTTTCTCAGTCAGATCACATCTCTAAAATCCTTTATTCGCCAGTACAATCAGCATAAACTTGTCCTCTACACAGAAACACACAAAAACCATCAAATGGAAAAAAAATCTTTACATAGATTTGAATTTTTTTTTTAAAAGTTAAATACATTCTTTTGTTTGTTAAAAAAAGATAAATTTTCATTTCTACACTATGTACAAATACAGTAAGCCAGTGGTTAGAATATACATGTGTATGTGTCAATGTACAGGTAGTGAACCGCACAGGGAGGGGAGGGGGGGACATGAGCGAGGAGCTACAGTGGCGGGGGCGGGGCCAAGACTTAGCTGCCAATTTCAGTCGTTTCCTCTGCAGGTTTGGATTCAGGCCTGCCGCTCTCTGGGGCTCACGTCCCCGATTCCCAAGACTCACCGCGCTGTGACAAATAATTCACTCTGAGCTGAATTGGACTCCATCTTCCGGAGGTTGTTCAAGCCTCCTCTGGGCCAAAGGTTGGCCAGAGTGTAGAAAAGGTGGCTGTGCAATGAAGGGACGGGCGGGCGGGCGGGTGGACGGGTAGTTAATTCATTTTTTTTTTTTTTGTTTTACTCCCCCCAAAGTACAGTTGAAGTAAAAACAAGTGTGCTAAAAGAGTGTTAACACCTGCCATCAGCACATCCATCTTTGAAAAGGGGGGATTGCATGGCAACCACCATCCTCCTCCTCCAAACTATACAATGAAAAATGAAAAGGGAGGATAAAATATTGACTAGTGATTGCCGATTTTCATTCAATTTGTTCATTTTGCACTTTGCTGCAAAAATAGGCGTAACTCTCTCAGAAGAGGGATTTTTATTCCTCTTCTTCTCTTTTTTACTTTTATTCTAAGCTAATCAGCATTTTTGTGTGTAGACAACAGCAGTGTGTTCGGGAAGAGTCCAGAGTGGTTTGGTTATAGCTGAATGTGTGTGTGTCCGTAGCATCTACATGATAAATGTTGTGAAAGGGAGAAGCGCCCCCCTGCTCCGCCGGGGGGGCGGATCCAGCTCTGGCGAAAGAGGTTCAGCTCAGCTCACTGTGGCCACCGCTGTCTCCCCGCCCTCCTCCACCTTGCCGCCCTTGCCCATAGCCTTCATTTTGTCCATGATGTCAGTGAAGGTCTCCTTGACTGTCTTCTCCAGGATCCAGCCCTCACTCTCGCTCTCCGGGTCCTCTGGGTTGGCCAGCGTGGACAGGGAGCTGTTGACGTACTGCAGGCCCACCGTCACCGCCACCTGCAGTGTGCGGGGACAAGAAACAACAGAAAAATGAATCCTCCCTGCAACTGTAAACACATGCACTCATCCACATTTGAAAACATGACACACATTGGTTAAATAAAGCTTAAAAAACATTATTAATACCCTTAAGTACCTTAAAATAACAACTATTGAATTTTTATTCATAATATAATATTGCTTACAGCTGTGACTGCCTAAATGAAGTGATATGTGGAATGTTTGCAGTACGACGAGAGCAATCTTCTGCAACTTCTTTTGGATTTGTGCGCCAATAAAACAATAAGTGTAGCATCATTTTTTGTAAGTGTCTTGCCTCAGTATTTTATTCACTACCAAGAATTGTAAGAAGTAATTAGAGCCTGCTGCAGCCGACGCCTTTAGCAGGAAGCGGCTCCCCTCCCATCAGATTAACTCTTGACTCTGACCCGTCTCAGCATAGAGTTGCTTGCGTAACTATTAAACCGGGAACTCCTCTTGGCTGAGAGGCGGCATGGCCTCCAGAGTGTCTCCAGAATCCATCTTTTTAGGATGGGAGTTTGTTAGGCGGATTTGTGGCGATGCACAGGTTGTCGTATCAGCCCCCTCTTTTGTGTTAAAAGCTAAACAGATTCTTCAGGACACACAACAAATAGCAGATGCTGCCAGCAGGGTTTCTGGAGAGAGTTTAGGGATTAAAAAGTAACAGGTGAGGTTCAGCCAATAAGATGCCAAAGGTGCTGTGGGGTAAAGGAGGTAACGGAGGAGGACAGACGGCGTGACACTCAGAATGAGGACGTGGTTGTTTTGGAAGGAAGAATATTGTGTGTGTGTGTGTGTGTGTGTGTGTGTGTGTGTGTGTGTGTGTGTGTGTGTGTGTGTGTGTGTGTGTGTGTGTATGCGTGCATGTGCAACAGTGTTGGAGTTAAGTGCCAACTGTGTCATGGCGGCTTTATGTTTGGCTTATAACCTCCCATCACTGTCCTGTGCTGAACTCAGTCCCAACTATCTAGCAAGTGATGACATTTCTCTGTTAATGTTACTTAACTTGGATGTTTGACCCCCTGGTTTAAAAGGTTTGACCCAAAAGACCCGTTTTTACCCAGTTTGCACGAATAAAATGTAACCAAAAGAGTTGGTTACAGGATTGACTTTAGGATATAAAAGCAACTTGTGGCGGTTTGAATCTTCCTGCTCAATTTTGTGCGTCAATTTATGTACTCATTTTATTAAGGTATTGACATGGTTTACATTCCCCATATAAATTCTCAAACACAGAATTTTTTTTTATTATTATTATTATTATTATTATTATTATTATTATTATATCCAGAATAATGTTGTGTTGGCTTTTCAAATGTATTAATTATATTTGTGACTAATTGTTTCATTTTCTTTCCTCTAAAGAAATTAACCAAAAGTTTCAGATGACATCATCAGGGATGAAAACTCTTAAATAATTGTTTTCTTATAAACTATAATCATTTAAAATAATTGTTCAAATGCTGTTGCCTGATGTGTCTGCTTCCAAGATCAACACTGGGCCAATAACGCAGAATGAATGTCGTAGCTGGAGAGTTTCACGTGTGAGTTTGTGTTGGTGCGTGTGTGTGTGATTTTTCATGATGACCTCTGACCTCAAGCATGGTGACCAGCACCACCAGAATCCCAATGGTGGTCATCATGCCGCCGTAGTAGGAGAGCAGGGCCTCGCGGCAGCCGCGCTTCCACACGTTGAGCTCCTCGGTGTAGTGGTCGTAGCTGTAGTAGGCGGAGTTGTTGGTCATCTGCACCTGGATGCAGGGCCGTGGGGAGCTGGGGTTGCAGCAGCTGAACGGCACGCCGTCCATCAGGTACTGGCCGTCCACATTGCTGCCAATGCGGCTAAGAGGATGAGGTAGAGGGTCATTGTGTTTATGTCACGTTATGATGGGAGGGAGGTGAGAGTGAGGTGGGCGGTCAAAGGTCGGGGAACTACATAAGGCAACCGGGTCAATATTAGAGTTGCCAAAAATAACTGTGGCTCATGTTTTTTTTTCAGACGCCATTCAAAGCAAATAAATGGGCGTTTCCCTCGGAACACAAGTCGTCCCAGGCCTTCATCCCACCAACATCCACGCCACATCTCAAAAACACTGACAAAGCACTGTGCTCTCTACATAAATTATGGAAACAAAGCAAGACATGTATAACAGAAGCAGTGCTGAAGGGACTTTGAAAATAATTTTCAACAGTATCTTGCAATATTCATTCATTCATTCATCTTCTATACCCGCTTATTCCTATTCAGGGTAACGGGGGCCTGCTGGAGTCTATCCCAGCTGTCTTAGGGCGAAGGCAGGGTGACACCCTGGACAAGTCGCCACTTCATCGCAGGGCATCTTGCAATATCTCTTTTTGTATTTCATGTTTTTTCCACGTAAAAACTGCTTCTCTTTTTATCCTAACTTCTGTCCTAAAAACCCTCGGGAGGTATGAACTTGAAAAAAAAAGATAAAAGAAAACAAAAACCTTCATGAGTAAGTCTGCAAATATCCCATCAGTGAAATCTGTCTTATTTCAAGAGCTTGACCCAAATTAAAACCCTGTCTTGGTTTGGATTGATAGTAGTAGGTCAGCGGAAAAACACGCACAGGTCCATCACAAAGACTTGAGAAGATCAGAGGTGGCTCAGTGATCTCTGCTCACATTAACACCTTAGGGCCTATCTGGGTCAATTTTATGGAACAAGAAGCTCCGACTGGGAAACACCTCTGAAAGAGTCATTGATTTAACGTATTGGTTAAGTGATGTTTGATGTGAATATTTAGAGTTTGATGAGACCTCTGGCTAATTATGCTTAAATTAATTTAAATATTTTTTGCTCATTGTAATTATTATCATTAATGATAATAAATTGTGGGGAAAGGTCGTGTTGTAATGTGGTTCTCAGTGTTTGCACAGCTTCTAGACAACATTACGCATTTAACTGTGGGAGAGTGCTAACTTGGGAACATTGCCAGCTCTTCTGCTGATTGGTCAGGACACTGAGTCTCGAAGGCAATTTACGCGGTAATCCTGGAGATTAAATCTAGTCATCAGTCAACACTTAAAACTGACCTCTTTACAACTCTCTCACACGGGGGCGATACTGAAGAGACCAAGAGGATCTCAACACATTTAGAGAAGTTTAACAAATCTGAACCAGACTGGTATCTATTCAGGAATTGATCTCATGGCCTGTGCATAGAGTCAACCAGGACCCTTCTTCTGGCTTTGTCCAAAAAACTGCATGGTAACCTCCTCCGTCCTGGTTCCAGGGAAGCCCCCCACTCCATCCCATTGATGCTAATCCTTTGTGAACTACAGTGAACGATACACCTCCTCTGAACCACCTTCAAATACACTTATGCTCCAATGTAGATGGACAATCCATAAAGCACTGCAATAATGCACCCACTGACATTCACATCACTATCAAATCACACACCAGCTATCTACAACCTGAAGGTCAGACTAGGTTTTATTTTCCTACTTGCCACTTACTCTTTGACCTCCTTGGCGCTGAAGTCCAGGTAGCGGTTGCTCACCCATTGGATCTCAAACCAATCTCTGTAGTTGTCGTTCCCACAGCAGCGAAACTCCATCTGCATCAGGTCCAGGGTCCTCTTCATGTAGCACCGCCCGGGTGTGTCTGTGTCTTTGTAGAACTTCATGCCGTTCCTCAGGCCCTCGGTCAGCGTGAACTGCAGGGGGATCCTCATCACGAAGCACAGTAGGGCCGTCACGAACAGCAGAGCATTGAAGACCACGCAGAAGATCAGGAAATTCTTCAACATGGGCTTCCACTTGACGAACTTGGTAGGGTCCAGCGAGTCGTAGCAGATCTTGCCCCCTAAGGCGTTGATGCCACAGGCCACCAGACCCATGAATATGAGCAGGTTGGGCAAGAAGTGGCTCTCGTTGTTGTCCATAAGTTCTGAGCGCTTTCGCAGCTCAATCTTGAAGAAGAGGCCCATACTGAAGACCAGCACACCGGCCATCACGGCAGACCAGTACATGAACCAGACCGTCTGAGCGAGTTTTACCCGCTTCTTCAGGTCGAACTTGACCAACATCAGAGCCATGGCTCGACCTGTGTGAGAGCCCTTGCCTGTGGAGGAGAAAGACTCGAGTGGTGTTCTTCAGCAGGAGATGCTCCAAAATTCCAAGAGAACTTCTTTGTCCTTCAAAGCTGCAGTTCCTCTTCCCAGTTTCTTCTTCTTCTATCAGGGGTGGTCCAGCAGGAAAGGAGACTCAGCTCAGACTGTAATCCATCCCAGAGCCAAACAGCAGAGGTGGAGGAACCCAGAGGAGCACGAGCAGCGCTGGAGGGTTACTTCTCCAGGGCTTTGGCCTCTTCCATTGTGACGCAAATTTGAAATTTCAAAATATCTAAATGAATCCAAACTTACTTTCAATGTCTTTTTCCTACCTTATCACACAGGTGAGGCTAATTGCGGTGCTGCGTTGTGCCGGGGAGCTGAAGGAAAGTCGCCGATCCTCATGATTAAACTCAAAGTTGCAGTACGTCATGTTAAGCTCCTGTAAGAGGCCTGATCCAATTTACAGAAATCCTTCCTCACAAGATGAGCTCTATCGTAAGCTGCTGCAAGGGCCCATAATTGGTTTTGTGTGTTCACGTGGTCATGGTTGCCTTGGTGGAGCACACCAGGGGCCCTCATGGCGTCATCTGATGCCTGTAAGAGACCCTGGACATGAAAGTTGTGCTAATAATGGAAATGGAGCCCAACCAGTCACACGCAGGGTCTACAAGTTCACCGCTGGCCGGATGTTGGTCTGCTTATGTCCCAGTAACCCACTCATAGTAATTAAAGAGCTTCGAGGCTTAAAAATCAATTGCCTCCCCTTTACAGAACCAAGCTGGTTGTCAAGTCATTAACTTGTGTGCAAGAAGCAGGAACAAAGAGGTGATCACTGATCACTCAGAAGTAAAGCAACAAGCACTTTCATCAACTTTTACTTTTAAAAGTGCTCTTCACTTGTTAGTAGAACCCAGCCTGGAAAAAAAGCCAAGAACCTGCAGACTTTTGACGTGGACGATTGAAGCCACGTTCCAACACTTTTATGTAGCTGTTCTTGTCGAATGCTGTGCAGATAGTGTCTTCATTGATATGTATATATACATGCATATATATTTATACAAGCATCTATATGTATACACACACACACACACACACACACACACACATATATACGTATCTATCTATCTATCTATCTATATATATATATATATATATATATATATATATATATGTATATATATATATATATATATATATATATATATATATATATATATATATCATAATACTTAAATGTTCAAGGTCACAATCATCTCCTCTCATCTTGTCCACAAAAATATATATTTTTGTATTTTTTCTACTGATGTGAATTGAGAATTCTGAGAAAATTGATAAAAGAAACAGCAAATATATCAAGAATGTCTGAGCAGTGTTTTGTAAATTGGGAGTATGTTTATTTTTCTTTAGCACACATTAGACAAACATACTCTGTGATGAAGAAGCGACCTGTCCTGGGTGTGACCCCACACCACCACCCTGACAACAGGAGAAGCAGTGATGGAAACTGGCTGACAAATGATGCAGACATTCATACCAAATTCAATATATCAATGTTTAGCACTCAATTGTTCTCACATAACTTCAAAATAAACAAAGCACTTAAGACAATATGTGTCAAAAAGGTACGTTGATTTGTTTAATAATTCATTGGTCAACATTCCGATTACAGACTTATATTCAGTCAGTGACTTGAATTGGAGATTAACACAGCAAGCTGTTGATTAAACATTAAGAAACCGAGGTCGGTGTTTGAGAATAAACAGGCATGAGTTCTAAATAACATTCTGTAAGTTTTTGTTCTTTGTGGGATTTGACCATAAAGTGCACAGAGGTAAACAACATGACAGTGGTCTATCAGTCCCAGCTCGTTTTCCTGTCTGCCTCCAGAATGACAGTCCAGTTTGGGGAGGGGGTTCCTGCAGCCAGCCAGTTGAAATCATCCACCTGGCTCCAGTTGTTGCGCTCTTGGTCGAGGCCAGACGCAGCGAAGTCCTCCTCCAGGGTGGGGTATGACCAGGTGAACGGGGCGAAGCCGACCCCCCGGCAGTCCTCGATGATGGCTCTGCTGGTGACGTGCAAATACACATGCGTGTCTGTGGTGTTGTGGGTCCGCAGCTGCTGACAGGGGAAAGCCAGTGTGCTGTTCTTGCACTGATCCACAAACACCGAGCTGGACACCGGGCCGCACAGGATCTCACAGCCGTCGATATGTTTGAGATGCAGTGTGCTGGGAGAACCATGCATGCGGACCCTGCAGTTAGTCAGGTGACTCAGCAGCACGTCTCGCCTTTGAATGTCCTCGGCCGTCTTGGTCAGAGACACACCGTCCATGTTGGAGAAGCCGCACTGCTCAGGGGCTGCAGCTCCATCCACCTGGTTAACCGAGCCAGAGGCTGAAGCAGCAGCCGGGGAGGGCGTGTCTGGCGCCGCCGCCGCAGTAGCAGAGACGTCGTCAGTAGCCTTCGTGCGAGATCGAAAGGCGAATCGTTTCTTGGGCAGGAGCTCCTCCCTGATCTCGGCAAGGCTGGCTTGGAGCTTCTGGAGAGCGGTCTGGGCCTTCTCCAGGACGTGCGGGGTCAGAAACATGGTGCTGTCGTTAAGGAACTTCTGCAGCTGGGCGGTTTTAGCCGTGGCCTCCTCCAGCCGCTCGGTTCCCACCGACCGCTCGACCCCGGAGCAGCCGGACAGGAGCTCCTCGATGGAGGCCCGCTCGGCGCCGAAGGTGCTGGAGAAGTACTCGCTCTGTTCCTCGGCGACAGCGTGGCTCTCTTTGTCCTCCCTCCTCCGCTCGGCGTCCTTCACCCTGCTCTCGTGTCGCTTCTGGAGTCGCTCCTGGATCTTGGCGGCGCGGCGCTCGGCGTCAAACACATTTTCAACACTCACATCGGCTACTTCCTCCATGTTGCTGGACTGTCGGCGCTTGCAGAAGTGACGTCACATGTCTCCCTGCTGAGTCAAACCACGAGAGTCGTGCTTACTGCCCCCTGTTGTCTAGGAGGGTACTATATAGGGTAAATAAACCCAAATGGAAGAAAACAGTAGTTTTATATCAGCTACTTAAAATGGACTGACTGACGACATGGGCTCGGGAGATTCACAATGCATATAGATTCTCTTAGATCTTTTATGGGAACCATGTAACGCCTCTCTGACTGGAGCAAATCAGACTCGGAGTATACAAGGTATTCCCCTTGCTTACCTAATTACACGTAATTACACTATCCTAAAAAAAATAAAATAAAAATCTTTTGTACGGGAGTGTCATTTCTCACCCCCATCACTTTAATTACTGTGTGAAGCAGCTGGTTTAGGTTTGCCTTCAGTAATATTATTCTTTCAAAACCACGGTCTTCGTCACAGCCGTACAATTACATTTGAAAAAAATACATTTGACTGACTGCCTTTCTAATGTTTAATGTAGAACAGAAAAAAAAAAATCACACACAAGGATGTTTAAAGTCCAGTCATGCAATTTTTTTTAAACTCTTCATAAAAAGGACTTTAATATAGTGTAAAATGAGATGATACTTTCATTCTTGTGCCTACAGGGAACAGGCCAAATGTTTAAGCAAATTTAAAAATACAATATTACCACGTCTGTATGTGACTCCTGGGGCGCATACCGATAAAAAGAAATTGTGGCAATGTGAAACTGGCGTCAGTGGTAGTCGTTTTTATAGCCGTAAAAAAAAAGGAAAAAAAATCTGCACTACCTGGACTACGTTAAGGTGTGTCCAATAGAGGCCCGCCCCCTACTGTTGATAGTGATTTGAACATACTGTATTTATTTCCAACTCATGGGAACAAAATATGGTGGAAATTGCACCAAAACACACATATGCCTAGTTTGTTAATTAATGTCATACTGGTGCTTCGTCGTTTACCTATTCAAATTCGGCCAGCCGCGTTCCACCGCCGTGGATTGGTGACTAGGGCTGCCGCGTTCCCTGCACTACCCCTTCAACCCGTGCGGTGATGGCGAGGAAACCCCGTTGACAAGGCACTGCTTTTTCATGACGGTGAGTTTCCCCTTTGAGTGTATTATAATTTTGTGATAAAAATTTCAAGGAAAAAACACACACAGCCTCCTTCCTCCCTTCCTTCAGGGAGGGTAGTGAGTCTGAGCGGAGAGAAAAATCTATCCGAGACAGAACAGGGACAGTGAGAGAAAATATGTGAGTGGGAGAGGGAGAAGAAGGAGGAGGAGGACAAGGAGGAGGTGGGGGGGAGCAAATTAAAAGTTGCCAAATGGAGATATTGGGTTTCAAGAGGAGTGAGACAGGAGTAGAAAAAAGGGTTTGCCTCTTTTGCGTCGCCTTTATGTTTTGCTTATCGGGATTAATTTGTGTGGCTGGACGACGTGTAGTGCCGCGGCATTTTCGACCAATTCCTGCCGTCGTCGTTCCAGACAGGCGCCACAGCCATCACGCGGCTAGCTAACCGGACCAGGCCGGCGGTTGTCGGGGTTTTTCCCCCCCGTGGTCCGCAGCCTTTTTCTCGGAGAAGCTGTCAGACCGGGAAGCGTCCTACCTAGCTCCGAACCCCCTCTCTCCCCGATCGAAACACGATGGCTCGACATATTGAAACAAATGTGACGGGTTTTTTTCCGCGCTGGCTGATGAGCCACATCGACGACAGACAATGGAAGCCTCTCGTACGGGGACGGCAGCAGAACACGTCAGCGACGAGCAATCGTGGACTGGCTGTCGACGGACGTTTTGTGCGGCTTGAATGCTATTATCTGTCAGTCGATTCGGCCTATATATTTTTTGGGAGGGGAAAATAGAACTCGCGAGCACACTGAACCAACAACCGGCGACGCCATTCAGCAGCACTAGCTTGGTTCGCGTCGGGGCTGAACGTTCCTGGGAGGATTTCACAGGCTCATCATTCCATCGAAATTGCTCTTTTTTCAAAAAGCTCAAATGTGTGAAAATGTATTGCGTTTTTTGGCCGACATGAACAAAATTGGCGACGTATGTGCATCTTCATAGAGGATTAAAATTGTTGTCTTTTTAGAATGCTGACGCCGGGCTCTGTGTAGACACAGCTAACGTTGCTTCAAGAAACGGTATTTTCTTCTCCCCTTTAAGCGGAGCAATTCGGTAATGTTTTCCTCTCCCAGCCAAAAGTTGGTCCTTGGAGCGAAATAAACAAACGTTATTCTTCGGATATCCGTTATTGTGTTGGGAAAGAGCTCAACGCTCTTGGTGTAAACTAACCACAAAACTCAACTCAAAAGTCCTGTCGAATAAAATGTCTTGAACAACAACAACCGCGTTTTGACCCGTCTTCGCCATCCGTACACGAAGCCCGCCTGTGCTTCACAACAGCTTTTATTTATACAAGTTAGGCAGTAGTGCCTTTATCGTGTTTTGGGGGGACTTTAAAGTCGCTGTGCGGTCATTTCCAGCCCCGCTGCCCTGTACAGGACGACTCTTGTCTTCCTTTGTTCCCCTCCTGCAGCCAAAGATGGAGGCCGAACGTGTTTCGGTAGTGAAGAAGACGGGCTGACACAAGAACAGCCATTTTGTTTCACTGCGGCGCACACTTCAGTCCTCCTCCTCCTCCACCACTCGAAACCCCACTGAAACGGAGCAAATGTTGAACAAAATTGTCATTCAGTTGCACAAATAATTTGCAATGTTCTGACTTCTTTTCCCACAACGTGCTTCCTCTTGGGCAGGAGTCCAAGAAAAATTCAGAGGAGAATAAAATAGATCTTACCTGCCCCTGTCTTTAAAACAAATAACCCCGACACATTCTTTTCATGTTTTCCCCTCTATTTGTGTCACAAACAGCTAAAATGGCATCATACCTCACAGTAGGTAAACATAAAGCCTGTGACCCCTGTGAGGGGTGGAAAGGCAAACTTGAAGGTCTAAAAAGAGAAGGGTGGACTTTATTTTCCCTTCACGGCCAAGACAACCAATGTGGACCAGAGTGTGAGGGTGATGGGTGGGAGCTGCGTGTCAGAGACACACGTCTATAGGTGTGAACCGAGGCCATCCTCCTCAGAAAATACGTACACGGCTCCTGTTGCAGTGAATAAACGCACTCATTGCCCCCCCCCCCCCCCCCACACTACTTCCTCTCCAGTCTGTTTTCTCCCACGCCCATCTCTCTGGCCTTGTTGCCTTGCCTGTCCGCCTCCTTCTGCAACACTCCCGCAACTATGATTAAAGTTTGACAATGTGACTAAATGCACTTTCTCACTCTGCAGACAAGGACACAAATGGTGTTAAATGACTGAATCCATGCTTCCTGCAGGAAATCTGTAAGTGGGATGTCCTTGCTACTGAAATAATGATACAGCATGAACTCTGCTGTTCACACAAGTTCTGAAAAAGGAAAAACAACCTACATATGCACTAGTACAAATGAGTTTGTAACTTTGTCCAACTTCTCATCTGCAACATTTTGTCCCTGCGTAATCTTTCAGGTGTCATGGATGATGAGGAAGATCGTCATCTTCTGGATATTTTAGGGTAAAAAATGTGACATTTGACATTGTAGATAACTTTGAATGGACTTTGAATAGATGAAACGACTTTTTGTCTTGAGATTTTGTCTTATTTCTGTAATGGTGAATGTTCTCTTTTTTAAGGTAAAGTTTAACAACTCATTTTTTTGCCTGGGGAAAAAATGTTCACCATTAAACAAACAAGACAAAAATAATTACTTTGAGCTATGTTAAATGGAAATGGAAATGAAAAACAACAGAAAAGCCCTGTAGATGTAGTGCAGTGATAATCCACTGGTCTGGCCCAGGTTATGAGGGATTAAAAAAACACAAATGTGAATGAAAGGGTTTGTCTCTTGGGCCCTAAGACCTCTTATATAACCTTTTTCAGAGATGTGGACGCATTGAACGATTATCTCCATGGAAGCAACAGCAAGGCTGTGAGTGACTCCACCAGAATGTGTTCACAATCACCCATTCTTAGAAGAAAAAATCAGTTTGAATAGTCACCAAAAGGTTTGGTGCCTCAAGTTCACTTCGTCACACTGTGTTGTTTTTGTAGATTGAGGAGGATGATGTAACAAATGCAGCAGCGTACGGGTCGGATGGATCCTTCTTTGCTAACAACGCGGTGAGTTTACCCCGTTTCACACTGCATGACCTTGTTGTTGAAGACGCTGAACCATGTGATCGTTCTGTATTCAGGTCAGATGATGGGGGTTCTCACTTTGTCTCCCTTCCAAACCCTTCATTCAAGGCTGGCTCCAACAGCGGCCTCAAGGAAGCCTCCTCCTCAGTGGGCCAGTTTGGCGAGGACTCAGCCGGGGCAGGCCTCCAGCTCTCCAGCAGCCTCTCATTCATCGAGGATGAATTGGGACCAGGGACCTCCCCCGGGGGGGTGGACCTCGGGGGAGAGGACCAACCTTTTGACATCCTGCAGAAGTCTCTCATGGAGGCCGACATCACCGAGCAGACGCTGGCCCAGGAGGCCTTGCTGGACTCGCAGGCTGCCCCCACCCTGGTGCAGGCGCCGGCCCCTTTCCCCTCCCAGGTGGTCTCCGGGGGTTACGGCGGGGGCGTGGTGACCACGGCGGGAGCTGCGTTTCCATCAGGTCACTTCCTGCAGGGCGTGTCCCAGCTGCCCAACGGCTCCGCCCAGCACATCCAGGTGCTGGGCTCCTTCGGGACAGCGGGTGGAGTCATGACTCTGAGCAACTTGGAGAGGCCTCCTCAGATCGTGCTGAGACCCGGGGCTCCCGTACCTGCAGCAGGGACTCCAGGCGGGGGGCAGGTGTACGCTCCGACGCCAGGTCAGATAGGCCAAGTGGGTTTACCCTTCAAAAACATCCCTCTGCAAAACATCATCATCCAGCGTGGCCCAGGTGGCACCCAGACGCTGGTCAGACCCATCCAGCCGAAACCTCTCCAGGCCGGCACTCAGACCGTCTACAGCCTGGGTCTGCAGCCCGCCAACACCACCATTGCTAACGTTCTGAACGCAGCCGCTCCCGGTGGCCAGTACACGGCCAACGGATCCATCGTGGTGCAACCGCCGCTGGAGCAGCAGCAGCAGCCAGCGCCACAGACTCAGACTGGCCTCGCAGCCGGACAGTTCCTGCTGCCTGGCTCTCTGGCGCTGACGCCGGCCAGCAGCGTTCACAGCAGCTCGGCCGAGCCCAGCGCCGGCGGCCTCATTACCAGTCAGGGCGCCGTTCAAATCGTCACAGGCCAGAACTTCAGCGCGGCGCCAGGGGGCCCGTTGATCCTGAATCCGGGGGTCGTCGCCGGGAGTCAGGCTGGAGGGTCCGTCACCCAGACCTGGACCGGGGTCACCTGCACCAGCTCCACCCCGGTGCAGGGGCGACTGACCCTAGTGGGCCCGGCCGTGACGGGGGTCTGCGGTCAGGGTCAGGTGGCGGCGAGCCCCGTTCAGCGCTTGCTATTGACGCAGAGCCAGAACTCCACCTCCCAGTCGCCGCTGCCTGGAGCTGTGACAGCAGAGCAGCAGGACTTCCGACAGGTACAATCACACCCTGGTGTTGCTGCTTCCTCCTGAGTACCTCACCCACAACACTTACAATTCATATCCATATATGTGTATTATTTTGCTTTAGAATTCCTCATCACCTGCCATCAAACAAGAGTGCCAGGTGCAGCTCAGCACCGTCCACGGTAACAGGCTCATTCGTTTTTATTTACTGATTTACATTCAGTCTGCAGCTCCTCAACTTGATTTTTTTTACTTGACAGTCTCGTCGACGTTGAGTCAAGAGCCGACGCTAACCTCTCAGGTACATCACTCACTCACTCTGAGTCTATGTTTGTGTACATGGTATTAGTGAGTGTGTGTAACCACGAGGCTGTTTGTGTGCACTCCTCCGTCCACAGACCAGCGCTCAGAAGAGACCCGCCCCTCCACCACCGACCAAAGGAGGAATGTGAGTTATTGTTTTTTTTTAAACTACTAATGTACCGCTGTTGTTTGCTGCTGGTGGTCGTGGAGGAGAAGCAGAAGATGATCATCTTTTGTAGCAAATCTGTTGCTCGTCACTGTTGTTGTTGTTATGAGTCGTTGTCTGCGTCTCAAAGTTTTCCCTTTTTTAATCAGAATCCTTATTTCAAATTTCAATATGCAAACATAGACAATTAGTGAATGTCAGAGGACACAAACATCAGTATGACATCATCATATTTCAAGTCTTGTCAGTAAAAAACAAAAAGACAAAAACAGAAAAAGAAGTAAAAGGTCTATTATTTTTTATCTATATATTTATTGTATTTTTTATATTTCTATTCGTGATAGCTTGGAAAGGTATTGCAGCGTATTCCCACTTTTCTTATTTACGGTCAGCTGAGGTTGCGAGGTTGGGTGGGGCTATGACATCATAGTTTACAATAAAATCCTGTGTTTGTCTGTGTCGTCGTTTTTCAAGCTTTCCCACTCTGGAGCCCATTTTCAAAGTTGTGCGGTTTTGGTTTCTGACAACGGTGCTGAATTTGCGTGCCAAATATTACCTGTTTACTGTGAAAGCTGTTAAATTTTTAGAAAGGCAGACATCTCGCTGCCCTGCCCTGCGCTGCTCTCCCTCTCATGTCGCCCCTCCCACATCACGACCTCTCCGCCGGTCTGTCCAGGACTCTGCAGCAGCTGAGGAGGGACCACACTGGGGTTCAGAACCCAGACCGCCGTGGCTTCTCCTCCATCGACGAGGCCCTGCAGAGGCTCCTCCCATATCACGTGTTCCAGGGGACTCCGCCCAGCCTGGATGAGTTCTCACAAGGTGCAGCCTCAATCTCAATCCAGGACGTACATATTTCCCCTTGAAAATGTGACCAATGAGCAGCTCTGCCTCCTTGCCCCCTGCAGTGGATGAGGAGTTTGAGGCGGTGGCCACTCAGGTGCTGAAGAGGACCCAGAGCATGGTGAACAAGTACCGGCGGCTGCTGCTGGTGGAGGCTGAGGTGAGGCCGCCGCTCGCCACGACGCTAGGTGCACACATGCACTCATGCAGGCATTCATATACAGGTTGCCCCCCTCCCCCCCTCTTATTTTCGACCGCAGCGCTTCAGCCCGTCGTCGGAAATGGTGATGATCGATCGGACCTTCAACCAGGAGGAGCGCAGCAACCTGACGCAGGACAAGCGCATGGTGTTAGTGGACCCAGGTAAAGAGAGAGAGAGGAGTGAGGGGAGTGAGAGAGTGCACAAAGGTGTTGTGCTGATAAATGGAGGGATATTTGAGGGATCTCACCATTTGATTCGATTCTTGAGGTCACGGTTCCATTCAAAATCGATTCTCAATTCAAATGAATCTCGATTCAGCAGCTGATAAAGTGCAGAGTGTGTTAATCATTAGGCAAGTTATTTTTTTTCCCCAATTTGAACGCTCTATCTACGGGTTCAAATGATGTAAACAAAAACCTCTGCTATTGCAAAACTGAAGACCAAAGGTTCAACATTTCTTCATGCTCAGGTTGTACAAGAAGTGATAATGCCCTTTTACACAAAGAACATTTCACACAAATAACACAAATGAGTGTTTTGCATGATTTCTTTTTTTTTTGAGCCACAGCACATTTGTTACATTGAAAAAACATCCCATGGCACACCAACAACCAAAAATAAAATGACACTTTTTAGCCTCATGATAAAAACACTCTCTTAATGTATTCATTCTCACTCATGGCCAAATGTGTAAGGAAGCCTCTGAGTGAAGGAGGAAACGTTCAGAATTTTTTTTTATCGATACAGAATGATAGAGGATAAAAATCTCAACCCCATCCCCCCCACACCTCCCCACTGATACACAACAACATTGCACTGTGTTTGTCGTCAGACGGCTTCCTGGAAGACTTCTGCTGCGGGACTAAATCCAAGCTGTTCCGGGAACCCAGCCCGCCGCCGCCACCGCCGAGGCCGTTGTCCAGCTGCGGCCTCAGCCAATCAGACTGGAGCTCCAGCGAGCCGCCGTACAGGACTGACTCTCAGCCCGGCTACGGAGACCCGGGAGGGGGCGGAGCCGCCGGCACGGACGCAACAGTCAGGCTCCACCCTCTGCAAACAAAGAGTGTCCTGGAACTGAAGCAGCCCAGTAGCACCAGCAGCGCCAGCAGCCTCCTGCAAGGTAACCGCTCACCCTTCGCTAGCCCGGGGCCGCAGACTCACTACCAGGTGTCCCACCACCACCTGACCTCCCAGCAGCCCCAGTACTCCCCGCCCTCGCCGCCCAGCCAACCTGACACGGACTCGGCTCTGGAGGCTGCAGTCAACAGCATCCTGGAATGTTAAGACTGTTTCCTCATCGCTCACCTTTGGTTTTGGACATTTCAAAATGTTTTTTTTTGTTCTTCACAGTGAAGAGAGTCGACTGTCCAGTCCACTACCTGTGCCACGTAGCGCCCCCCCTCCTCCCCCTCCTCCCCCAATGCAATGTTCGTTTCCTGGTTTGTCGTCGGGGTCACAGAGGCTCCCATCGCACCGCAGCGCTGGCGAACACATTGATTGGCACTTGTTATGTTTTTTACGGTGTCGAGATCCGGGCATGTGTGCAATGCAATGAGACACCAAGTTGGAGGTTGTTGGGATGTTGTTGTTGTTGTTCTTGGGGAGCTCAGCGGGTGTATCGTTGGCAAGCATAGACGAGTGTTCCCGGAGGAAGCTCACACACACACACACACACACACACACACACACACACACACACACACACACACACACACACACACACACACTTTTATTTTATTTTATCTTAACAAAATGGGACAGGAAGTCAGCAAAAATGAAAAAAAAAATCAGAAGACAACAATGAAAAAAAAACAAAAAACTAAGATATTCTCAACACACGCATGACCTTGTTGTGCCAGTTGATGACCCCCCCCCTCTGTAAACTTTTGCTGACAAAATACATGGGACAAAATGACAAAACATGACTCTGTGCCTGATTTTACTCCCCCCAACAAGTGTTTACATGAAGAAGAGGCGGGGATTTTAAAAATGTGTGTGTGTATAGAATTAGTGCAGTTTAAACCCATGCGTAGCAAAATGGCTATTGCAGTGCTTCCATACACACACACACACACACACACACACACACATACACACGCACACACGCTTCCCAGTAGAAGGGTGAGGCTCATGGTGCACAGCTCAGCAGTCAGACTAAAATTGCACTAAAACATCAGGACCCTCTGCTGCCCCCTACTGCCCCCCGTTTCCCTCAGCTGCCCTTTGCTGCCCGCCAACCACGACGTGTCCCAGCAGTGTCAACCAAACTCTGTTTGTTTTTTTGTTGTTTGTCACTTTAGTCACATTTCCCTCTTGCATTTTATTTGGTTCCTTTGTACCTTAAAGGTATGCAAGCTCCCACCGGACATCCCTCTCGGCCGCTGCCACCGCCGCCTGCGTGTGTGTGTGTGATGTCATCAGAGCAGCTCAAGTCCTCAGATTGAGGAAGATAGATCTTTTTTTTTAAAAGAAATAATTTAGAAGCTTTTCTTATTTTAGTGTGTGTGTGTGTGTGTGGGGGGGGGGGGCATTCATAATGACATTTTAAACGTTGTCGTATTGTCGTTCTCTTGCTCTGTGAACATGTTATTGTTTGTTTGAACGGCCCTGGATGGTCATCGGTTGTATGTTTGTGTTTCTCTGCTTGTCTCGACTATTCTAAGGATGTATTGATCATGTCTGTGCTTCACTACCTGTGTGGGGTGGAGATCTGGGGTCACGACCCCCGACCCCTCACTTCACCCGCTGTTCCTTTCCAGAGCGTCTCCCACATTTTCCGCCTTTCTCTCTCTGAGCAGCACAACCAAACTGAAACCCAGACAGACAGACAGACAGACAGACAGACAGGTGAGGGCGGTGCACCTCTCCACAATCACTCTTCTGTTTCTCTTCTCTCTGTCGTTTTTCTTTCCAAATGCTGCCTCACTTTAAACGTCAATTAGCTCAGTAGCAGCCGACGACGACCTTTTTTTAAATCTCGTCTGTGAAATCGTCTGTCGTGTTTTTTTAAAACTTTGTTTTTCCGGACCCGTGTTGTCCACAAGAATGGTTCCTTCTTCCAAACCCGACACAGGACCAAAGTTGAGCTGAGTCGTGTTCTGACCATCTCAGAGTGGATTCTGGCCGCTGCCAACCTCCTCCTGTCCACCTGTCAGTCTACTCTGCTTGCCAATGAGCTCCAGAAGCAGAACCGAAGGCCTTTTATTCATGAGGTAGTCACATTTATTTTATTACTTTGTTTTGTGCTTGAGTGCCAGTGGCCGCTGCAGCCTGCACACTTCTTCTGTGTCTGTAAATCTTTTTATCCATCGGCAGCCACTCAGAGAAAACAGGTGTGTTTGCTCCCTCTGGTGGTCGCTGCAGGACTTTGTGCCTCAACAGTTTGTACCTGGAACTTCTTGTGTTGGCATGTCAGTCGTTCGCAAAGCATTGCGTTATCTTGATGCATATCAGTTTGTGAGGGCTGGTCGAGACAAACTGTGCTTTTCCTGCCTGTTTCACAGCCGAGACGCACTTATAATTCTGCCTCCATTTTCACTGTAGTTTTTGTTTGTTTTTCTTTCTTTTTGTGTCTCATCTGATTTATACAGTTTGTTGTTTTTTTGTATAAAAAGTAATGAAAAGTGAATCACAAAATATTTATAATTTTTGTATGGAGAAGAAAAAAAGAATGTAAACCAAACAAAAAAAAAGTCAAAGAATGAAATTTATTTTTTATTGTGTTGGCGAAGACACGGTGTCAGGACAGAACCATGTTACATGAAAGATACTGTGGTTTTCTTTATTTGTAGCCTGTGTGTGTGTGTGTGTGTGTGTGTGTGTGTGTGTGTGTGTGTGTGTGTGTGTGTGTGTGTGTGTGTGTGTGTGTGTGTGTGTGTGTTCACTACAGCAGTGAGGAGAGTCAACAATAAATTCATTTTTGAATACAAAAGGAAAGTGGTGCAGCTCACAATCTCCTTCAGCACGTCTACATCACTCTTCTGTCAGATCTCTTTTAAACCGTTTAAAAACACAAAACAAAACACACACGATGCAAACGTCACAAAGTTACTACAAATAATTTAATAAATATCATCCAGCTAATTCATGTATTCTGATCTTTGATGTCAAAAATACTTTCTTCTAGATACACATTGGTCAAGAATAAAATTGCTCTATAAATGACAATTTGGAAAATTCACATTGTTGTGAGCATCCACTCACTGGTTCAGTCTTGTATAAAAGAGGCAGTGCAAAAGCTTCATCCCTCAGCGTCAGTGGTGCTTCCTCCAGCGATGCTGCTCTGCACAAAAAAACAAACTAGAAACAGTCAAAGATCAAATCTGCCAAACCTCTGAAAGCCATCAAATCAGCTTCTCACTTACTCAAATGCGGGTAACTCCAGGCGTAGCTCAGCACACAGTATCCTGCCAGCAACATGCCCAGTCCACCCACGCCTCCCTTCTTCACGTCGATGTACCTCCTGTAGTACCACTGCCAGCCTGATGTGGGATACACACGAGTCGCACAGTCAATATCGGTGACCCGCAACAGTGATGTCAGTGAGGGTGCCGACACAGTGGTGCAGTGGTTAACACTGTCACCTTGCAGCAAGAAGGTTGTTCAATCCTGGGCGACTTGTGTGGAAGCCTGACTTCTCCCCATGACAGCTGGGAGAGCAACAGCAACCCAAGTGCAGGAGGGTGTGGGTGTGTGTGTGTGCGTGTGCGTGTGCAGTACACACAGTATCTCACAAAAGTGAGTACACCCCTCACATTCCTGCAAATATTTAATTATATATTTTTATGGGACAACACTGAAGTAATTTTGCTACAATGTAAAGTATTCAGTGTGCAGCTGGTGAAACTAAACCGCTAGCAACGAAAGTGAGTATACCACTAAGTTAAGCCGGTGTCATGTGACTTGGTGACACAGTGGTTAGTGCTGCTGCCTCGCAGCAAGAAGGTTGTGGGTTCGATTCCGGGCCTGGGACCTTTCTGTGTGGAGTTTGCATGTTCTCCCTGTGTCTGTGTGGGTTCTCTCCGAGTTCTCCGGCTTCCTCCCACAGTCCAAAAACATGCATGTGAGGTCAATTGACCACTCTAAATTGTCCGAAGGGTGTGAGTGTGAATGGTCATTTCACAGGATTAGGGCCACAAGAGGAAAAAAAAAAGGACAGAGAATTTTATTAAAGTTTTCATTTCGCGTTTTAAGTTGAAATTTTGTGAATAAAATCGAGGTTAAAAAGAGATTATTGATATGGATGGTGGATTAACCCACTTAACCACAGTTAAAAGTATTCATTATTCATTCATCTTCCATACCCGCTTATTCCCGAGCGCAGGGTCACGGGGGTCTGCTGGAGCCTATCCCAGCTGTCATAGGGCAAAGGCAGGGTGACACCCTGGACAAGTTGCCAGGTGTATCCCACAAGGTTCACCCACAGTAATCTGGAAACTGGTGAAAACTCCACTAGACTTGTGCGCAGAGCCTTTCAACTTTATTCTGTACATTTTGACTTACTTCATGTTGACGTTAATTGCAAAACTTGAATTTTATTCATTTTTTTTTTTTTACGTCAACTTTATTCTCGGAATTTTGACTTTAATTTTGAAATTTCAACTTAATTCTCGAATTGGAAACTTGAAAAAAAAAAAATCCATCTTCATTTTTTTCTCTTGTGGCCCTAATCCTCTTCCGTCCATTTCTTTCGTGTTGTCCTATGAAAAGATATTATTAAATATTTGCAGAAACGAGAGGGGTGTACTCACTTTTGTGACGTACCGTGCACATACACATATATGTGTGTCCTTGACTGCTCATGATAAATATGTTCATACAATAAAAAAAGATGAGCAGAGTTCTCCATGTCATGTGTCAAGCTTATCTCTCAGTGCTCACAGTGTGTCAGTGGTCTACAGCCACAAACAGACATTTCTATTGCAACATAAACAAGACATTAACTTAGATAACATGACAAGACTGTTTATTTTTAACAAATAGGAAAAGATGAGTCTCATCTGGATTTTTTTTAACAAATGTTAAGATTTTTCAAAAACTTGCCGTTCATATTTTTTTCCTTACAATTTGCATGACTACTTTGAAATATTTACCTTTTTGCAGCATGTTCAGTAAATCCCTAGGCCGGCGAGGAGCTCGGCCGGCCAGCCAATCAGGTAACTCCTTCAGTGTCACCTGACCGAGACGCTGCGGCTCCGGAGAACCTGCGATTTGACGAGAACCGACAATGAAACTGAGAGCGCTGCCTTCAAATTCGCCACGTTCCGCCTCAAACACCACCGACCTGTAGCTCCTCCGCCGCTGGTGCTCCATGTTCTGCTCCCTCCACCGGGCTCAGTCTGACGCTGCGCCCCCCCCGGGAACAGGTGCGGTCCTGCAGGGAGAGGATGGCGCCTGTGGAACGGGCTGAGGATGGGCGAGATAGTGTGGAGCGCCTCGTTTAGACTGACGGCTCGGGGCGGAGGGTTGGGCGTGGCCTGGCTCGCCTGAGGAGGGACGTGCCGTGTTGGGGGCTGGCGATTGGAGCCTTTAGCCTGAACAAGTGGCAGAAGGGATGAAGAAATGTTGGGAAGCAGGTTCGGTTCCGCTTGCAGTGAGACCCGGCTGAGGTCGGCAACAGTTCTGACCTCAGCTCCAGAACCAGGAGGCACAAACTGGTGCAGCAAGTCAGCCCTCCTGCTGCTGTTGCGGCCCAGCGTAGCTTTAGCATCCCTGAGTGTGATCCTGGCAACCTGGTGACCACTTCCTGCTTTTGAGGTCAGGTGACTGATGGATGAATCCTCAGTTCCCCTGCTGGTCCCAGAGAAGTCGTCTCCACTTTGACCTGCTTCAGAGTCCAGGTTGGCAGAGGCCACGCTGGTCCTTGAAAGCTTCACTTTAGCTGCAGCTGGTGGTCTGAGATCTGCAGACAGACGGACGGAATCACCTCGGTCAGGACCCGGCCCGGTCGGCGCAGCCGTTCCGGAGCTTCCAGGACCTGCCAAGTCCTCAGAAGGAGGTTCATTTCCTCCCACTAAGCCTCGATGAGGGACACGACTGGTCTTTGGGTCTTCCGTCAACTTAGGGTCTCTCTTCTTTTTGGGCTTGGGGCTGTTGGGGGCAGCAGGAGGAGACTGGGTGGAGGTGAGAGGAGCAGAGGAGGAGGTGAGAGGAGCAGAGAAGGAGGTGAGAGGAGCAGAGGAGGAGGTGGAGGAGGACGATGCTGCTGCGGCTGCAGCCTTGATCAGGTCTGACAGCTTCTGTTTCTTCTTCTTCTTCGCCGATGCTGAACTCTGGGACACTGACTGTGAGGGAGACGATGGAGCTCCACTCTGGGAAGATGCTGCAGGTGCTGTCACCAGCCGAGACGCCTTCTTACTCTCTTTCGACTGCGGGGTCGCCGCCGCCAGCAGCGACTCGTCTGACACCAGCGGAGAAGATTTCTTTGTCTTCGTCTGCCGCGCTGCCGCGTCGTTCCGGCCTGGAGGGGTTTTGGAGTTTGCCGCAGCTTTGCAATGTGGCAGGTGACTCTTGAGCCTTTTGTACGTTTTCCCGCAGAATGGACACACATCTGAGGGCGAGAGAGAGAGAGAGAGAGAGCAAGAGAGAGCAGTAGGACACGCAGGTTAAAATATAATCCTTTCTTTGGTGGATACGTTCATTTTCCATATTGCACTTTTAATCCACTTTAAAATAAAAAAAAAAAATAATGGAAAAAGACTAACCCCAAACAAGGAACACATAAGTCAACAAAATAATCTATACATTAATTGTTTTACTTGTGTGAAAAATGTATCTACAAAGAGAATAAAACGTCATAGACAACAACAGAATGAAAGAGGATCCGCTGTTCAGAAAGGGTTCCGTGACGTCATCGAAGTTTGACAGCTATCCCGACAAAGGGAGAGAGAGAGAGAGAGTTTGTGTTGTGTGTGTGTCGGGCATGTTTCAAAACTCGCTGATGATACAAGCAGTGAGCTCTGAATAGCAGTATAACACCAAGCAATTCACCAGTCTTTGAAAGTATATTTCAGCAAACACATTCTTCATGATGAAGTGACCGAGGGAGTCACAGAAAGGAAAACACTGTCGCCGAACTCCAACCCTCAGTCCTGGCTGCTAATACAGTCGGCTGACATTTCCGTTTTGTTTTTTTGTTTTTTTTGTCAATGGTTATCGACCTCGCGCTGAGTGTACGTCTGTGTGCACGCGCGCGCATGCTTACTTACCGCAACTCATCTTGCACGCGTCCTGTAAAACGACCAATCAGGGTACAGCATGATCCCGACCAGAGTAACCTCGCTTACAGGCGACACTAAAAGGTCATGTGACCGCTGTGGTCGCAGCGACGCTGCTAGTAGTCAAACACTGCGGTGTGACTTTTACTAACTTCTACCAAAGTCATGCAACACGTGCTGAAGTGTCACTGTACAGACAGAGAGAGAGGGCGAGAGAGAGAGAGAGAAGGGTCGCCCTTAGGTGGCGCTCCAGGTGCCTGAGTGTAAAACAAAAGTATAACAGCATGCTAAGTTGCTAACGCTGAAAACGGATCTTTGCAGTAATGACGAATGTTCAGTGAGCTGGTCGGCATAGAGAAAAAGGTCGTGCGTCACCGTCGTGGCCGTGTGTCGTCTGAAAGAACGTGTGGTAGGTGTGGCGAGACAACTTCCTGCCATAAATCATCAAGTGAGATGGGGCACTCCGCTCCACTTCCGGTTTCGGCCAAAACACTAGAAGGCGACCCGAGTCTTTGATTTTTACTTTATGTTTTTATCTAAATGTGTCACTGGAAGACTTGTGGTTGGACACAGTGACGCAAAATACAGTGACGTCTTTCACAAAACACATTTTGACATTGAAAAAAAAGCTCAGTGTTTTGTTTTGTTTTTAAAATGAAAACTTGTTTAGCTTTCGCTCTTCCCGTGAGGTGACGAACAGAAGCTGGTCGTCACAGCGTTTTACTTTCGATGACTTGGTTTAGGTATTTATTATCAAGTGCATATTTGTAAAGTATTTATTTAGTTGGATAGACAGCCTGCTAGAACTTTGGTTTCCCTTTAAGCTCTTTGATAATAATAATAATAATGATAATAATAATAATAATAATAATAATACGATGACTAATTATAAACACTCAATATCGACAAGCTTAAAGATAAGTCATCTCAGGTAGCTTCCACAGCCGGGTTAAAAATGGAGCTTTAAAAAGTCAAAACATTCCTGAAAAAAATATTTAAAATGTTCAGTTTATTCGTGGCTGAATATAAGTAATTATGATGTGTATCTTTCAAAAAGAGGAGTCTGTCTTCATTAGAAAAGTGTATTTTATTGATAGAGTTAGAGTGGCATCAGACTTGGCACAGGAATGGATTTCTATAAGATGAAACAACTTACACAAAACATCTACAATAAAAGGTAATCTTTGATGGAAAAAAGCAGAAATTTGAAACACATTTGGCATGGAACAAAAATACACCATCTCTACAATCATTTACACATAAGAAGATAAACCTGATAATTATTTACACTGCAGCAGATCTCAGTATGTACAAATCCAGGAAAAGCAGACTGAAACTCACAGGAACTCTTTTGTTTCTTAAAAAACAGCTGAAGCCTCTCTGGGTTAACTGGCCAAAAATGATTGGGGTAATTTGGCAGAAATTCAGGTTTTTCAACAGTGCCTGGATGTTGGAAGTTGCCCTCCTACTGTCAGCGACTCTCACAGTTGCCAATTTAAGTCTTCAAATCCAGTGGTTTCCTTTTCTCTACCATTTTATACTGTTCTTAAGAGTTAAAAATGATTTTTTTAAAGACATTTTAAAATGCAAAAAAGATGCCTACGGACAAAACTGTTGGTTACAGTATATTCAAAACATCTACAGCAAATCTCTGTACATGTATCAACAGACATTCATCGTTCATGGACACAAGGGGGGAAGTCAAGTCCCTTTACAAGACATCCAATCAGGTCAAAAACAATAAGGCAGGGGGAGAAAAAAATTAAATGTCAGGGGCGAAAGCCAGGAGGATGCAGAGCCCAGACGCCCAGCTGGCTGTGCTGAGGTCAGTCTCAGTCTCACTGTCCCGCCCCCTTCTGGTTGAGTTACGACGATGCCGGGATCCGACCCTGAGAAGACAGTGGGCTGCACGTTCACTCGCTGGCACACCCGATTCATGTGCCGCAGAAAAAGCTAAACTTGCCCAAAGGTCACGATACAATCTGGATTTTGAAAAGTTGCATTTTTTTGAGTTGTGTGTATGATGAGGGAGCTCAGGTTGAGTAGACAGAGAGACACACACACAGACACTTCAAACAGTGATTTGGTCGGGGTGAGACGTGACGTGGAGACGCGACACTGGCTTCTGTCTTGCTGCGCACACACACACACACACACACACACACACACACACACACACACACACACACACACACACACACACACACACACACACACACACACACACACACACACACACACACACACAGAAATGGTCAAGAAATGGTGCGAGAAGGCGAGGGAGAGGGGCGGTGAGGAGGGAGGGAGGGTCTGTCTGAGAAGTCTGCAGACAAGCGGCCGAGTGGACCAGCGCTTCAGGAAGCCATCTGTCCTCAGGCTCAGAATCCAGCAACCAGGAATGAGACAGAAGTGATGGAGTGATGTTGGAGGACAACACAAGCTCCACCACCAGGTTCCACACCATCTGCATCCTTCTCACCATTCGCTGGTTGTGGTTTCAGGGGTGACACCACGCGACCCGGAGGCCCCCCGACCGTCCCAGAGGTTTCCGCTCTCACTTCCAGCTCCAAACAGCACAGCACTGGGTGTCGTCATCTTACTCGCACACACACAAAACACACCTGAACCAACAAGAAGGTGGACTCTTCAGAGAGGAGGGTTACAAACTAAGATAAAAACGGACTGAACGAGAAGAAGAAGGTCTGCGGGGGCTCCTGAGGCTGGGTTGGTTCTCCAAAGTCCTCCTCAGGAGACGGAGGGTCTGTTCCCCCTTCACGGTCCTCTTTCAACTTTCACAGGTGGACGCAACGCAGGTCATTGGAGCATCAGCTGCTTCAGGTTGTCGTGCAGGATGGTGTCCTTGACGTCCCGGAACACCAGCCTGATGTTCTCCGTGTTGATGGCCGTGGTGAAGTGGTGGTAGAGGGGCTTCTGGGTGGCGTCGCGCCTCTTGGCCCGGAAACACTCCACCATGAAGGCCTGCACGTCTGACAGGCTGTGCTCCGGCCCGCTGTACTCGGGAAAGTAGTCCTTCAGGGCAACGTTCTTCACCTTCTCCTCCAGGAGGTCCGTCTTGTTCAGGAAGAGGATAATGGAGACGTTGACAAAGACGCGGTTGTTGACGATGGTCTCGAAGATGTTGAGCGACTCGCGGAGCCTGTTGGTGTGCCTGTCCTCCATCAGCACCTGCCCAACACACCCACACCATTAGAAAAACCACATCTTCTGCCAGTACTGAGGTCAGAGGTCAGTGATCCCAGCTTCCGTCACACTGGGGTCTCAGTGTTGCAGGGCTTTGGGGGTTCTGGTTACTACTTCTTACTAGCGCAGATGCCTGCTGGGTTTCATTTTCTGAAAAATCCAGTTCTTGACTACTTGCAGCACCAGAGTGTCTGAATGGCTCTTACGTTGTCACAGAGTTTTAAGGTGGGAAAAAAATGTGACTTCATTTGAGGCCACTGAGGACAGGCCACTCAGTGTACACACGATTTAAAAACAGCAACAAAAAATGAGCCCTGGTCATGTGTCAGCTCTCCAGGTCTTTGCAAGTTGTAACAGCATGTAAACTAACTGAGACCAAGTGGACTGTGGAGTCTGGGGCACGAGGGGAGGAGACCACACCAGCAGCACGGTAACGTGCTCCATTTTCAGAGGTGGGAGGCAACAAAGTACAAATACTTTATTGCTGTATTCAACTAGATTTTTCAGGTATCCGTACTTTACTTGAGTGTTTCCTTCTCTGACGACTTTGACTCCCTACATTGGTACAAAATATCTGGACCTTACATTGGAATAACATTCTTGCTACTTTTGTGTTTAAAAGACACAAATTCTGTTCAAAGTAATTCACGTATTATTATTATTTATCATAGTTGTTGCTCGAAGCAACACTTCACTTTTACCACAATATTATTTTTACACAGCTATCTGTACTTTTACTGACTACTTTTACTCCAGAATGTGAATACCTTTGGCACCTCTGTTCATTTTCCTTCTTTGAAAAGTGCCAGCTGACACAGTGGTGAGCAGGAATGAGGTGAAATGTCAGTGTTGGGGGGGGGTGAGACGCTCTAATTGCTGCTGTGCAGGTACAAACCCTCCGACTCCTCCAGGTATCAACACTGCGCTTCAGGTTTTTCCTGGTTGCCGAAATCAGGATGTGCGGGGTGTGTGAGTGAGAGAGTGAGTGAGTGAGTGAGTGAGGGGGAGGGGCATCACCTGGTCGTATTCGGAAGACGAGACGAGGAAGAGGATGGAGGTGACCGAGTCGAAACATTCGAACCAGCGCCGTCGCTCTGAGCGCTGCCCGCCCACGTCCACCATCTTGAAGGGCACGTTCTTGATCTCAAAGTCGTACTCGTGGATGCCCTTGGTGGGTTTGCGGGCCAGTAGGATGTCCTGCTGGGTCGGCAGGTAGGTCTGCAGTCGCACAAAGGAGGGAGGGGGCGGCGGGAGACCAGCATGTTTATGGACACGTCATGTCTGAGGTGATGCTGCCGAGCGGAAACCTCCACATGCAAATTGGTGAGAGAAGGTTAATATGTTCCACAACCAGAGCTGGTGGGTGGATGAAAACACTTGTGTAAGGGATTAAAAGGCTGAATGTATGTATGTATGTATGTATGTACGTACATATATTCTCTATTGTTCTGTTATTTTCTATTGTTCCATTGAACTCGTCTTTCCTTCCCGTGTCCAAGACAGAGACAGTCAAATTCCCAGAAGGTTCAAACATACCTGGCAACAATATTTGATTCCAATTCTGAATTTTATTGGTCGGTTAAAGGTTTGCATTAACCTCTGAACTTCATTTGACTGCATATTGAATCAACACTTATTTTGGAGATAAATGTTTGCTACAAAATTACCTTTTGTGTGAAGAAAAATAACCATAAAAACAAATCTGTTTTCACTGAGTTTGATTTAAACTGTTAACACCAAATAGTTCAATAATAGAAATTTTATATGATTTCTAACGAATAAAATACGTTTTTCAGATCTTACATATTCTTTTCATCCTGGACTTTGCGGGAGCAGCATCTCCTAATTGAACATCTCGAACACTCTCCAGAAGGCCAGAGGGAAGTTGATTTATTTAGCCCTTTGTTGACAGACTCCTCCTAAAAAACTGATACTACGTTGGACCTTCCACATTCGGAAGGGAAAAAAGGTGGCCTCAAAGGGTGGAGCCAACACCCGACTACGGACGTGGTCACGCATCTGCTAGAGAGCCCCCAGTGACATCACAAGGGGCTGATTTCTGAGCTGGTTTTAGCAAACACTTAAACAAGGGCTATTCAGTTACAGGACAGCCACCGAGTACGAGCAGAAAACACTGGCGGAGTAGAAAATCTAGATATTAACAGACGTTCATGAAAAAAAACAACAACAGCACCACCTGCTGCTGCTCAGCCAGCTGGTGTGTTTGTGCGTGTGTGTGGTGCGTGTTGCAGACGACCTGCACGTTCGGACCAACAGCCGGGGGCAGAAACAACTTACCGGGTCGCTGAGCTTATCCAGATTATCCAAGAAATACTTCACCGACTCACCCTGCGACAGGACAGAGCAGGAATTTTTTGTTAATTCGCCACAATCGATCACAAGCAGTTACTCTGGTTCATTAATGTTCAGGAGCTGAAACCACTGCCGAGGTGCGGGTCCGCGTGCGTGCGTGCACGACAGCCGAGTGTCACCATTCAAAGCAGGATGCAAACCGTCAGGGCCTGCAGCAGACACATTGTGTTTTTGATGCTCGCACAGATACTGTGTGTGCCTGTGTGTGTGGAAGTGTGAACGTAGGGGAGTTTTTCTTTTTTTCTCCCCTTGACGCTGCCCTGATGCTGTTCTTCATGCACAATTAGTGCAAGCCCAGACACGAGGCTGCCAGGAGCTGAGGAGCATTCCTGTATCTGTGTGCAATCCTTCACACTGGCGTAAAACAAAACTTTGAATTTTTTGAAGCAGCAGCAGCAGCAGCAGTAGAATGTGACCGGTGTCGGTGCTGCTGCTGCTGCTGCTGCTGCCTTGCCATTTCCCATAACTTTGTCTTTCAGACATTTCACTTAATCAATCAAATTGTACTAAAATGTAAAGTTGACTCAGCTGTGAGTGAGTTCTGCCTCCTGCACCGTCCGGTTCCTGCCCAACTGCACCGCTCCGCATTTACCTTTTGATCTTTTCAGGCGAAAAAAAAAAAAAAACTAACCTGACCTGAAAGACCTGTGCCCTTGTGTGTGTGTGTGTGTGTGTGTGTGTGTGTGTGTGTGTGTGTGTGTGTGCACGTGGGAAGTGTATGCAAGGCTAACATGACAGGAGGGAGGGGTGGAACGGTGCGAATGGTGCTACAGCCAGAGACGGAGCGGCTGCCTTCCTGTACGACACCCTCTTCTTCTTCTACGGAAAAAAAAAGTAGAAAAAAACCCTCGACTCTCACCACAACTCTGCTTTCAGCGAGAGGAGCAGAACCGCTCGGGTCTGAGCTCTGGCAGAGCTGCTTTTGAAATCCTTGAAAAAAAAAAAAAATCTGTACTGACTTTTTTTCTTTGGTTGTTTTAAAAAGGAGAAGAGAAAGAAGAAGAGGCGTCACTCCGGCCACTTTCTGTCGATTAGACAGCGAGGACGGCGGCTGGAGCTGCTCCGGCTCTGCTGAAGAGGCAAAAGTAAACGGCAACATCATGAAATAATGTCGCTGCGTCGGTGAAGCGGAAGCCGACACACGCGCACAGACAAACACACATACACACAGAGCAGAACATGGACATTCAAGGTACCTTGTGTTGGGTGAGAGAGAAAGTTTGCCGTCCCTCAGAGTGAATGAATGAGGTTGTTTGAGCTCTTGCGTGTGTTGTCACCAGCTGGGTTCCCATTTAAGTTTTTCGCAGGTGTTTCCATTGAATGGTGGGAAGCGCAGCAGCTGTAATTCTCGTAAAATCTCCTCCCGTGTGATTTTTACAAGAATTACGTTTGTGCAAGTTTGTTTGCCGTCAAGAATGGTTGTTGTATTTTTCTCTTTAAAGACTTGTAACCATTACTTGTTACCGTCCAAACATAACTCACCATTTTCACCTGAAGTGAACTGGGCACCTCCGGTGAAAAAAGTAATGTCGATACGTCTGGTCTTTGACCACCTCATGAGAGCGTCAAAACCGTTCAGCCATATTTGAGATGTTTTTTTTTTTTGAAATGTAGGCATTTCCACGACCAGTGTTTTATTGCGTTATTTAGGTTTTGTGCAATTTTAGGAGTCATGGAAACGCAGTGAGTGATAATCAGAGCGGGGCCCAGAAGCTGCAGTGACACTCCCCAACCTCTGGGGTCTTTAATGCAGGGGGAAGTTTGTATCTTGCTTTGAGACACTTGATGCTTGTCACGAGTGACAAATGTGCCAATTATTTATTATTATTTTTTTTTAACAGGATTATTGGAATTTCTAATTTCTCTTTTAAATAAAGAATAAAGTCAATGTCTGATAAACACTAGAACACTGACTGAACTTTTTAGTGTCAAGACTCAGTTTGTTTTTTGTTTTTTTTAACATGTTTGAGTGGAATGGCAAGATGAGAAAAAGGAATGTTGATGGCGGCCTGGATGCTTCCAATACGACTAAGCTGAGATCACAGCAACTCCATCAAGACCTTCAGACTTTAATCTGACTTCTGTGCCTCTGACAGCGTTGCCGACGGTGTGAAGCAGCGTCGCATAGAAAACCTGGCACCTTTAATCACATTCAACAGCCGCTCCGATATCCATACTACTGAGATACATCCGAGAATAAGATTACTGAGTCTTTGACTCATTCAAAGTTTGCACTGGGAGGTTTGGGTGTGGCTAATGTTTTCCACCTGCTGCTGAATAGAAATAACGGTGGAGGTGGAGGTGAACAACAGGCTGAATGCTGGCTGAATGCTGGCCTGCTCTCTTGTGTAACGTGAGGTGAGTGTTTGCAAGTGTTGAGCTCTGTTTGGAGCCACAAAGCTGTTTAACTACAGATCAACATTCCAACTACGATCACTCTTCTTATTCATTCCCCCTTATGTCTGCTCCGCACGTCCGGCCCCCACCAGCAAGCCCAGCGAGGGAGTGCGTGTGTGTGTGTGTGTGTGTGTGTGTGTGTGTGTGTGTGTGTGTGTGTGCCAAAATGCCTCTGACAACAAAACAGCCTGGCCGAATGCAACTGACAGAGGAACATTTAAATGTATGACTGTTACCTCACAGCTGGAAGACAATCATAACAGTGCTCCGTCCCTCCAACCCCCCCAGATAAACCTAAAGAACAACGTCTAACGCTCATCACATGACTTGAAAAAAAAAAAGAAAAGAAAGCAAAATCACGGGGAGCAGGTATTGAAAGCGACACCAGGCCGAATGAAAGGCGCAGAAACGTCCCAGAGCGGAAACGTGAGTCTTCTCTCTCTCTCTCTCTCTCACGCAGGGCCGCTGGCCTGGGCCTCAACGCTCGGGTGCGAAAACAGGCTGCTGACAGCCGAGATGCTGCAGATGGACGGATGCCGAGAAGTGTAAACAGGAAGTTGACTCAATCAAATGACTGGCCACTCAGCAGAGACAGAAAGACAGATGAAAGGAGAGAGGAAAGACGAAGCAGTGCAGTTTCACTTTCTGTTCTCGACACCATTGAAAAGGCAGAAATTCCCCGAACTCAAAAATCTGCGCACGGCTTCAACGTCATGTGCTGTGTGTCTGAGTTGAGCGTCGCCGCCATCGTCCACCTACCAGCTGGAACTCCCGGCGGCGGTCGTAGGCGTTCTGGATGCCCACGTCAGCCCACAGCGCCTTGATGGCGGGCAGGTAGGGCAGGAAGACCGAGGCCTCAAGCTGCCCGCTGGCCATCTTGGTCGAGCGGGTGTCGAAGGCCATCAGGCTGTCGCCGTGCTGCTGGTTGGCCTGGTCGCCCCACGGGATGTGCAGCTTCTCGCGGGCGTCAACCAGCACGCGGGCGCCTGGCGGGAGGAAGTGAGAGGATCGACGTGAAAGAGGTCAACTGGTGGTGTCTCCACAGCGATGCGAGCGACGACGAGGCCGAGGCCAAGCATGAAGTTCGAAAACACACTTCAGAGTGAACGAGAAAAAAAATGTATAGGATAAAAGCTGTGTTTTTAGGTTGATATTTAGTTGGCTGTAATTGTATGCTCTTATTCTCTGTAAAGTGACCACAGGCGACTTGAAAGGCGCCATCAAATCAAATTACACAAAAAGGAAATAAAATAATTTTTTCATTTTAAAATTACTCTCCAAAAATGGTTCATTTACAGACAATATTAAACTACACTCACTCAAGAGTGTTTTCTTCCGTCTATGGATATTTTCGACGTGAGGAATGTGGAGAGCTGTCACTACAATAAATGTTGACCTCTGAAACATGACAGCAACACCTGCCCCCACACACACACACACAGGTGCAATTAATCATTTACAATTACCACCCACTGGCCCGCTTCCAATAGGAATTGATTGGTAATTTAGGCGAATAAAAGAAAATAAAACAAGTCTAATGTACACACACACACACACACACACACTGGTAGTTGTGGCTTTAGCCTCCATGAGCTACATCCCTTTGCGTTGCTGTTGTTGAGCAACTTTGAGCTGCCCGCGGTTAATTCGCACTTATTATTATGAAAGTGCTGAAACACGGCAAAGGTCCCGTTGAAAAACGCCGTAAAAAAGTGCCTCAACTCCGCGACGGCGGCGCCCTCTTCCAGTGGGAGCTGGAGCTATGAAACACGGGCTAACATGGGTGTGCCGACCGAGTGTTTATGCGAGTCCTGCCCTGCTGCGCCGCTGCGCCGCTGGGGCAGATGTGGAAACTTTCCCGTCCATCTGCTCTCAACAACAACCGAAAAATAAAAAACCCTCGCCGCCAAAACGACTCGCCCTCGTCGTTCCCACCGCCGATTACCTTTGATAATGTTGCTGTAGATGGTGGGTCGGAACTCTTCGCGGGCTTGCTGGTCGAAGTCCTGGCCGTGGATGATCCGCATTTGTTTGAGGAAAGTCGACTTGCCGCTCTCGCCGGCGCCGAGCAGCAGGATCTTCACCAGCCGCTTTACGTACGTCTTCTCCCGGGAGAGGCATCGGTCGATCTCCTTGGAGCGCCGCAGCTGCTCCACCTCGCCGTTGTTGAGCAGGCATACGGGCAGGCAAACTTTTAACACGGACCTGGTCGGCAGGAAATCCGCCATGTTCGCACAAACTTCATCGATGCTAATTTGATGCGCGTTCGCGGTGCGCGGCCACGGACCAAGCCCCTTCCCTAAACTCAGGAAGTAGCGTCGGAGGGTGTTTACCACCGAGCTGAGGGCGCGTTAAAAGGCGCCGTTTGCGCCGCGACAACTCGAATGAGTGCAAAAAATGTTTTCCTTTTGACTAAAAGTGTCATAACTTGCGCACGTTTAAGGTCAGTTGGTGGACAAATTAACCCATAAAGTGTCAACTTGAAAATTGTCGTTTAAAATGAACTTTTTTTTTTTTTTTATAGATTTATTTACCAAATCGACAATTCGTGAGACTTAAAAGACAGATGGTGTTACATTAAAAACATGCAACATTGTTCTTAACGGCCAAATAATTTCAAATACCTGCGATTAAATAACGCCAATAAATCTGAATGGCGCTCTGATGACGCGATACTCCCATCTGCTGGTGTATTTTGGGAACTGCAGCAGCAAAGTTTCTCTGAGAGGAGATGTCGCGTTCTGATTGGTTCGTTCGTGTTGCATTCAAAGATCGCTGGAGCTCTGAGCTTTAATTGGCCTGATTGAATTGAACAAAATAAATACAATTGGAAAATATTTATTATAGTTTCTTGTAAAGATTTGATATGATTTGAATTTACGTGGGAATAATTTCTTTTTAACAAGGCCGTTGATGTAGAACATGTAATATTATTCTTATTTTTATGCACATTCATCATATTCTATATACATATATATTTACACCAGTTCACTTATTTGGCGTGCTCCAACTATAAAGCGACTGTGACTTGATCTTAAAAGTGAATTATAAGGCTACACAGGGCGATCTCGATCTCAATGTCTACCCCTCCGCTGGTAAACAGCACGGGAAACACGCGAACGCAGCGTCTGTGTCCATCATTTGCACTTCCTCTCTCGCAGCATCCACATACACACACATACATACACGACACAGGGCTCTCAGACCGGGCGACAGCACCGACCGTCTCATGTGTGAGAGGCTGAAGGCGACATACGGCCAGGATGACCATCAGGAACACTCTGCAGGACTACGGCCAGAGGTTCCGGCCGCGGATGGCTTGTCTGAAGAAGGTAGGCTACTGTCTACGGACAGGAGGCGCTGGTGTGGTCGCACCTGCGGACGCACCTACAGAGGAGGCTCCTTGCATGTTTCTCCTACGTAACGCCGGGCTGTGGAGCTCCGCCGGCGCCTCGGTGCTTCTGAACTGTGTTGGCATTTGCTCTCTGAACGTGAGCCATGGAATGACGTTTATATTTTCAACAGGTCCCTCTTAGCAACGATGGTTCTGCCTTTCATAAATACTTTTTTTTTTTTTTTTTTTTAATTTTTTAAATATGTATATATATATATATATATATATATATATATATATATATATATATATATATATATATATATATATATATATATATATTGAGCTACCTAACCCTCTGATTCCGTGTTGTCTCCAAATCGCATCATGAAATGGCTAGAGATGAGAGGACATAAAAAAAAAAATCTATCGATGTCTATATCCCGTCTTATATGCATGCAAATCCGGACGTTATCTAACTTATTTCAATTACAAAAAAAATAAGAACATTTGTAGGAAGTTGGCATTTAAAAAGTACACACACCTATGAGATAAGATAGGGAATAGTGATTTTCATTTTTGTTTTGCTTCAACCTTTCCACCGTGATAAGGTCAGTCACTTTAATAAGCATTAAGCCTGGATCAGTATCAGCACCTGCATCTGAGAAAGAAGTTAATCACTGGCAGCATCAGCCGCAGCCCGTCACTTTGTGCGCATGATGCTGCTTGATTCATCAGCACAGGTTCATTCACACTGAGGGAGGGAAAAAAAAAACCAACAGCGTATGAAATGAGTTTTTTTTTTCCGCTCAAAGAGACTTGTTGAATGGTTTCAGAGGAGCGCTCGCGTCAAGCCTGATGTTTTCGGTCCATGAAAGCCCACTTTGGTCTGACCCAGCCAGGGCTAGAGCCACTCCGCCATGACTTCAAAGCAGAAAGCCACTTCAAACAGCCCCTGGGAGTCAGCGGCACACACACACACACACACACACACACACACACACACATAATGCCACGCGTGGTATCTAGCTATCTAGCTCGCCACTACACACACCTGTGCAGTTGATTCTGCAGGACCAGATGATGCGAGGATGCTGGGAGAGGGAGAAAAAAACACCTTGTTCAGAGGGCAGTGACTCACTGCAAACCTCCCACACAAGCCAAACAAAAGCCATTA
The DNA here is from genome assembly GCF_046127955.1 of Nelusetta ayraudi. Taxonomy (NCBI): domain Eukaryota; kingdom Metazoa; phylum Chordata; class Actinopteri; order Tetraodontiformes; family Monacanthidae; genus Nelusetta; species Nelusetta ayraudi. The sequence goes on from NW_027466092.1 coordinate 1,764,157, forward strand.
AATCACAGCCCGGCACCACACCGCCGTCTCACCTCCCCCCAGCCTGTCAACACAGCGTGGAGGTTCGTTATGATTGTTTTGGACCGAGGGCGGTGTCGGTGACAGAGTCAGACTAACGCACCAGCAGCGGGAGGTTCTGACTCCACGGGGGTCCTGATCTAAGGGCGTGTTTCCACTAGCACCTACTCAGCTCGGGTGGGCGTGAGTTGTCTCGGTACGGGTGTGTTCCCGCCGCAACTTGGTACCAGTTCCGTGTGGGTGGAGTTACCACAGCAAAGCGGGCGGAAACTCCCCTTGATGTTTGTTATGCCCTCTGTGTGCCCCAGGACTCATAGGTTTTTACTATTTTCTATTTATGATGATTTCTCAATCATCTGAAAATGTCAAATTCTATAAACGGGGCATTTTAAAAATGGAGTTGTTTTTTGGGGTGGATTTGGTGGACGACTCGCTCTCATGTTTGGTCAAAACCTCGAACCAATCAGTGCTCTGTTCTCTGTTGACGTTGTCTTTTTGGTCCCTGATCGGCTCGCTTAAAACCCCAGTCAACTGAAATGGTGCCTGTTGGTAGCAGTTAGCACTAGGGATGTCTGATAATATCGGCCGGCCAATAATATCGGCCCCATATTAGCATTTTTTGTAATATCTGTACATATCGTTATCAGTTTTTCCTCCGATAATGAAAACCTGCTAATGCTGGGTTTCGCCAAATGTACATGATTAAGTGATTGGACAGTATCGGCTTATTGGATATCGGCAAAAAGTCAATATCGGACACCCCTAGTTAGCACTTAGCCGAATAGGCAGAGTATTCATTTCTCTTGCACCTGTGGTAAGACTCACGAGAACCTTTTGAACACTTTGACTGTGAGCAACTAACTGACTTTATTCCTGGCTGGTTGACCTCTGACCCCCACCTCCACCCCAATCCCCCCTGGTCTCCTTCTCAGCTCACCGGCTTGTTCCCCTCTGCAGGCGGAGAAGGTGGTGCTGGAGATGCAGGACCCCAGAACGGGAGTGAAGTGGCAGCCTCAGAGGCTGGTCATCACCACCATACCGCACGCCATCACCGGTAAACACCGCTCGCTCCTTCGCACGCACACCGCTCGCAGACAACGAGGCCCCCGATGGTGGCGGTGCACGCACACGCAGCTCTTGATGTTGTTCAGCAGCTGGTTGAGTGATTGCGCCTGCATAGTCTCACTGGAGGCTAGCACAGATTGAATCTCCATGACAACCCCGCGGTCTTGGAGTCAGAGAGAGAGGGAGAGAGAGAGAGGGTAAAAAGTAGGAGGTAAAGGAGGAGGAGGAGGAAGAAGAGGAAGAGGAGGAAGAGGATGGAGCGGCTGAGAAGAGAAACAAAATGACTAAGAGGGACAGACACGAGATCGGCATGAGAAAAAGAAGGGGAGGAGAGGGAGGAGGAAGAGGAGGAGACAGGGAGACAGTAATTGCCTCGTTAACAGTCCTTCCTCTTCTTCTTCTTCTTGCTTTAATATCTATTTTCCTTTTAAGTATTATTCCCCTTGTCTTTTTTCTCCTGTTTCTTTATAATTTGACTTCATCTCCTCTCTTTAATCTCTTTCCTCTTAGTCTCATCCCTTTCCCTTCCTTCTCCCGTGCCTCCTCCTCTCCTCCTCCTGGATGCTGATTGTCTAACAGCTGATGTTCTGCTGCTCCTCAGGTGAAGATATTGTTGCGTGGCTGGCCGACAGGTTCCAAACAGGTGCTGAAGGTGAGAGACACTGCTGCCGCCTCCGCCGCCGCCGCTGTGGCTCTCTATGTCATTTCCTGCACACTTGACGAGGCTTCCTGTGTCTGTCTCCAGAAGCCTGGAGTCTTGGCTCCATGCTGGTGGCGCTGGGATACATCTACCCTCTGCAAGACCACAAACGCTTGGTCATCAGAGCTGACACGTCCCTCTACCGCTTCCAGGTGAACACGTCAACGCCACTTCCTTGTCTTGACCACATCCTGAGCAACATTAACTCTCCTTTGGTGATTTCCTCCAATAATCAGACGCCGTACTTCTGGCCGACTCAGCAGTGGCCGGTGGAGGACACAGATTATGGTGTGTTTCACACAAACCATCTGCTCTCACTTCCCTCTCAGTGAACCCAATCAATCAATTTACTTTTATTTGTAAAGCGCTAAATCAGATCCAAAGGCGTTTCAAAGCGCTTTAACACAATCAGAGAGAAAAGCAACTGGTCCCTCCAGAGCAGCCAGCAGCAACAGTGGGCAGGAAAAACTCCAAACCTCCAGCCGCCGCTGCTTCTGGAGGGGCGGAGCCATCTGCCGCGACCGGTGGGGCTGAAAAGGAAATGGAAACAAATGAAGAGAAAAAGAGAGCGAGATAGAGATAGAGGTAGAGTCCAAGTGGCAGACTGGCCAGAGTGAGTTGCAGTGAGAACATCCGAGTATTGACAAAACTCTCATTATATTATATCCATAAAGATATAAATACGTCCATAAATAAATGATTCAAATCTAGAAATATCAACTCTGCTTCTGTTCATGCCAGCGATCTTCCTGGCCAAGAGAAACATCCGGAAGAAGGGGATGTTGGAGCTGCACGAGCAGGTGAGAACCAGCGACCCTCCCTCCTCCGTCCTCCCATCTTCTTCCTCCCTCTTTCTCTCCCCCCACTGAGGAATCATCTCCCGTCTTCAGGAGCAGTACAACCGCCTGCACAAGTGGATGAATCACAAATGGGATTTCATCGTGATGCAAGCCAAAGAGCAGTACAGGTGGGCTCTGTGTGTGTGTGTGTGTGTGTGTGTGTGTGTGTGTGTGTGTGTGTGTGTGTGTGAGGAAACAGTGAGCTGCCGCTGGATATTTTCAGGATTGTGTTTCCATCCCGGTGTTGCTGTTCTCTTCTTCTTCTTCTTCAGGGCGGCCAAGGAGAGGAAGAAGCCAGACCGCGTGGTGTTCGAGTGCCAGGAGAGAGCCTACTGGGTGGTGCACCGGCCGCCGGTGAGAGCAGCCACCTCCATGTCCTCACCTCTCCTCAGGCCCGCTAATTATCTCCACCCACGGTGCCTCATTAGTGTAGGAGGTCCAGGCCAAGGAAAAGGGCGCCGCTTATTAATATTTCACCACTGGAGAGACGGCTACATTCCCCCGTTCCATCTTGGGAAGACCCAAACTGAATCCGAGTGTGAGCGGACCAATCAGAGCCGCTCTGAGGAGATAGAAAGAGAGAGAGAGGCAGGGCTACAACCAAGCCGGTGGGCCACAGTGGGTTTTAAAATTTGACAGAGGGGCCAGAGCAGGAGCAGGTGGATGGAGTGTTTTGGTGAGCCACCTCAAATATATAATGGGATACGTAGAAAACATGTGCTTTAATGTCAATTCAAAAAAGAACCAAAGCAAAGTTACAACAGGGGTGAGCAAACTTTTTAACTGGTGGTCCACAATGGGTTCTTTTTTTTTTTCTTACATTTTTTATTTAGGAATTGCAGTAAAATGCAATACAGTGTATGCTCTCAGATGGTACAGTCAATATTTGCCACTCAATATATATATATATATATATATATATATATATATATATATATATATATATATATATATATATACATATATATGTATATTTTTTTTTACAAAACTGAACAAAATACAAAATATCAGGTATGTTCTTTTTGAAAACTTTTAAACCAACGGGAAAGACAAGTATACATGAGAGCTGGAAACAAAAAAGAAAGGTCTGTCAGTAAGATTTAACATAAAGTATAATCATTAGGCTCACCAAGACATTAAACAATTGAAAACAAAAGGGGCAGATTCATCTTTTCAGCTCTTCAAATTATAGGGCACCCACTTGGTCCAGTGTTCAATGAAAGTGCTTTTCTGAAGGCGCAGGGAGAAGGTAATCTTTTCCATAAGGTATATGTCATTCACTATGCTGATCCATTCCAGTATCGTAGGTGGTTCAGGGTGCAACCAATGCCTAGTAAGGGCTTTTTTGCCAGCGTTTGTCAAGATAGCAAGTAAATATTTGTCAGTCGTCTGACCTGTGAGTCCAAAATTCCTAAAAAATAAAGTAGAAAACTGCATAGGTAGACTAGTGTTAAAAAAAGCCTCTTAATATTTTGTGAAGTTCTGTCCAGAAGGGCTTAACCACTGGACAGTCCCAAAAGATATGCCAGTGATTGGCTTCCTGGTGTCCACACTGTCTCCAGCATACAGCTTCTCCTCCAGTAGAGTATGCCTTTTGTTGTGGTGTAATAAAGAAACAAAGCAAACACTTCCACCCAAACTCCCGCCACACATGAGTCACACATTTCCACTGGGATTGACCAGGGCCACAGTGGGTTCTAAGATTTGACGGGCTGGATCAGGAGTAGCATATTAATACTTTAATTCCTGTCTTGTCAATAACTGACAATCATGAAAATCGCCCTTTTGAAGAAAAAAAAGGAAAAAAATAAAATAAAACAAGGCTTTTTAAATCATAGTGATACCACAGGAATGTGAGTTTATATCTGCTTAAAATGTTGTTCAATTGTTCATTGTGTGTGTGTGTGTGTGTGTGTGTGTGTGTGTGTGTGTGTGTGTGTGTGTGTGTGTGTGTGTGCACAGCCAGGGACGGTGAGTGCCATGGACTACGGCTTGGACCGCCGTGTGGACCCCAACGCAGACGAGGTATCAGGTGAGTCATCAGGTGTCTGAGCTGCACAGCCAGAAGATCCAGTCAGCTGATTTTCCTTAAGAGGCTTTAGTGGCTGAGAGCAGCTGCAGTGTGTTCTTACATTTCTCTGTGTGTGTGTGTCTCCTCAGGCCTTTTACACAGAAGCTCCGCCTCTTTAAAGCCATCCAAAATCCTTGTCTGCCCGCCTCTGCTCATTTCCCATTGAAGAAAATAAGAAAGAAATTAGCAAATCTGCAGCAAAATTGCTTAAATTACAAATGTGCTTTTGTATTTCCTCTCCCCTACAAACATGCAAAACATATATGCTTGTGCAAAAATAATCCACACTGAATCTTTAGTAAATGTTTTTTCCCCTCCAGGCAAAAACTCCTGACTTCTATCAGAGAATTGTGAGTTGGTTTTATTTAATTTCTGTATTTTTTCCTTCACCTTTTTCAACATTTTCTCTCTCGTTCATCATTTTCCGTCATCCGTCTCAGCTCTGAACTGTTTCTCTTGACATTTTTCACATCCAACATCTCTCCTGCAGATGATCTTCACCCAGCAGTCCATCATGAGGCCCAGAGTCAAGTCGTCCGTGTCCATTGGCGCGTAAGAAAGTCCTTCATCATCCTCACACCCCAACCCCCTCCTACCCTCCACCTCTGGTCGCAGAATTCTCTCCTTTTTATTTGATTATTTTAGCTCGACTTCCTTTCCTCTCTCTGCAGACTGGTCAAGTATTCCGCCACCTACAGCAGCCACGACCCCTTCCTCTCCAAGTGTCTCCCCAGCAACCCCTGGCTCACCGATGATGTCACATACTGGACCCTCAACATGCCAAAGTCAGTCCGCCGAGGTCGACAATGCTGGACCTGTTGAAGATTTGTTGAGCTTTAACTCTATGTGTGTGTGTGTGTGTGTGTGTGTGTGTGTGTGTGTGTGTGTGTGTGTGTGTGTTAGTGTGGAGATTCCCACTAAGATGCGTGTGGAGAGGTGGACCTTCAGTTTTGGGGAGCTGCTCTCAGACCCGCGGGGACGAAATGATTTCCAGCTCTTCCTGAAAAAGGAGTTCAGCGGTGAGGCTACAGCAACTCTGACAGGAGCAGCAGAATCTCATTTTCAAGCGTGATAGCGTGAAAGAACATCAACCTTCTTCTTCTTCTTCCTCTCCTCTTTCTCCAAACTGTTCCAGGAGAAAACCTGGCGTTCTGGGAGAGTTGCGAAGATCTGAAGTGGGGCACGGCGGCCACCATGAGGGAGAAGGCGGAGCAGATCTACAAGTAAGGCCTTGATTTGTTGTCTACGTCTAGGATTTAATATTTTTTCTTTAGTTCAGTGGAGCTGCAGCAGTGAGGAGCGATGTGGTCAAGAGTGGAGGAACACTTGAAGGGAATCCGCTCTGCCTGCTCTGCCTCCACAGTAATCTGCCTCCAGGATTGCGACCTGATTGGAGGCAGTAATAGTTCAGTAGCAACATTAAGACGTCAAGTCTGTCGGTGGAGAAAGTTTAGAGTCTAAGCTTGAGACTCATCAGATGACAGATGACAGGTTATGCTCAGGTTTCAACAATCTATTAACATACAAGATTCACCATGAAGTTCTTTACCATCCATCCTATACAGCTGCTTCACTCAGGGTCGCAAGGGGTGGAGTCTATCCCAGCTGACATCGAGTGAAGGCGGGGTTACACCGTTTATCACAGGGCCACAAAGAAAGACAAAACAACACTTCACACTCGCACCTACAGACAGTTTAGTTCCCAGTTCCCCTCAGGAGCATGTTTTAGGTCTGTCGGAGGAGCCTGAGAACCTGGGGAGAACCACACAGGCACAGGGGGAACATGTATGCATGCATTTTGTTGCTCTATCCGAAAAAAAAAACCCAACCTTTTCTTATGAACTTTCTATGACATGCTATTTAAAATGAAATTGAAGTGGTGGTTGCTGTAGATAAAACAATAAAAAAATAAATGTCAGCAGCAGCCTTTAGTGGTCAGAAAGGATATTGCAAGTACATACACAGAAAAAAGAAAATTATACTGCACTGGCTACAAGAGTCTAGGAACATACATGTGAGGTGAATTGGGAACTCCAAATTGTCTGTAGGTTTGTGTATACCTCTTTGCCTCTATGTGCCTTCGCCCTAATAACAGCTTCAATAGACTCCAGCAGACCTCCGAGACACTGAGCTCAGGAGGAAGTGGGTATAGAAAATGGATGGATGGATGGATGTATATTGCAATCAATGTTAATGTTTTGAACACCTAATGTCACGCTTTGATCCCAGGACGTTCCTGGCCCGCGGCGCCCCCCGGTGGATCAACATAGACGGGACCACGATGGAACACACCATGAAGGGCCTGAAACACCCCCACAGATATGTCCTGGACGCTGCACAGACGCACATCTACATGCTGATGAAGAAGGTCAGTAGTCGAGCCTGCAGGAAGGGGGAGGAACGCTGCCTCCTCCCAGCCACACTGAACGACCCCCTCCTCCCTCACCCCCCAGGACTCGTACGGCCGGTACATGAAGTCTTCGGTGTTCAAGGAGACGCTGAGGAAGGCCGTCTGTCCCGAGGAGCACAACTTCAGGTGAGTGGCGGCGTCTCTTTTCAGGCGCGCCGGACCGGCTGATCTGACTCTGACCTCCTTCTGCTCCTCTGTCCGCCTCCCAGCGAGGCCCAGCTGGAGCAGAACACCAGGAACCGCCGGCCCAGTCTGAGTCCCATCGTCCTGCGGCAGATGGAGCAGGAGCAGAAGGCCAAGACAGCTGCCGCCGTTGACATCACGCAGGTCATGAGCAAACTGAGCAAACAGGGCCGTGTTGCTCCGCCTCCTGCCTCAGCTGCTGCTGCTGCTGCTAATAACTAAATGAAAATTCAATCAGGATTTTTATTGTCGCTGAGGAGACTTTTTAGTTCATTTCTGTTTCATTGTGTCTCGTCGTGCGTCCTGCTGTCCATCTTCATCACAAGCTGGCTGGTTGTTAGCTTTAGAAGGACATTTCTGTATGTTTTTGTTGTCGTCATATAATAAAATGCCCATAAGCCACCTGACAATCATCTCTTCCTGGTCCTGGTGTCATTTTGTCACACTGCTCATCTCCTCATTAACATTTTTCTGTTTCACATGAACGATTCTTTCTTTTATTTCTGCCCAGCATCCATTTCTTCTTTATGTGTTGTCCAACTGAATGGCAGAAAGGTGAGAGGAAACAAAATGATTTTAGAGGATGAACCTGCTGCTGAGATGCTGCAGCCTGGTCTTTACCTCACATCCTGTTAAAACACTATTCTATTGTATACAATCTTTATTTCTTGTGTAAAACCAAATTTCACCATCAAAAACTGTATTTAGGTCGAAATATGAAATATGTGTGGCTTTTCAAGTAGCAGCAGACAAATAATGTTTTAAACATTTATGTTGTTGCTACAAACTTTTAGAGGAAAGTCTCGACTCTTTGATGTCCACTAACTGCCTGTTGCCCTTCGACCTCTCAGCTGTGCCGCTTCACCACGCCCGTCCCCCACCTGGCCGTCTACACCGGCAGCTCGGACTTCCCGGCCTCCCTCCCCTTCCTCGCCAACAGCAGCACGGCCTGCCCCTCCCCCATCAGCGTGGCTTTGGACAGCGTCTCGGCGTGTGAGAGGCGGCTGGAGGCCCTCGAAGGGGACGGCGAGGGGCCGCACGCCATCGCTGCCGCCTCGGCCGCTGCTGCTCCGCCCCCGGCCGCCCACGGGAACGCGTCCAAATCCGGGGTGGGCGTATCCCTGCGCCGCCTGCTGAGGCGCAGCTGCACGCCGTCCGCCGTCTTCGCCAGCCTGTCGCCCAAATGTCCCTCAGCCGCCGGGACAGGGAGCCGCATCCAGCCAATGAGCCCGGACCAGCCCAGCCAGGCTCCGCCCAGACGCATTTCCAAGTGAGCGTGACACAATATATCAACCATTCATCTTCTATACCCGCTTATTCCTATTCAGGGTCACGGGGGTCTGCTGGAGCCTATCCCAGCTGTCTTAGGGCGAAGGCAGGGTGACACCCTGGACAAGTCGCCAGTTCATCGCACATATATCAACCAATCAAGTCCATTTAAAGCCTTATAGGTTATAAGCAGAACTCTAAAATCAGCTCTGGCCTGACTAGGCAGCCAGTGAAGTGACGCCAAGACGGGAGTTATGTGACTGTATGTGCTTGTTCCTGTCAGGATTCTGCAGAGTTTGGTACAAGTTGAAGGCTTCTTGTGGTGCAGTTAGGGAGGCCAGAGAAAAGACAATCACAGTAATCCAGTCTAGAAGACACTGGAGCATGGAGCACAATCTCAGCATTGCGAAAAGATAAAAAAGGGCGGATCTTAGCTACAATGTGTTGCGCAGATGAAAAAATGCTGTCTTGGTTACTCCCCTAATATGAATCTTAAAAGTCAGAGTCGGATCAAGAGTAACTCCTAGGTTTCCTCCTAGAGCTCGCAGTAATGACATATGTCATCTATGTATGACGGTGTATTTTAGCCTGCAATGACAATGAAATTTCGCCACTGTTGCAAATCTTCTGAATTGTCTGATCAACAGCAAACACAGTCACTTTTTCTCATCACTAGATACTGTTAATCTTACAAGGACTAAACCTTTAAGAGATGAAAGTCTCAGTCTGAGTGATTTTTGTTTTGAAAACCCACTTCCTGTTGCTGTGGTGTTTCCTGATCAGTTTTTTCCAGATTAAAGTGGACATCCCTCCCGAGTGCCGGATCTACCCCATTGAGTCGGAGGACGAGGACGAGGAGAGCAGGGCCGTCTCTCGAGGAGCAGTGGGCACCAAAGAGATCATCTGTCCGTGGGAGAGCCTGGCCCCGCAGAACGGGACGGGCTAATGGCCTATCGGGATGCCTTCTCCACCTCCGTCACCCTGTTGTTGTTCTTTTTAAATCTGTGTCTGTCTCAGCAGGAGGCTCCTCTCCCTCCACTGAGTTCTGACCGGGAGGAGAGTTCTAATACGGCCCAGCAGCACCTAAAACCTGGGCGTGAAGGGGCCACGTGAGCCGAGTTCTCAGCAGGCCACAGACCTTCTTCAGCAGCAACACAGACAGAGAGCTCCTGGACGTTAACACACTAGAGAGTATTAATGTGCCTCCATGTATGTCTGACTTTAACTTCTTTAGATCTCAGATTCATCACATCACTGTTTCCCATGAAAAAAAAATTCTGGCCAAAACTCCCCACAAATGAAAAAATGTCCTCTTTTACTTCTTCAACTCAATGCTTTTACTAAGATTTGTGCTGAAATGTAAGGTGCGTTCCAGAAAAAGACCCTTTGTGACGTCATAGATGATCTGCCCAAGGTCAATGTCAGGTCACAAAAGTAAACCTTCATCGCCTTTATTGCCCTTTGACCTTTGGGAAGACACAGCCTTCTGCTGGACTCGGTGGGTACTACTTTCCACAGACCATGCCCAAGTATTAGTGCAGAAAAAATAACTAAAACCAAATTTAACCTGGATGAGAGTCAATGAAAAGTTGATAAATTCACCAGCAATGTCAATTAATCCCTGTGCTCACAGAACAAGGGTTACTAGGGTACAACAGCCTAGGCCCCCAGCCTGATGTTTTATTTAACCTATGACAATATATCAAGCAACAAATCCTAAATAATCTGTGAGATTAAACTGACCGAAATAAGTATTTTCAACATTTTTTTCTGGGACCCTTGTGCAGCTGTCACAGATGTGAGGCCCAGTTGAGCCAGATATTTGTATTGGTGGTCGGGTTTTTAGATGGTTCAAATGAGAACCAGGAGGAGCTTCGGAGAACCTGAGCCGTGTCTTCATTCAGCAGCAGCAGCAGCAGCAGCAGCAGCAGCAGAAACTATTTCATGCTTTAAAAATTGTCCACAATCAAGCTGTGATGCGCTGAAAGGTCAAGGGGTGTCTCCGTGGAGATCGGGGCCAAAGTGTTTACACAAAATATAACGTGTTTGAATATTTGTTAGCCAGCAGATGAGAGTTTTTAATGGAGTAGAGACATGTTCTGTTTAGTGCTGCTAATTAGACGTAGATGCCTCAGCTCACACTTTCTTACCTCTCGCACACTTTGTATGTGGAACTGCCCAACAGGTGTAGGTGAGATGGGGGGGGGTTACTTGAACAGGATGTTGGTTCAGGCCGTCTCCTTTGTATCTCACTGTGTGGGCGTCGCCCTGCAGCCAGTCGTTGGTCTTTTTTCCCTCTGTGGATGGAGACTGTCAGAATGTAAATCTTCATGTTTACAGATGCAGGAATGTGAAAAACTCCCTCCTCCCCCGACTCTGTTGTGTTTGATTTGTACATTCCATGGCTTGTGTCAAGTGCCTCAATAAATGACTCTCAGTGACTCAGTTGCTCATTTGATTTTCCCAATCAATCAATCAATCAATCAATCAATCAATCAATCAACACAACCAATCAACACAACCAAAGACGTCTTGAAGCACTTTAACATAATCAAGTGAAAACCAACCGAACCCTCCAGAGCTGCAAGGAGCCACAGCGGCAAGAAGAACCTGATGAAGAGCCCGCCTCCAGAGGGGCAGAGTCATCTGCGTTCACCTTTTGGTTGTCGTGAAAACGAAAGTGAGTTGCAAAAACTCTCACAGATACAGATACAGATATGAATATGTGTATAAATGTATAATTAGAACAAAAAAAGAAAAACATATATATGAATGTATATACATATATTATTCATATATATATCCACACACACACACACACACACACACACACACACACACACACACACACACATATATGTATGTAAATGTATGTAAAGATGTTTAATTAAATTAACACAGCCCCTGTAATGGACAGAGAACACAATTAACATTTTCTTGCAACGTACTTTGCTGTCAGTGGATGCTACTGGATCACAGTGGAGAGGTCACAGGACAGGGGCCAGAGGTCTTGAACCGCCCTTTGAACTGGCAGAGAAACACCTGAGCTGACGCTGATTGGCTTGACTGAAAATTTCCCTGAAATCAGCGTTTGAGGGGCGGTGATAACAGACAGACACCACTAGATGGCGAGACAACAATAGGAATGTTCGTGTGTGCGAGTGTGTTTGGAGCCCAGAGGAAGAAGACTGACAACATGAGCAGGACACCGACTCCTTGATTCTCCCTTTGCTGTTCTTATTCTGATGTGTAAGTCATTATGTATTTTTTCATATATTTAGTAAACAAAACATTCTGGGAACAAATACAGAGGTGAAATTTTCTTTTTCTCTTCTGAGATCTGTTTCTAATCCTGACAAGGTCAAAATGTCATGGAGTTCATGTTGCTGTACATTTTCCTGCAGATTTCACAACCTTAGCCTCAACCATTTTTAAATGATCACACACACACACACACACACACACACACACACACACACACACACACACACACCACATAGGGACATCCAGGCCTGGTTGCCACACAGGAGAAAACTGCAGAATTTATGCAGCGACTCAATATTCATTTGGAGTCTGAATACATTAATAAAACACGTTGCGTGCGGGAGCATCTTTTAATGAAACCCCCTGTGTTTTGCGCAGCATCGCCCTTAAATAATCGCTCAAAACATCCTGGTCATGACTCCACAATGCTGTTTTTTCCCCCTGTATTTTGTAGGTCAGAGTGTTTACGAGTTATGGTTGGAAAACACACGTACACTTCAGTGTTATAAGAAATCATTGTGCTGCCGCTGTGATGAGGCACCAGGTTTAAATGTCCTTTGTGCAAAAAACACTTTCCTAAAATGTTTAAGTCGATGAAATAGTTCTGGTAGTACCTCCTTTTGATTATCTCTCCTCTAAAAAGCCCAACCCCCATCCTAATTCCTCCTTTCCATCACGGACTAATAAATTCTATATGGAGAGCAGCAAAAACAGTCCACTAATATACTGTACCTTCAAGTCTAAAAGTCAAGTCTTACATTTTAAAACAATTTTAGCTACAGTATATATATATATATATATATATATATATATATATATATATATACATATATATATATATATGTATATATATAAATACATATATATATGTAGTATATATATATATAGTATATATTTGTATATATATATATATATATATATATATACATGCGCACACACACACACATGCACTCACACACACACACACATATGTTTATATGTAGATACGTAGATATCCTTATGCATATCTACATATGTGTCGTTTATTTATATAAATATTTAAATCTTTATATACATTCACTCCCTCTGGCCAGTCTGCCACTCTAACTACTCTCCCTCTCTCTTTCTCTCTCTCCCTCTCTTTCTCTCTGTGTCTCTGTGGTCCATCTTTGACTTCTTACTTCTGCTGACCCCACATTTTGAAATATCCTAAAACATTTCTTTGAAAAATATACCCTCTCTGTGACATCATAAAGGGTACTGAGATTCTTGACCAGACTGACCCTCTGAGGCCGTTCTTCCAAACAGGTAGAACATCCACCGACTCAAAACAGTTTTAGCAGGAGGCTATAAACACAAGGCTAACTGAGACTTGAACATTTTGGGACGAGATAACGGGAACAATAGAACATCTGATTGATCTGCTTTTTTTTTTAAACAAAAAACAGAACAGAAAAATCCACTTTTATAAAAATCCAATCTTTCTGTCTTGAACCTTTATTGCTGTTGTTCTCAAGTCCAGCAGGTGGAGTTTAGTCATCACTAACAGCAACAGAGACGGTGCACAATTACACTTACACACAACATATGCCTGCACACACACACACACACACACACACACACGCACACACACACACACACACACACACACACACACACACACACACACACACAAGCACCCGCACGCAAGCACACGTGTCGGCTGCTGTGCGTGACCTCAACGTGACATGATAAATGACCGAATCAGACGCTGTAATGAAACCCTGCACATTTGGCTGCTGCTGCTTGGTTATGCATCTGTGTTCCTGTGTGTGTGTGTGTGTGTGTGTGTGTGTGTGTGTGTGTGAGAGAGAGAGACAGAGAGACAGAGAGACACAGAGAGAGAGAGAGAGAGAGAGCGATGGAAAGGGAGATCACACAGAACCTCAACCAGAATCACTGACCACTGGCTGGAGAGGAAGCTGCCGCCGACCTTGAAGCTTCATCCGTCTCCTCGCTCCTCCTCACCCTCCTTCCGCCCCTCCGTTGACCTCTGACCTCCAAATGGCCCCCTCCTTTAATTCTCGGCCTCCTTCCTCGGGGCTCGGGGGTCATTATCAGTGTCCATAAACCTGTCAGGATGTTCGGTGGCGTGTCCCCGAATTCCCACTGATTTAGTGATTCTGTTTTCTGCTTTTGTTGCCACTCGCCTTTTTCCTGGCACGGACACGACGTGCTGAGCGCCGCGCAGGTCACGTTTTTTGACAAACAGAAGCAGGACAGTAGGGGTGGGTCAGCGAGTCGGATGACCTCTGACCTTCACAGAGCTTCTCCATCAACATGTGGATGTTATGGAGCCCTGCGATGATGATGATGATGATGATGATGATGATGATGATGATGATGATGATGATGATGACGATCGAGGACAAAATAAATCTTTTTCTTGTACTTTAGGTGCAGAAACTGTTGGCGTGAAGGAGAAGCCAGACACATAATGTTAATCAGAGCGTCAGCCATTCATCCATCCATCCATCTATCCATCTATCCATCCGCCTGTTTTTGCACTCCTGCATTTCCGATGGACTGTTCTGTTTTCTGATGGCAACTTGCTGAGTCGACTGGAGACGATTAAATTCAGCTTTAATTAGAACCTGGATCCCCCAAAAACGGTGTGTTTCCTCAACAGTTTGATAAGAATCTAAATTTAAATTCTCACCATGTACCAGCAGATGGAGTTTTTTTTAGCAGCTGCCAATCAGCATTTATCTTTGTAGTTGTGACACTCAAGGACACTCAAAACGTTCTCCATGACCTCTTTACCGGACGGACGCAACATGAATCCAACACTGTGGACGTCTACTGTCGCGGCTGTGAACACAGTCGAACTGTGAAAAAGGTTCTGTTTGTTTATGAGGCGCAAACGCAGAGTGAAACACCTTCGGCTTTAACGGTAACTTATCAGGATTAGTCGACACTGTGACGTTTGACCGCTGAGCCACGGAAATCCCCCACACTGTGACGCTAAGCAGATTTATTTCGCTGCAACATGAGTAATGCTGCCGACACATATGTAAACGTGCCTATATTCATGAGTAGTCTCGCACACGCACACACACACACACACACACACACACACACACACACACACACACACACACACAGTGAGAAGCACACTGGTGCATACAATCTTTGTCTCAGGAGAAATTGTATAAATATCTATCGGCCTTGAAAATGTCAGCCGCTCTGAAACAAAGAGCCAATTTATTTATGGATCTGACACTCCTGACGGCTCGCAGCTATTTTCTGCTTTTCAAAGTGTGTCTTGTGGAAGTGGGAGAGGAAGAGGAGGAGGAGGAGGAGGAGGAGCCAGGATGGAGATAAAGGTCCGGCCGGGCTGACCGGGAGCTCAGAGAGGTGTGTTGGAGCTGATCCACTGCTACTTCAACCCTCACCAGAGGAAAAAAAAAAGGGAAAGAAATTAAAGTCCCGCAGGAGGAAACGTCCGGCATCAAAGAGTGGCGTCGAGTGATAAAAATATCACAAATGTGGGCCAATCACAGCTCCTGAATCCCAGCCTGATGGCTGCTCACTGATTGATTGACTCTCTCTCTCTCTCTCTCTCTCTCTCCCTCCCTTTCTCTCTCTCTCTCTCTCCTTCTCTCTCACTCTCTCTCTCTCGCTCTCTCCAGTCCACTGCTCTCACTGCTCACCTGCTGATTTAAACACCTGTGTGTGTTGAACACACAAACACACTCTTCCACATGCGAGTGAGTCCGAGGCTGCTGCCTCTCCTTCGTCTGGTAGGAGTTTATAGTTTTCCAGTGGTCGCTCGAGGTACTGCAGTCAAAAATCCCATAAAGTCCCAAAAAAGGTCAGAAAATCTCCAGAAAATAATTTGTATTCAGTCATTCATATCACATGCTGCATCTTGGCTCGTTCTGATTGGCTGATGTGTCCTGATGCATCATGGGAGTTACAGAGGCACGATGGGAGGTGATGCTACTGCTACATGCTCTATAGGACCGCATGATTCGGAAGTAAGTAAACAACTTTTTTTTGACGTATGCGCTAGATAACTAGCATCTCCATTGAAATGGATGGGCTACCATATTGGATCCTTGGGGTTTGCGCTGAACAGTGGTGGGCCATCAGGGCCAGCTAGGCCTTCTCTGCTGGTGCAACCATCCTTACAAAAGCATTTTCTTCTGTTAATATGATTATAAAGTTATTCTACATAGTCTGTTCTTTTCACATCATATAATATCTACTTTGTTGCGTTTCTTTCATTGTCATATATTACGGTAGAATTTTATCCAATCATATTTCAGCTAGCTTGTGTTGCCTGGTTTTATGGAATCTGCCTGAGGCGGCCAGCAGAATCGACACTGTAGGCTCCTGTGCGCTGGAAGTGAACGGACCACAGTTAGTTGCGATCACCAATCAGTACTTGAATATGCGATGCCAAGACCCGGTTTTCTGGTGCGACGCCCTCTTCTGGTTCGCCTGCCAGTTTCCTGTCAACTGATTGCTAATAAAGCTGCTCAGAGTTCAACCTCAAGCTCTTTAATCAGTAGAAGCTAGATGCAGCGATGCTGTTCCGCTGAAACGCCTCTTATTCAGGTTCCTCGGGCCGCTGAGCAGACGGCAGCGCTGATGTTCCACACAGCTGACCTCACGACTCTCCTCAGTTGTGCAGATCTGACCTGCAGTGGGAGTGCTTGGAGTCGCTGGCACAACTTTTGTCTTTGGTCTCTTTGCTTTTTTTTTGGAAGCCTTGTTTTAAATATGCAATTCTTCCTTTGGGGCTCTTTGTAACTTTGTATGCGCGATCACTCGGTGGTGTCTAATTGCTGTGCGGAAGACGTCGTTTTGTGTCTGACTGAGACACTGTGTTTGCGGGAGTTTTAAGCTGCCTGGTGCTTTTTTCTTTTCCGCCAATATAATGAAAGCTGGAAGCTGCAGAACTTTCTGGAACTTCGTTACAATCACAGTGTTAATGAATTCAGAATCTTTATATTTGTAGGAATGTAAAAAAGTCAGAATCATCTCCTTGAGTTTTACCTCATTAAAAAAAACAAAACAAAACCCCATGTCAGTCCCTTTATTCTTTTGCCCATAAAGCAAAACTTTATTGATGTTTAAATTCATTGCAGCAGGTGAGTTGATGCTCTGACTTTATGGTTCCCTGCAGCCTGCTGTTGCAGGACTGATGATAGCAGACAGGTTCCACACAGAGCACCAGTGAATCAGTGGAAGAACTGCAATGACCCAAACTGACTCTATTATCCAAATATACATATCGTCACAGCCGACAGGCGGTGGAGAACTTTAAAAATAGTGTGAACCTGAATGCTGCCTGGCTAGCAGGCTGTCCAGCAGGACGATGACTCACTGAACCTGCCGGGACCTCCAGGAACGTTCTCCTGACTGAACTGCAAATGAATTGTCCCCCAGGCTGCCTTCAAACACAGCAATGGCAAAGGCTAAAAACGGCTCTCACGGTCAAATAATGTTTTCTTTCCAATAAACAGCATCTTAAATGGAAACCTTTCAAAAGCAGGTATGATAACAATAATTGGAGAGGTAAAAACAGAGGACATTAACAAATGATCTGTTTTAGGGTTTCCAGTTTTATTTTGAAAATCTCGTCTGCCCTTGTATTTTCTGCACTTTCACATCCTGTTCCTGTTTTTCCCGCCAAGTGTTTCACCTGTGTCTCGTCGATCCTGTCCTTGATTGTTCTCACCTGTGTTCCAACAGTCTTGTATAAATAGTCCTTGTCTTCCTTTCTCTGTGTTTGGATTTGGAGAAGGTGTTGGACTGTGTCCCTCGGAGCATCTTGTGCGGGGTGCGCGTGGAGTCCTCTGCTAATGGCTGTCCTGTCCCTGTATGCCTGGAGTAGGAGTCTGGTTCGCATTGCCGGCAGTAAGTCAGACCTGTTCTAAGTGCATTTTTGACTCTGGCAGAGCTGTCTATTATTTTCACGGGCAGAATTTCTAGGTGCTGCCAGGAACTGAAGGGGGTCCGGTTTGGGGACCACTTGGTTGCATTGTAGTATCTGAAACATTCTGTTTGACCACTTGGTGGAGCGAAATCTCACAAATGGGGTCTGGAAGTACAGAGTACAGGAAAGGTTGGAAATGAAGAACCTTTTTGATGCGGCCTGAGATTTAAAAAAAGTGCTAACAATTATCCCCTAGTGGCCAGTCAGGGTAGTGCACTGAACCGGTACACCAAGGCCCTTCCCCCACAAAACAGTTTATTTCTGTACGCAAGAAAAGACACTTGTTGTTGTTGTTGTTGTTGTTGATGCATTAAACAAATCCTGCAGCTCTGCTACACAATCTGACCCAGAGGATTAAATTAAGTGTTATTCTGCAGTGACACACGACGACTTCTGGCAGGCGCCGGCACTACACAATGAACCAGTGCGTTGCACTCCACGGTGGCTACAGTAGCTGCAGGTGTGGAGGTGGTGCCTGCATGTGTGGAGCCTTGACAGTTTCTTTTTTTTTTTTTAAGAGAAGTGTTCCTGCAGAAACTCAACGTTTCACACATCACACACAGACACACAGACATACACACACACACCTCTTCAACACACAGCTGTATAGAATTAATTACGCGGCGGCTGGTTGTCAGCGAACTTTCCCCTGCCGACATGATTGTGTTTGCACCAATCTGAGTTAATCTGTGGACGCGGTGGCCGGAGAACATATGCGTAGCGTCCAGCTGCCGACATGAGATCCCTCCGAGAACATCTGCTCCCATTCAGCAGGAACCCGCCCCACACACACACACACACACACACACACACACACACACACACACACACACACACACACACACACACATGCAGACGCCTGGAGTCACGCGCCCCGCGTCTCAAACACTCTATTTTAACACCCGTCGGTATTTATAGCTCCTCGTTATAAAGGCGCGCAAAGAAGAAGAAAGCGGCCTTTTATTAGAAGTGATGCTAACCTGCGAAAGACGCCGTCGCTCTTTAAAACCACGAGACGCCTGTCGGACAGTGTGAGTGGAGGCAGGAAGAGGGAAAAAAAAAACAGTTTGTCTCTCCACCAACCAAATTACTGTCACAAGTAAGCCGCGGAGGGGAGGGAGGGGTGAGGAGGGGCGTGAGAGGCAATCAAAATTCTCTCTCCTTCTCTCTCTCTCTCTCTCTCTCTGTCACACACACACACACACACACACACACTCGGTATTAGTCTCCCCTCTCAGCGCGCTCACACTCATGCATGTCAACACGATTCTGCTAAACACGACTTTGAAACCTCGCGCTCCCTTTTCTGCAGCGCGGCCGCCGTGACGTCACCGCCAACTCGGTTTTGTTCTGGCGGCTCCTGCAGACTTCATCTTCTTTGATCCACACGCATGGCCGCACACAGCGTGTGCACGCGCGCGCGCACACACACACACACACACACACACACACACACATGCTGTCTCACAGTTTGCTGTCTGTGTTGTTTGTTGTGGAGATTGTGGATTTATTCATTGATCAATTTTAAGGTATTTTTCCAAAGACGCTTCACTCAACTTCACACAGGCAGCACGCAGAACGATGTCTTTAAAAGGGACAATACGGGATTTTCATCATTGTCACATTTAAGGTGACAATAACTGGTGTGTGTGAAACTCCAGTGGTTGTTATTTCTTCTAGGGGCAGAGGGACACGTGACACGTCCTCCCTGTCTGTTGACATTCAGCCCTTTATGTATTTTGTTTATAAAGTCGGCTCCAGCAAAAGTTGCACCCCGACAAGGTTGCGAACGCCTCAGACATTTGAAGGCCAAGCTAAGAATGAGGCTGAGGCATCGAATTGCCTCCAGGGTGCGACTTGAAAGTTTTTCTTTTTTTTTTTTTTTCTAATCTCTTTCATGGGAGGAAAGAGCTGTGAAGAAAACACTCATTTTGAATGTTTGTTTGTATAGAAAAGGGTTAAGTTGAGGCCACTGGACTGGGTTTTGCTACCTCGAGGACGTGACGTCTTCTTCGTCCACGTCCCCCTCTACACTGAGATGACCTGGAAGACTGAGAACCTTCACCGACAAATTGTTTGTTTGCACGTCCAGAAATGATCCGAATCGATCTTCAACTAATCCAAGGTGAGAGCGGCTGTTGAATTAATAGCCAAAATCAGGCCAATAAACAGGAGGATGGAAGCCTGGAGGTGGAGGGGGGCTGAAAAAAAAAGGGGGGGGGGCAATGAAAAAGAAATTCCATCACAGAAAAAAAATTCTTGGAAAGTGAAACCAGGAGCAGAAAAAGGAGCATCACAGTCAGATGATTAGAGAGAGAGAGGAGAGAGAGAGAGAGACGGTCTGTCTGATGGAGAAGATGGAGTTAAAGAGGAAAGAGAGAGCAGGATTACCGGACCGGTGTAGAGAGAGAGAGAGAGAGAGAGAGAGAGAGAGAGAGAGAGAGAGAGAGAGAGAGAGAGGACGAGGACCTGCTCGCGAGGAGCTCCACCCGTCGCCCTGCTGCCATCTGTCCCGCTGCTGCACATCTGGATCAGCTGCTGGAAACAGAGCGCTGAACCCTGGAGGCATCTTCATCCTCCAGGGGAGTAGGAGGAGGAGGAGAAGTTGCTCCTCATCACCTGCAGGAAACTTTTTTTTTTTTTTTTTTGCCCACGCGGACCTCCGCTGCTGCCTGAGAACCCACAAGTTCCCATGGATCTGCGCCGCGTGCGTCTCCCGCCCCTGAGCTGGCACGAGGGGGGTGGTGGGGAGACGAGGGGGGAGGAGAGGGGAGGGAGGGAGGAGACCAGCGGGGGGAGACAACAGTGAGGCTGAGGAGCCTCCTCCTCCTCCTCTTCCTCCGGCCGCTCCACTGCTCCGCGTCCCGGCTGGTGGAGCCGGAGGGGATCTTCACACACACACACACACACACACACACACACACACACACACACACACGCATCTGCTGGTCCGTCACCCGCCTCCCACCCTGACGTCTCCTCCCCCTTTTATCCTCATTTTCCCTCCTCCCTCCCTCCTCCTCCTCTCTCTCTCTCTCCTCCCCTGCTCCCCCTTCTCCCCCTCTTCCTCCTCCTCCCCTCTCCACCACCCCCTACCCCCTCCTCCTCCTCCCGGCATCTTCAGCCTCAGCACCACTTGTAAACCGTCAACACCGGGGGAGGAGATCAGCGCACACACGGCGGCTGTCCGGCGGAGGGAGCCCGGACACACACACACAGACACAGACACACAGGCACAGACACACACACTGACCGGGTGTGAATGTGCACTCCTACAGGTGTGGTGGGGTGGGGGGTGAGGCAGGGGGGCGGCAGGTGAGGCAAAGGACGGACGTTCGGAGGGAAGCAGCTGGAGACACGATGGAGGGGAAGGAACTCAGCAGGCGGCACAGGTAACACACACACACACACACACACACACACACACACACACACACACACACACACACACACACTGGTAATTAGTCAGAAATTCATACTTTGTGAGAGAGACAGAAATAATACGAAGCTCAGAGGGACCGTCAGAGATGTGTACGCGCGCGCTCACGCGCTCGTGCAGTTGCACTCTCCAGCTTTTCCAAAGTGAAGAGTTTCCTGAGATGCAGCTTCTGCGCTGACAGAAACGGAGCAGTCAGTCGTTGCAGCAGCATTTTTCACTCACTGAGTGTGTGTGTGTGTGTGTGTGTGTGTGTGTGTGTGTGTGTGTGTGTGTGTGTGTGTGTGTGTGTTCGCACGCGCACGCGCGCGCGGCGGCGGCTTCTCATTCCAGTTTGTGTCATTTTCTAATTGATCTCGGATGTTGTCGCTGTCGTGTCAGTTTCCTGGTGATGCGCACTGATTTGATGTGCACTGATTTGTGTAGTGACTTCTCATTTTTCTCCATTAAACCCGACAAAATATCATGTTCCGGCACTGTGCAGGAAGCTGCCGGGTCGTGTTTCCCTCCCGGGTTTCAGGGCGACGCGTTCTGTCTGGATGTCTAAGTTTTCTGCGGCCGCCGGGGGTCCTTAAAGTGTGCCGACGGTTTAAAAACCTTCAGCTTCAGTTGACTTCAGTATGTTTTGTCGCAACATCAAAGAGTGTGTTTATTTATATATTTATACATTTATTGCAGCACATTCACAGGTCCGAAAATAAATCCAGTTTTGATTAAATAGGTGTGAAATCCATGTACGACATGAAGTCTGTTAAGAGCTGAGTGTGGGAAGGGATTTCAGGTGACAGTACTGTGATTCTCAAGTGAGAAGATGACTTAAAAAAAGACAACACAATTCATTAAAATTATTTAATTTGGGACCAAAAAAAAAAAAAAAAAAAAATTCTAAAATGAATCGTTAGATTTCGTAGGAATGCCTAAATAGTGTTTTTTCCTTTTAATTTAATTTAGTTGTAACTAGAGCTGAGCCTGACCCCACCTGGACTGACTGACCAATGAGAGAGTCGCGTGCAGCCCGGTCAGCTGACCATGAATGGCACCAACCTGCTTCATTGGGACCTTGAGTCCGATGTGGCAGCTGATTGGCTGTTTGACGGCTGCAGCGGGTCTGAACTGATCCAGAACTTAAACCCCCCCCTCCCACACCTCTTCCCATCAACGTCACTCGTCCGCAGCCCGCAACGATTTCCTGTAGAAGCTGTCAAGTGGTGATGTGGCAGAGCGGGAACCCGCCGAGCGGCGGCGCTGCCACGTTTGCCGCTAAACCCTAATTATGATAAATTTATGCCGCAGCCGTCATGTGCTAAGTTTCATAATAAGGACGAGGGGGAGGGGGGTCGGTTAGCGGAAGGGGGGGATGAAGCCAGACGAGCTCATTTATTCATATTAGCTTGTATGTTTATTGGCTGTTTGCGAGGTCCACGTGCACGCACGCACGCGCGCACGCACGCACGCACGAGTGGGAACACCAATCATCCTGTCGTCGACATCTCGTCACTGTTGCTCCTTGTTAAGGCCCCGTGGTGCGTTCACTTCACTCACATCGTGATGAGATGATTGGCTCTCCGCCACTGGCTCAACTTAATTGGCCGACAGATGATGGATGTCGGTTAGGTTTTCTCACCAGCTAACATAGCCTTTTCCTTTGAAATCATACCTTGAAATTTTTTCAGCTCACCTGACTTCCAAACGCACGTAAGCAGCGTTTGAGCGGAGTCCGCCTGGTCTCCATGGTCTCCATGGATCTGGAGAGGGTGTCTAACCGGCTCTACTGTTACACTCTGCAGGTTCTGCAGCAGGTGTTTGGACTAGTTTGTTTTCTCGTTCTGGCTCTGAGGCCCAAATGGAGCTATAGAGTGGGCCACTTGTCCTACCTGCCCTGATCTGATGGGACGAGCACCTGGAGGCCCAGCTGGAGGACTTTGGGGGAAGATATTCACACACAGAGACAGATAACTAGTCTTCTGCTAACTTTTAACTAAGAAGATCAACAGCGGTGGAGGATCCTGCCCGTGCAGCTGTCACATCTGAAACCGACACTGAGACATTGGGTCGCTAATTTAACGACCCTCATTAATGCAATCAAATCAGTTTCCAAAAAAAAAAAAAATCAAAGTTCAAGGCAGACATGCTGATAATTCGCTGGCGATGACGCTCATCCCGTCAACTAGATCCTTGCCGCTCATTTCCTCCCCGCCCCCCTGGGGACTCGGCGCAGGCTTTCCATCATATCGCCACTAAGCAGTTAATGAGTGAAAACCCCCTCCTGCTCGTCCCCAGAGGTGTCTGCCTCTCCGGCAGAGGGCTAGCGTGATGATGGTTAGGAGCTAAACACCATGCCCAACAGGTTTTTTCATTATACAAATAATGACATTTGTTTATCCTGGACTTACGCAGCCAGCGTAGGCTTTTAGTACTTTGTCTTGTCGTCTACCAAGAACACACAAAAACACACGTCTGGTGTCTGGTGAGAAGGATGGAGAAGACGAATTTCACGCAGGAATCATGAATTTATGGGATTTGTAGAGTCGTAAATCATCATGATTGGACGATGATGATGGATGATCATGTTTGGACGCGGTTTAAAAAATCATTGCAGCTCATAGTTCATCTGAAACCAAACAAACTCCACAACGTTAATGTTGGTTACAATGCTGAATTAATGCTGCTGCAGGTTAGCTAGCAAGGTGAGAGTATAGACGAATCCGATGAGCGTTTTGTGTATGTCGCCATTTTGTGCAGCCACAATTACTGGTGTATTTACACTCGGAACGTCTCATCAGCGCCAGTGCCAGCAGTGTCATGGATCGTTGGGTGGACGATGTTATTCAGTTAGCCTACATTTAGCGATAAAGGTAGTGAAGCAGAGAAATAGGGGCAGAATCCACATTAGGCTAACGTGCCATTAATTCGTAGCGAGCTAGCATTACTTTTGCTGGCAAATGTTTGCTGTCAAGTAAAAATTAGCTGATGAGCTAGCCATAAAAATGTATATTTAAAAATGTTAGGGTTAGGGTTAGGGTTAGGGCTAAATGGCCCCTGACTGTAAGCGAATTATAGCTTCTATGGGGCAAAACTTATTATGCCAAACCTCATATGAGCAACATGTACTGCAACGTTTCACTGCAACTTTGTAGAATGTGAATCAAAACTTAATTCATTCAGTCATTCATTTGTTTGTTCATTCGTTCACTATACAGCAGCAGACAGGGACATTCTTTGTGCTGTGGCGGCTTTATATATTTCCCATTCCTATATGAATAGTGAATAGTATTAGCACAGTTTATTTAACTGTGCTAATACTATTCACAAGTAATCCCTCTCGATGTCAACAAAAAATATATTGGAAGATAGTGAGAAAGAGTTTAATTCACAGGCAGAGAAACACTCTTGAGGTGATAAAAGGTGCAACACTTCAACTCGCAGCTTGTTTACTTCTGGTTATTTTTGCCAGATTCGTCTATTTATTTCTACAAGCTAATGACATTAAAACCGTTGAAGTGTGTGAAGATCACACCGCTTTTTATCACCTCTCAGTTTGAACTTGGGCATTCAAAATGTTAAAGATTACACCATGGACTCATTCACAGTCAGATGCTAAGGTAAATATTGTGGCAGTGTGATGAAGACGCGTCCTAGTGACCCTCTAGTTCTTCCTCCCCCACATCATCCAGAACGTGCCTCGGTTAGCTGTCATCAGTTGCTGTTCTGCGGGACGGTTCTGTTGAATGTGTGTGTAGTCGTTTGGGTGGTGACGCAGGTAGAGGCTGACTTGGATCCCGCTGAGAGACTTTATCCCACATGGCAGAGCTGCTCTCCATCTGGAAGTTTCCATAATAATAACGGGGGAAAAAAAGAGAAAAAGAAGAAGTGTGTGAGTGCGTGGCCTCTCGTTCACCACCTGCACATGTGAGTTTTTTTCAAGCAGGATGTCATCACTGCATTTATTACTGTCTGATAATAAGTGTGACGCTTTTTGAGTTTGTCTCCGGCGGCTTGATAAGAGGGAGACAATCAGCTGATTGTTGAGTGTGTGTGTGAGTGAGTGTGTGATGCAACGCATTGTTCTCCATTCCTCTTGTCTGGCAAATCACACACACACACACACACACACACACACACACACACACACACACACACACACACACACTAATCTGGCGCTCTGTGCAAAGATTACCGCTGTGAACTGAAGGCTGCAGTTGCTCTAATGAGCCACTAGTTGATCACAAATACCCACATTTCCGGTTTGGATTTTCTTCATATTTGACTGTCACCCCTTCTGCTGTTGAGTGCGTGAACGGAGGTCTCGGGCGTTAGGGGCTGCTGGTGAGCCGAGCTCTGTGAGTTCAGGACCACGGTGCTGATTGTGTTTGATTCTGCAAGGTGGGAAAAAACCTTTAAAACAAGAGTCAGACTGTGGACGTCACGTGACTGATGAGCAAACAGACTAAAATTATAATATACAAACTGTTGGATTGGAGAGAAGCTGTGACATGGTGGCACATAGGAGATGACTGTTAATCTTTTTGATGTGGAGTAGACAGGTGGCAGGTGGGTTAGCGGCTGCTGTGTGCTCAGACCAAGACCTCCTGGTTCAGAGAAGGATAACAACAAGCATGAAAGAAAGAAAAAGGAAAAAACAAAAAAACAAACAAAACACGAACTTGTCGTTTTTATGTTGATTTTTCTCTCATCCAAGAACTTTATGGATCTTGAGCTGAATGTGTTTTCTTTTCTCAAGTTTAAATGATGATGATTGCTCAGGAGAACCAGGACAAGACCTACACCAACATCAGCAGCAACAAATCGGCCAGATCCAATCAAATCAATTTGATGGCTGATGTCTTTTCCAACCCTGAAGTGCTTCACTCCTCCCACCTCCTGCACCACAGCTGTAGGAGACGTGTGATTGGTGCATCCAGTCGTGGCTCAGCTGAAGGTTTCCTGCTTTAAGTAATCCTGGTCCTGGAGGTGGGGGTGGAGGTGAAGGAGGAAGAGGAGCAGGAAGAGGAGGTGTAGGAGGAGGAGGCCAGGAGAAGCCCCGTGGATGTGACAGTTCCTCTGGATGCTCCTCTCCTCTCCTCTCCCTCAGCTTCATTCTGATCAGCCTCTTCATGGATGTTAAAAGTGCAACATCTTTTTTTTTTTTTTTTTTTAACCTTTATTGTAATCTTTAAACCAGGTAAGAGCAGTTGAGACCTGGCCAGGAAAAGCAGCAGCACGCATCATAGCCAAGAGACGCACAGATGGAAACCAATAAGAAAACCACCACTCGGATGAAAAGAATCCAAACAGTTGGACACAGAACACAGAGGCACAACCCAAATATCGTCAAGAAAACCGCTCAGATGCATTTTTCCCTCCTGGTGAAACAAATAAAAAAAATGACCCGTGACATCTCCATAATAGCGCCGCTAAGCCAGTATTGACTGAGAATCGACAGCAGCTCGGCGGCCAATAGTGGCGATGGATCGCCGTCTATAGAAGGTTTGAACTGTGTATTTATTGCGTCGAGCACCTGAAGCCCAGAGGCTTCAGACTCTATTACAGCGAGTGATTGATATGCCGGGAGCAGCAACAGCGATATGGGGTGGGGGGCTGGTGTTGTGGGTGGGGGGTAGTGGAGGAAAAGGGTGGGGGGATGGGGGGGTTAACACATTCAGGGCGGCGTTGCTTTGAACGCAGCTTTGAATCCAAACGGGCCGTTGTTGGAAATGACCAATCGGGTCTCTGATGGCAACCAGGAAGATGGTGGCTCCACCCCCCCCCCCCACCCCGCCCCCCTCGTTACCCACCAAACCCCCCTCCAGCCCCCACCTCCAAACCCCGGCCCGTGTGACGCCCAGATCTTCCTCCACCACCACGCGACGACACAAGCCCACTTGTCTTCATCAAAGCTTCAAAGGTGTGAGGAGATCTTCAAACGTGCGATTGAAGTGTCTTCTGCCGCATGCAAATGCAGGAGGTGCGTTTTCTTTGAGCCGCGTGATGGATGCACGCGTGGAGCGAGCCGGTCGTGAGGCGGCCGACTCATCATCCCGCAGCTCTTTACCATTTAGATGAACTCGGCCCGGCAGGGGTTGTTTTCATGGTTTGTCACGTGTCGTTTCAGATGCATTCATTAGCGGAATTAGGAGCCGAAGCTGCTGAGAGAGAGAAAGAGAGAGCGAACATCAGACTTTAATACAATAGGTACCGAACCTTCACTGCTGCGATGAGACTCCTGTCCAGCAGAGGGAGGTGCTGTTGCACCTCTTCAATCTTCTGAAAATGTTTTCTATGGGATCTTGACTGAACGGGCTTCCACCAGCCTGAGGAGAGGTTCCTCCTGGTGGTTCAAGTGGTGATCAGCTGGTCTTCATCCTTCTGGTCTTCAGACTCCACTGCTCCAGAAACGTCTCGTCCCCCAGTGGTCTCCAGAGGTTCGGGGTTTAATGTGGAAGCTGGATCTCCTCCTCCAGCTCTCCTCCTATGGTTCTCCTCCTTTGGTTCTCCTCCTGCGGCTCTCCTCCTGCGGTTCTCCTCTGACCTACATTCCAGACCTAGCGACCACTCCCCCTCCTCGCTGCCTCAGTCAGAAGAAAAGGCCTCCAATCCCTCTTTCAGCTCCTGCTAAGCCCCTGCAGTGGCCCGCCCCCCTCTCCATCTGACATTTTACCTCTTTAAACTTTCTTTTTTGAAGTGCTTCGAGATTTGTCTCCACTGACGAGAAGTGCAAAATAAATTCAATTTATTGAGAGACCAGGCGGTCGCGGCTCAGTTGGTTCCATTAGTTGTTCAATCAGGGTCGTGTCGTTTCTCAGAAACCCGGTGATGTCGCTCTGCACACTTAGTTTTATAAGAACGTCCCTCCTCGTCAAGGAAAGATCAGACTTAGCCCTCTGTTTGCTGCCTTCTGCTGCTACCGGTCCTTTCACATGTTTAAGAAGCAGAAACAAGGTGGTGTGGTCACTGACAAGAGAGACAGAGGAGTCGGAGCCTTTTGAGAATTCACACATTTTGAATTTTAATTCATTAAACTGTGTTTTCGTACAGTTTGGAGTTTTTATTTATTTAACCTGAGTGGTTCGCTCGCAGTTTGGACAGATTTCATTTATTCATCTCAGATTTTGGTTAATGTGGAACCGCTATAGGCCAATTTCCTGTAGCAAATTTTCCCAAACTGGAGACTTGTGTTGTGATTGTGTTACGATTGTGGGTCGGACTCTCCTGTTTAGGCTGATGATGTCACAGCATAAGTGGAGAGAAGCTGGAGGAGTAACAAAATCCCAGTGACCAGGGTCAAGGGCTCGTGGGAGAGTTTAGGCGATCCGTTGTTAAGTCAGAGAGAGAGAGAGAGAGAGAGAGAGAGAGAGAGAGAGAGAGAGAGAGAGAGAGAGAGAGAGAGAGAGAGCTGAATCAGAGATGGTGAGGTGATTACAGTCATGACACTGGGGGTTGGATTATAGTGGATTACATGCAGCGTGCACGCGCACACACTCACACACACACACACACACACACACAAACACGCTCGCATGCACTCAATGACTTTATCACTCACTCACACACTTTTAACTTTTCTCTCCCAGCTGAACTCTGTGTGAGGTTAGTGCCCCCCCCAACACACACACACACACACACACACACACACACACACACAGACAGAACAGACAGTCTGTACCGACGGATTAGGATGAATTATGTCAAAAAATATAATAAAAGTGTGTTTGTCTGCGTTTCCTCTCGTTGACTCCGCCCCCTGCAGGTGGTAGGCCAGGCTGCCATCATGGCTGTTTCCAGGGAGCGTCCTCCTCCCCTCCTCCTGCTCGTCCTCCTCTTGCTGCTGCTCTGCTCCCCGCTGCCCCTGCTGGCCAGGCCGCTCCTGCTCCACCCGTCCGTCAACGTGGCGGTGGTGTTCAGCGGCTCCACCTACCAGACGGAGGTCAGGGGTCGCCTGAGCGGGGAGAACTTTGTGGATCTGCCGGTGGTGGTGAGCCCAGTGACGGTGCTGGTCAACGACACAAACCCTCGAGACCTGCTCACACACCTGTGTGACACCATGGCGACGGAGAAGCTGCACGGCGTTGTGTTTGAGGACGACGTGGGCTCAGGCGCTGGAGCTCAGGTGGGAAAATAGTTTGAATTTGAATATATTTGATACATTTTTAATATATATTTTCTAATATTACATTTGAATTTTCTATTATTTTTATTTAGATGTATTAATGTCATTTTTTTTTTTTAATGATTATAACTAAATGTGCTCCACAGTCACAACATTTGGTCTCCCATTGTCACGTTCTACAAAACAACTGAAGCTTAAGTCAGAGATGTGATGAAGTCATATCACATGATGCCACACAGTGTGCAACATGCTTGCGTTAAGCAAAGCCAACGCAGCGGTCCTGAGGTCAAATGTTGTTTCCATTAACCTCCTGGTTAACTCCAGTTAACCTTTGTATCCAGACCAGGATCACTGGAGCTCCTGCTGGCGTTGGTGTTCCATCAACCTGGGAGGCAAAAACTAGTTGTCATGCCTCTTTTATAACATACCAGTTGTTGTCAGTGCTGCAGCAACAACACACTGTGTTGACAGTTTGAACGTGAAAATTAAAGAAAGAAAAGAAAACAATTGCTGCACAAAAAGTTCTTCCAACTTACTGACTTTGCTCTCGTTTGATGTCTATTTGCAGACTATTTATTTATTTATTTAATTCAAGGTTCAAATTTTGCAAAATCTCTTCTTAATTTCGGGAGCCTCTCTGAAGAAAAAGCGATTTCCAGCAGGATGAAGGCTGGTTGTGACTCTGCTGACTCCGTCTGCTCTGTGCTCAGGTGGCAGAAGTGGCTCAGATCCTGGACTTTCTTTCCACCCAGACGTCTCTGCCCATCGTGGGCATCAGCGGCGGCTCGGCGGTCGTCATCCCGTACAAGGTAGTGTCCGCTGCCGCCGCCGTGCACACCACCACCTCACTATCACTCAGCCGCTGCTGCTGCTGCTGCTGCTGCTGCTGCTGCCGCTGCTGCTGCTGCTTCCTGGTCCAGACTCGGGAGTCTTTCCTTTGAGCCCGACAGGCGTTTGTTGCACACAGCTTAGTGAGCAATTAAGGTTGCAGCAACAACAAAATGCAGCAGGAAGATAAAAAAAAAACAACAACCTGTAGTTTAAAACCCTGTTGGCAGCGCCATCCGCTACTCAAAGCCTCCTTAGTCAGAAGTTCTCCACTCCTGGCGTCATTCAGCTTAAAACAACTTAAGTAGGTCAGAGCGCTGAAACCTCCTTTGCCAGGCAACCGGCTGCATGCAGATGTAAAATGTCTTTTTTTTTGTGGACACAAGGGAAAACACGGACATGTAAATAATCAGCGACGACTGCAGCCACCGACCTTCATCGGCGGGCGTGGCTGGATCCGGGGGGGGGGGGTTTGGGGGAGGTGATGATACCAGACGGATGGTTAATCTGCACTTTTTTCCCCCCTCCTCCCTCCCTGATTGCTTGCCCCCCCCCCCTCCTCCCCCCTCCAGGCTCTTCCCTTTCCTTCCTATCCACCTTAATTGCCCGACTTCCATCATCAACACCTCGTATTTATAGCAGCAGCGGCGGCGGCGGCTCTCGCTTTGCAAACGAACGACACTCGCTCACTCTCTTACTCACATTTTCCCGGCACGCGAGCGCACACACCACGCACGAGCCAGACGAGATGTTGTTCCCGCCACAACAGTCGTGTGCAGACGGTGCGTGTGAGGGGTGGAGGTGGAGGGGTGGGGATGGTGGGGGGAGCGCAGCCTCTCCGTTGGCTCCTCAACCCACCGCCTGTTAATCAAAAGGCATCTTCACGTGGAGGAGCTGCGGCGTGATTGATCAGCTCTGCTGATGTTGATGATGATGCTGATGATGATGAATGATGGAGGAAGATGACGACGGTGATGGTGAAGCTCAGCTGACAGCAGCCTGAAGGATCTTCTCACTCCCTTCATCTCACATGATATTTCTGTTTTCCCCCAATTTTCTTCTTCCGTCCCGTGTTTACTCCTCTCTGTCAACTCCTCCCTCCCCTCCTCTCCTCTCCTCACCCTCCATCCTTACCTCGGTATATTTTTTAATATTTTCCTTTCACCCTGTTGTGTGCCGGCTGGGTCCATTAGTGCGGTGGCCTGAAGCGGGAGGCCGGTGCTCCTCTCAGCTCCTGGATGTCTGGACCCCATTAAAAGATTTAATTAGACCCTTCAGGAGGTGGCGGCCCCCACAGCTTTCATCACCGACCCCAGAAAATTCAAACCATTTACACTTCATCTCCATCTTTTCTTCTTTTCCCCCTTGACTCCACCCCCCCCCCCCCACCAACCCCCACTGGCTTTGCTTGAAATTGCATAGAAGGTGTTTATCGTGACCTCCACAGGAGCTCTTTAAAACCCGTCTGAGCTCCTTCTTCCACTTCATAGAGTGATATGGAATATTATACATATTATGCATTATTCTGCAAAAATTGCTTTATTAATGTTATAATAACAACAATCTCATAATAACGTCTCCCTCTGGCCAGCAAACCCCCAGGAAGTAAGAAAAGTCCTATAAGTGTGTGCTGAAAACCCTGTCTGATGTCACAAAGGGCACCGCACGGCCCCTCCCCCAGCTGCCCAGAGTTAGTGACCACAACCCCCCCTGTCAGGTGTTTCGGCTCCTCCCCTTCCTTGTTTCTGCCCACCTCCCAAACATGTTGCAGTACAAACCAAGCCACAGTTTTGACGGCAGGCTGCAAACAGACGGCTAAATATGCTGCTCATCTATTTTTTTTTATGACAAACCCTGTCGAGAAGCCCAGGATGACCTTCAGGGGTTGTGTCAAGGTCACCAATAATCTCTTTTTTATTTTCAATTAGATCATCGCTGGTGTTTCTCTTCTGACAGTTTGTCTCGTCGTGATGGAAGATATTTTCTTCCCGCTGCTCTGACAGTTGAGCTGCTTCCCTGCCTCCAACCCACCCCGAGCTCTGCCTGCTGAAGGCCTCATTCAGTCGTCCTCGCTCCACTAGGAGCTTTTTTACAGCAGGAAAGGAAGCTTAAAAAAAAGCGTGTCAGCGGCGGCGTCTGGTACAATGGGACAGGTGGACGACTGTCACTACACCAACGCCTCACACCATTAAAGAGCTCAATAGTGCCTGATTATCAATGGCTCTATGAAGATGAATATCTTTGATGGCAGTGTTATTTTTTTTTTTTTTTTTCTTTTTTAAAGAGGTGCCTATTTCTGGTTCCTGCCTCGGTGATCTCTGCACAGCGAGCAACAAGGAAGGAGTCAGCGGGACAAAGACGGTTGACAGAGAAGAAGCAGATCTTTTGTCAGACGCACATCAAGCAAAGAGGAAATGAGAGCGAGCGAGAGAGCAGGAAGAACAACTCTGGGAGGAGAGAGGAAAAGAAAAAAGTGTAAATACTCTTCAATAGTCGCCGCCAGGCTGCCGAGTCTCGGGGAAGCCGTCAATCAGAGGCCCAGCGTCAGTTTTCCTCAGCCGGCTGAGCGTCTCCATCGCTGCAGTGTGCCGCCTGATCAGTAGAGGGTGCTGCACCCAGATGTTGAGCCCAGGGGAGGGAAGAAGGAAGGGAGTGAGTGAGTGGAGGAGTTGGGGAGGAAGCAGAGAGGAAGAAACCACAACAGGAAGTAAATAACAGACTGATTAAAGCCAACTCAGTTTAACTGAGAAAATGACTTTTAAACTGATGGATTCAAGACACGACAAGACAAGGAAATTGTTGTCAAGGTGGATCTTGTTCTGAAGTCTTAAATATCTTTTCTCTCTGGTCATTTTTTTAAAGAATGACATTGTGACTTCTATATTTGTCTTGATGATTTTTGTTTCATCACACAAACAAACAAACAAACAAACATTGATGATGATGAGCGATCAGGGGCTGCCGACGGCGATAAAGCCCGGAACAAACACAGAGGAGCGCCGGTTGTGTGTTTGTGTGTGTGTCCGTGTGTGTGCATGTATGTGGACTGTAAACAGGAAGCCGAGTGCCTTGTAAACGGGAACATGATGGACTTTTCAGAAGTTGAGCTCCAGTGTCAGTGAGCAGGTGACGAGCCAGACGTCCCTGATTGGCCCCTGTGTGTGTGTGTGTGTGTGTGTGTGTGTGTGTGTGTGTGTCTGTATCTGGACTGACCTCTTTTCTGTGTTGGTTTTTTCCTCTTGTGAGTCTTTTTCACGGCCTGCTGCCCCTCCAACGAGGAACAGAAACAGGTCACGATTGGTGGGAGTGGTCTGCTGGGCCCACGCCCACTGCCAGGCGATGGCTTAGCATACCACCGCATGGCCCACTGCCTGGCGAGGCTCAATAATTTCACGGGGCCGAGTGGTGGATCGTTGTTGTGTGACGCTGTTTGAAAGTCATTCCAGGAAACAGCGATCAGGTTTCTGAACGGTTGACAAGTGATTCGCTTAGTATCAGTGATGAGGTCATAAAGGGCTCGGTGAGACACCACACAGTGCTCCATCCCTCTGTTGTCACACAACAAAGGGGAATAATTTTATTTAAAGGTCCACTTCACAAAAAAAAATCCTCTGTTATTTTTACATAATTTGATGTCAGTTGCTAAACGGGCTGGTTGTACCTTTGCTGACCTTCTCTTGATGTTCATCTGAGCAGCAAATACGTATTTTACTCAGTAAACCCCCCGACATGTGTTTACATTGAAAACTGGGATTAAATCTAATCTGATGTGAGCTCCTTTAAAATAAATAATGCACATGTGCATGCGAGCTCTCCCAGAATCAGCTCAGTGGCTGGAGATTAGCCCAGTGATGTTCCTTGATAATGTTCCTCAGTGATGTTCCTCGGTGATGTTCCTCAGTGATGTTCCTCATTCACATCCTCCACTGCTTGATTGATGAATAAAAATGATTAAAAACACTTTGACACACCTGCTGCAGACTTAATAAGCAGAAATGAAGGTGACAGCAACAACAAAATAATAATTATTCAGAGACTCGTGTTTTTGTAGCTTTCAAATGTGTGGTGCTGTTGTCTTGAGACCTGGAGAAGTCATAGGGATAATGAAGCTGCTCGAGTTGCTGTCTGAAAAGAAAAATAGAGCAAAGAAAATGTATTCCTGGTTGCAGAAGAAGAAAAAGCTGTGAAAAGACCAGTTTCACTACTGGAGGGATCAACATCCACCTATAGGAGGTTCTGGAACAGGGCGTTGAATATCGAACGTGATGTATGTATGATTTTTGAGGTACAGCCTATGTCTGTGTGTGTGTGTGTGTGTGTGTGTGTGTGTGTGTGTGTGTGTGTGTGTGTGTGTAAGGTGGACTCACCACCTCGGTGCAGCTGCAGTCGGACGGAGCTCCGAGGTCTCCAGTGGGAGGAGAAGGAGAGCGTGAGCATCCAGCGTGTCGGCCGTCCTGCTGTCACATTAGCATACCACCACTGAAGCCACAGAGCTAATTATGGCCGCGTGTGACAGCTGAGGAGGTAGAGAGGAAGAAGTGGAGGAAGTGAAGGAGGAGGAGGAGAAGGAGTAGAAGGAGGGTTGAGGTGAACCTTCTCCTTTCCAGAGGAGACCAGACTCTCTGGTTACCTCACCGTCTTCTGCTTCGAGGACTTGTTGGATGTTTTACAACTTCCAGCGCCGCTAGTTTGGGTGTTAATGGGCCAATCAGGTGGCGGCAGGTGGGATGCTCCTTTTTATTTATTTTTTTCTGGTTTCATGGGACAAAAAAAGCAATGAGGTTTTGATGACTCCAATGTTTCCTTGCGGCCCAGTTGGTGGCGCTCTTGAGGGCTCAGGCGCAGGCAAAGCTGCTGAAACCTGAGCGACGGTGATTGGAGCTGTAATATTCCCGTAATATTCCCAAGGGATTCCTCAGCTGGTCGGCTCCTGTCCATCTGGAAGCTGTGTGTGTGTGTGTGTGTGTGTGTGTTGCTTTGGGGGGGGGCTTCATGGGGGGACTGACGCTGGCGGATCAACGAAAGCGGCGGTGACAGCGAGTCTCCTCTGAGATTAGAGGCAACCTGAGAGGATGTGAGACCTGCTCCCACCGGGCGACTTGACAGCTAAACGCTCCTCCAGGCTCGCGGCTCGCACGCTTCCCGTGCGTTTCCCGCCAACATGTGAGCCGCCGCCTCTCATAATTACCCAGAATTCTCTCCCCTCTTAGTGTCACCGGCGGCTCAGCAGTGTGTGAGTGAAAACTGGAGAAGGAAAGCAACTCTCCTCACCGGGTCTGTGATTCTCCTCTTCCAGCTTCCACTTTCCTGCCATCCAATCAAATGGTCACAACCTGCGTAATGGGCGTGGCCTCACAGCAGCTGAAATCATTGGCCTGTTTTTTTTTTTTTTGCCCGGGGTTTGTTTCGGACCAAAATCCCGAGTTGCACAGGGGGGTTCAAACGGCACCACAGCTCTGTTACATGATCAGTGTTCCTTGAGGACCATGTGACCAGATGATCGCAAGGTCAGTGGAAAAATAAGATTTTGTAGGTCGAACCAGATTCCAAACAACAGTTAGTGCAGTCGCACAGACACACACACACACACACACATATGCACAGACGTGCTAATGTGTGCCACCGCTGAGAGACGTGTGGAGACGCTGGACCCTCCTCCTCCTCCTCCTCCTCCTGGCTGACAGAAGGAGAGCAGCTGCATCGAGCTGTGAGTGGGAGGAGCCACTGGAGACGGTGACGAGAACATGGCGCCATTAACCAGCGCCGTCCTAGAAATATTTGCGCTGGTTTTCCCCTCTCACACATCACCGTCACTCCCAGCTCCCAGTCAAACCAATTCCGACCACCACTGCCACCTTGCAGGCGACCATCATCATCATCATCATCATCATCATCATCATCATCATCATCATCGTCGTCATTGTCGTTGTTGTCTCCTGCTGCTGCGTCTTTGCTCACGTGTTGCCACCTTCATCAGTTTGTCCCAGTGGGGAACCCTCTATGCCTAAAAAAATAGGAGTATTAAATGACATACATACAAACATACAAACATAATTAGCATTTTAAAAATGCAGGCCAAGCTGTGTGTCTAAGGTTCAGAGTGAGTAAAAAAAAAAAAAAAGATTTTAAGCCTTCTTGAAGGCCTAATGCAGAAGTGGTGAGGGACTGAGAGAGGGCAGTGAAACAGTGGAAGACTGCTATTACCAGTGAGCTTGTGTGCTGTTGGTGTCCAGTCGTGGCAGGTCAACATTTGAATGAATGGACCGGGCCAAAGTTAACGCAGCGGGTCCAGACCGTGAGAAGCTGAATGGGAAGACAAAGTAACAGTACGACGAAAAATTTTGAGGAGTTGAAAGACTCGATCCACACGAACATTACGAGTGGTCAGCGCACGTTAACTGGTTGCAAAACTTTGAGCAGCCATACATTTATAAGTATGATATACGTGTGAGTTCCGACACACTTAAAGGATCACAGCTTTTTCACAGATTGATCACTGGTTGATCAATCTGTGAACTGTTACTATAAGTACTGTATTAGTTGGTTTTGCAACTAAAAGAAATTGTAAAAATCTTCCTTTTTCACCTGTGAAGAGCCAGAGTTTCATTCAGTCATTCTGCGTTTTATTCGTATAAAAGGGGAAATATGACAAAATCCCAACATAATAGCAATAATAGTGCATGGTAGGTCTTGGCACAAATTCAACTGATTATTCATTTGTACATGTGGGTCAGTTGACAGCTGATGAATGTCCTTGGTGCTTGATGCTGGTTGACCGTTCATGCTAGCCTACCTAAGAACGTGCTAATCCTTTGATGAAGTCAACGCTATGTAAAACACGTCCTTCCTTCCTGCTCAAGTCACACTAGTTATTTCCACACTGTATTTATAACTAGCCTGTTTGTAACCACAAGCATTGTTTTCAATTAAGTGCTTTCAATTCATCTTATTACCCCCCCCCTCCCACCACCACTACTGTGATCATTTACCGCATTTTCGGACAGCCAGTAGCCAGGAGCAACTTTTCTTTTCTTACTGGGAAGTTGGCAGCAACACTGGTTTTCTTATCTCTCCTCTCAGGCTGAAGGGTCCTCCTTCCTACAGATGGGGGCGTCGCTGGAGCAGCAAGTCCTCTGCATGTTCAAGGTACAAAATGTATTTTTAGCTTTGGAAAAAACGCAAACAAAATCAAACCACACATGTAGAATAGTGGGAACTCTGGGTTGTCATAGCAAATGTTGCCACCTGGGATCTCTCAGGCTGAGTAACACCATGTCCTGATGAGCGGGAATCCCTGTGGCGTTATTGTCTTAGAGTAACACAATCTGTGTGGTGGATTGTGCAAATTCCCACGAGGGTCGAGGCCTGACGTTGACGTTTTGGGAAGTGGAGTGACAATCTGGGTTAAACCTCTGATAATCCAGTGAGGAAATGTGCCACGCTGATGAAATTTTTTCTGTATGTATGTGACACAGTTGCATCTCCAGCCGCTTCCTGCAGGAGACAGTCTGGCCGAAGACCAACTGTGGAACCAAGGCCTTGTCAGTTTTTTGTGTTGAAGCAGCATCATCTTGAATCTCTTTTCTCTGTCCCTCTGCTCCAGCTGATGGAGGAGTACGACTGGGGAGAGTTTGCGGTCATCACCAGCCTGCTGCCGGGATACAACACCTTTGTAGATATAGTGGAATCCTACACAGACACCTCCTACTTCCTGTGGAACCTCCAGGACATCATGACTCTGGAGATGTCAGTCGGGGCCAGTGATGTGAAAACCAAACGCCTGCTGCAGCAGGTATGACACCAATCTGGGCTTTGTGTCTTGTTTCCTTGTGCCAACTCTCTTGGGGAAAGTTCGGAGATGTGAAGTCAAGTGAGACGTCAGAAAACACAGGTTATTCTTTCGATCGTTTGCAGTACGCTCTCTGACCATAAGGTGTCACTTGTCTTACATACGGAGTCTTTAAACTAGCTGCCAGAACTCTGTTACCATGTTGTGTTTCCAAGGGGACGACTATCAGTGATGCACACTCCTCTGACACTTGAGACATTTTGTTAAGTTTTATTCATTCAAAGTCTGTTAAATTAAACTAAACTACGTATTTTAGCTTTAGTTGTGAGTTAGAGGCAGGTTCGTCATTGATAGTTGCCCACTTGGCAACACAACATGGTAACGGAAGGCGACTCTCTTGATTTAGGGTGATATCCAGCATAGTATTTTGCTAGCGTTAACATTCATTCAGACGTTAAAAAAGGAGTCATGCTAAATGCTGTCTAGCATTAAAGGCACTTTAATATGATAGTTTTGTTAAGCTATTGTGATGCCATAAAACAATAAATTATTAATAATACTTTTTTTTTTTTTACTGCACTTTGATTGTCGTACTTTCATGAAGACGCCCCAAAACACGTGTCCAGACCTCCATTCTAACGGAGAGGCAGCTGTTTCCCGCCTGCAGATAGACTCCCAGGTGCTGCTGGCCTACTGCTCCTACGAGGAGGCTCAGTTCCTGTTCCGCCTGGCGGCCGAGGTGGGCCTGCTGGGCCCGGGCTACATCTGGATCCTGCCCAGTCTGGCCGTGGGCAACCCCAACAGCGCCCCACCAGACTCCTTCCCCGTGGGCGTCATCGGCGTCATCACCGAACAGTGGCGGAAGAGCCTGCGCCAGCGGGTGAGGGAGGGCGTGGCCATCGTGGCCAAGGGCGCCGAGAGCTTCAAGAAGCAGCACGGCTTCGTCCCAGAGGGTCACGGCGACTGCAGCAAGCCGGCCAAACACGCCGACAACAACACCATGTTCAGGTGAGGAAGTCTGGGCGCGCAAGTTTTCCTCTCGCCGCGCTTGTTGATGCCACTGGGCTTAAAAATTTCACTTTCCTTATTTTTTGCATGCAATTCGAATTTTCTGAACCTTTTTTCGTCTGTTTTGAAACACAAATTATAAACTGTATTAATTGTGCACAACGACGTCTGTCATTAAACACACTTTAAACCTTTGAAGTGAACTAGTGTGATATCATGAAACAAACCCAATATTTTCCAATATTTTTGTTGTTTAAGTGTATTTTTATTTTGTGCACCTGTCAAGTCGCCCAAATACGTGACTGGTACACCTCCTTCCTAACTGACTCTGCTCTCTGCTGTGGCTCTTCGCCCCCTGCTGCTCTGCAGGCACATGCTGAATGTGACGTGGGAGAGGAAAGACCTGTCCTTCAACAACCAGGGCTTCCTCTCCAACCCTTCCATGGTCATCGTGGCCCTGGACCGGGAGAGACTCTGGGACAAGGTACTTCAAGAAGTCACGGAATCCTGGCTCTGTTTTTATGTGACATTCAAATGTATTGTTTTTATTACACATGTTCAGGTGCAGATTAATGGAATGTAGTTTTAGCATTTAACCTCATATGCAATAAGTAGTCGTGCAAATTCACATGTACAGAGAATATGGACATATGGGGGATCAGCTAGTTTTGGCTAACTCGGATATTGAAAATAGTATCTGCATGCGTCTTGGGATCTCTGACTCACAACTCACAGTGTTTGGAAAGCTATATTGAACACACCCTAGTGGCATCGTGAAACCAACCAACAGAATAATTTTAACAAACAAGCCCTAGTAACGTGACGGTCCCGTCACCTTCAGCTCAGCTGTGTCTGAACCGGCTCTGGCTGGTTGCACTCTGGCTTTCAGCTCGTCCATCCACAACATTTCCATTCCCCACTTCCCCCCCTCTGGGATGAAGCACAGCCCCAATTTGGAAACCTCTGACCTACAAACATCATCTGGCTGGAGACAGAAAACTCATCCAAGTTGCTGTAGAAGCATCAAAACATATTTGGGATGAAGAGAGCAGTTTGGGAAAACTGATCTGAGCTGATCTGTCCACCACCGCTGCCGCAATGATGATGTCACCTGCAGCCACAGGTGAGGTGGTGGTGACGTGCAGGTGGAGTTTTTTTTAAATCGATACAATAATGTGTGTGTGTGATTCCTGTTGAAGCTACATCTGTCTCCAGCATCTGCAAGCGCGCGCGCACACGCACGCACACACACACACACACACACACACACCTCACAGCCTGAGGTCGTATCAAAAAAAGTGCGACTAACCAGCGGCCTGGATGTAATCTCACGGCTACAGTTGAACTCATTTATTTCTCCCCTGGAAAGACCAACCTACTTTATCAATGTCAACTCCTCACTTTGTGTGTGTGTGTGTGTGTGTGTGTGTGTCAGCAGAGTAGTGTTTGGTTTGGTTTGATGCCTGCGTGTGGACTTCAACCCTCCACAAACTCACATACAGTTTCTTCATCAACGTAATAACCTTTTGCGGATGGAAGCTGCGCTGACCGACGGTCCTCAAACTCACCACAGACACTGTTGGTCACGCTCGGGGTTCTCTGGCTTTTCGGTACAGTTCGGTATCTGTTGATGTTTCTCGATAATTTCTTGATAACTCACCATTAACATTCAGAAGAAAATCACGTCTTTCGTCTTTATTTCACTTTCAATGCCAACGTAAACCTCCACACATCACTCTGCTAACGTCTGCCGGACGCTACCACAGACGACTTGTCGGAGATTATTATTTTCCCGAGCACAAGTTGTCTGCGTTCCCACCGGAGAGGTGTGATGGGATTTGTCGGGGAAAACACATGAATAAATTTACATCTTATGTGTCTGCGCCGACGGTTCAAACCAAAAAGCAAAAGATTTGTCCTCATGTTGCACGCAGACTTGTTTCCTTCCAGCCGGTTTTGGAATGTGTTCCTCATGATTTGCGTTGCCCAAGTGTGTCAATGATGGTTAAGAAGTGACAGTTCCTGAAAGGTCATGATGAAGAACGTTTCTTCCACAAATATTCCTGGCTTGCTGATTTGTGTTGGGCCGATATTAAACTCATGATGACGCATTTACCCTGATACCGTCACAGGGCACGTTTGCGGGCACGAGCGGGGTCCTTGAAATGCAACCAATAATCAATAAGCTGGATGAAGAAGCTCTTTGAGAGGAGGAGACGGATGAGAATCCCATGATTGATCTCTACCAGTGGCTTCTCAGCCTTTTCCATCCCTCACAGATGGTTCAGAAGAAAACAACCACTGACTGTTTGTGGTGATGGGCAGAATCACGGTCACATGGTCACCCACTGGTTCTGAAGCCTAAGAGGTTGGTTTTAACAGGCAGCGGCGCCACCATCTGGATCACTTTCACTGTACTTTTGGTGGATTTACTAAAGCTTTGTTGAGGAATCTTCTAAAATTGCTTTTGAAAGTATCAGTGGCTTATTTAGTCTTAATTGTGATTTTCAATGCTCCGGGAACAAAGCGTTGCTCGATTAGGTCACCTATTATGAAGGTGATGTAATGTGTTAGTGTGGTTCTGGATGGATTCCTGAGCCGTGGTGTCATATTTAGGGTAATATGAGGTGTATTAATTTAGGGAGGACTAAATATGGCCTAGGTATGAAATGCAAGGCCCGCCACTTTAATGTAGAGCTCCTCCCCCTAGTTGACAGCCAGTAGTTTTTCGCCTTTTTTGCAACCAGCTTCGGCGGTCCCTGCTGGCCAAGCGTCAGAATGCAGTTTTTTTTGGTACTCCCTCGTTGGCCTCCATCCGACTCTCACCTTTTTATACAGTCGGTGGAAAACAAATGACCGTGGTGCAGATTGCGAGTTGCGCTGACGTGTGACGAAGGAGGCAGGAGTGGTTTAGAAGGCGAGGTCTCGTTAACACGGTCAGAGGAGGAGGAGGAGGGGTCTCACATGTCGGCTGGCTGCGCTCAGCACGGCTCATTAGCTTAGACCAATCTGACAAACGGTCCTCAGACTCACTCACAGCCGTT
This sequence comes from Nelusetta ayraudi, assembly GCF_046127955.1. Classification (NCBI taxonomy): domain Eukaryota; kingdom Metazoa; phylum Chordata; class Actinopteri; order Tetraodontiformes; family Monacanthidae; genus Nelusetta; species Nelusetta ayraudi. Next base: position 1,806,153 of record NW_027466092.1, read on the forward strand.
CAGCGCAGCACCGCCGCCGTCCACCGGATCATTTATCGTGTTGCCGTCTAACAGCGTTGGCTCAGTGTATCATGAAACACACACATCCACGCACATAGAGAGAGAGAGGGAGAGAGAGAGGGAGAGAGAGAGAGAGAGAGAGAGAGAGAGAGAGAGAGAGAGGGAACCCAAACGACACCGGCGCGCTCTGAAAATCATGTGATATCTTTTAATGTGCCAGGACAGAGGCGGCGGGCGGCACTGATCTCACGAGCTGTTCTCGTTTACGGCCGCTGACATTTCAATTTGTTTACTCGGTGGAAAGAGAGAAAAGTTAATAATTGAGTAATCAGTCAACAGAGTGAGCGCAGACTGAAGGCAAGGAAGGCGACACACTCCGGGATCGATTATTAATGTGCCGCGCCTGGTTGGCTCCCCCTCAGCGACTCGCCTCTTTTGTCTGTTTGTCATTGGAGGACTTTCAAAAAATGAATCAATTCAGCTTTTCTTTCATCCGCAAACCTTCTTCCTGCTGCTCGGTGCGATCACACACTAAGCTTCCCCTGGCTTCATTTATCACACTCCATCGCTCATCTTTTTAAGCATTTGGTCTGCGTCAGACAATAACACTGACTCAAACCTGAATCAAGTCGTACTCTCAAAGAAAAAACAAATCAATCGTGAAAGATTTCCAGACATTCCCCATTAAAAAGTGAGGTTGGTGAATTTGGGAAATATTTCAAAATTTCTATGGGGTTTCATTAAAAACAAACAAACAACCAACCACTGTCTGTCCTTGCAGCTAGCCTCTTAAACTGCCAATGCAAGCTGATGTGATTCAGCTAGCTGGAAGCTTCGGACAAATTAGATTTATTTATTTATTTATCACTACTTTTGTTTTTTACTTGATGCTGTTGATCAAATATATTTAACTCAGTAACAACATTTAAACTGTGACTGTGAAACTGGGAATTCTCTGTGAGTGTGAAGGACAAACGCACAGTTCAGGGAAATTGACTGCCCCCCCAAAAAATCTGCTACGAGATGTTTCTAACCAGTGGCAAGTTTTCTAATTTTGATTCCTCTGTTTTCCCGTCAGTCCTCTTATATTTTTATTACAAAAAAACCCCCCAAAACTTTCATCTTCCTGGAATTGTTGCAAGTTCTGCAAAAACAGGTGGTGTGTGTGGTTGTGCTGCTCCAGGTGGGCACCTACGCCCGTGGGATCCTGCAGGTGCGCTACCCGGTCTGGCCTCGCTACGGCAGCTTCCTGGAGGAGGTGTCGGACGACCGGCACCTGACGGTGGCCACGCTGGAGGAGCATCCCTTCGTCATGGTGGAGAACGTGGACCCGGGAACCGGCACCTGCGTCCGCAACACCGTGCCCTGCAGGCGGCAGTACAACCGCACAGAGACGTGAGTGGCAAAACACGCACACACCGCACTCACCACACACACCGCACTGCAGCCACACAACCTGAGACCAGTTGTGTGGAGTTGTGCTGCCAGGTGGGATGTCTTGTGTTGCCACTAGGCTGATCACCTTAAAGGTCCAGTAAAATTTGGCCCAAATTATGATTTTTATATTGATAAAAGCTTAATTTACTGCGAATAAGAACATTAATAAAAGCAAGTACTCGTGTGTGTGTGTGTGTGTGTGTGTGCGTGTGCAGCTATGCAGATGCACATGCGACCTGGGCTACCACATTAATTACTCTGTGGTTGTTGGTTCGTGGTTGTTGTTGTCAGCTGCGACGGCACATTGATCGCAGTAAGGAAGATTTATTTGTGTAGTGAGGGACATCTGTCACCGCCTCCTCCCGGCACCCGCCCCCCGCCGCCACCCTCCACCTTGCCATTTGGACGGCGCGGAAAGGAACCAGGTCAAAAAGACGGCGGCCGAGCAGATGCTTAGATTGAAATTGTTTGTCTGAATAATGTTGCGACGATGGAGAATTAAGGGGAAAATCTTTATTATCACCAAAGTTCAACAAGGTTCACGCCAACTTGGTTTGGACGCTGCCAGCAAAAGCAGATGCATCTCTGTGTCTTGTCAGATGTTTGTGGGCTGCTGGTGTTTCTCTGATAGCCAGTTCATCTTCCTCCCCCAGCTCCTCCTCCTTCTCCACTACCTCATCTTCCTCCTCCAGCTTCTCTTCCTCTTCCTGCTTCTCCTCCTCCTCCACCTCATCTTCCTCCTCCAGCTCCTGCATGTTGACCTCGGCTTCCTCCTCTTCCTCTCCCTCCTCGTCCTCATCGTCCTCTTCCTCTTCTTCCTCCTCCACCTCATCTTCCTCCTCCAGCTCCTCCACCTTGACCTAGACTCAGACACAGAACCTCTGACATCAGACCGACCTGCAGCAGCATCAGAACAGAGTTTAGTCTGGAGCTGCTGGTTCCTGGTGGCCACCTGAGAATCTCTCTCTCTCTCTCTCTGTCTCTCTCTCTGTCTCTCTCTCTCTCTCTCTCTCTCTCTCTCTCTGTCTCTCTCTGTCTCTCTCTGTCTCTCTCTCTCTCTCTCTCTCTCTCTCTCTCTCTCTGTATCTCTTTGTCTCTTGCTCTGCCTCCCTCGCCGCGCTGCACCTCCACGCTGCACTGACTTCTGGGTAGAACGAACCAAACACTGCGCACAGCGTGAGGCACAGTATCTCTGAGGATACTGTACCTCCGTGTGTGTGTGAGTGTGTGTGTGTGTGTTGCCAGTGGAGTGTGTAGGAGCTGTGACAGGTGTTCTGGCTCCTGCAGCAGTTAATGAACACGTGTTCACTGGAGACTCTTTCGGAAGCTCAGATTCTTTTTTTAATTTCTGCATTTTTTTTGGAAACTTTGTTGAAACTCGGATGTTGTTCACCTTTTCCTCCCACTGCCTTTCTCAGACGTCCTCACATGCTTGCCGAGGCCATGAACATGCACGCACACACACACACACACACACACACACACACACACACACACACACACACACACAACCCAGTTTCCCCTGAAGTTTCATTTTCTGTCCTTCCGCAGTGACTCACGCTGTTATGTTTTTTGTGATTTTTCATCGTTTCCTTTTCCTCCTCTTGTCTTCCTCTTCACCCCATTAAGCAGCGAGGCCGCGGAGGCGGAGCTCTACGGCCCTTTACCCACCTCTGATAAGTGGCCATCAGTGTCGGCTGTAGTTTGGAGATATTTTCTAGAAACTTCCAGGAAAGCGATGCGGCCGCCGCTGCCACTGACGTCGCTGACGCCGCTTCGCTTTGAACATTTCCAGCTGCTGCTTCTCTGGAACAAACAGCTTCACTCTGCCAGGCTATAAATAAAACCGGCCCCTGCTGCAGTTTTGATCACAGGATGTTCAAAAAACAAGAGTCGTATTTACTGATGCATCATCATCTCTCCTCCTGCTGCCTCTTCCTTGCAGCGCCGTCAGCCACCCAGAGTCCTACACCAAACTCTGCTGCAAGGGCTTCTGCATCGACATCCTCAAGAAACTCTCCCGCAACATCAAGTTCTCCTACGACCTCTACCTGGTGACCAACGGCAAGCACGGCAAGCTGGTGCGGGGCACGTGGAACGGCATGATCGGGGAGGTGAGACCCCGGAGAGACACACAGCTGGCTGGGTGGAGCCTCCTGGCGAGTCTCCAGCCTGTTCAGAGCGCCGCGTTTGGTGAGAGTGTTTTTGCAAAAGGAACACAAAGGAACGTAGCTCTGGGCTACGCTCTGTCCTAATTACTGTAAAGGTTTTTGGGATGGAGCTATAAAAAGCCTCGCTGAGTTTTGGGGAGCGCTGGATATGAACACGCATGTTCTTTAAACAAGGTGAGGTAATGCAAAAGAAGAAGAAGACGAGGTTCCACAAACTCCTCCAAACATCTCCAAACATCGGGAATCCAATAGAACAACATGACAATCTATAGATACATGTACGAATGCAGACACATAACTGTTGACCGATCTCATCATTAAAAGGTGAGAAGATTCGGAATTTTGGGGGGTTGCGAACGGATCCGAACAACCCTGTTTTTCTTTTGTTTTTTTTGAAGCCTCCTGCTAATCGGTTGTGTAACAGTGCATGAGGTTCAGTCCCCAGCAGCAGTAGTGTCGCCTAAGAGGAACGTCCTGGGTGACAGCAGCTCTGGGCAGTGATGAGGCCCTCAGGTGGATTCACCTGTTTTTGACTCACTCTCTAGTCACAAGTATGCCGTGTTTTTGGTTCTTCTACCATGCAGGATAATTTGGAAGCACAGTTCTGTTCTGTGTTGCTGCGTGTGTGTGTGTGTGTGTGTGTGTGTGTGTGCAGGACTCCCTTGTTCTGGGACTCTGGGGTTGTGGGTGATGTCGATGACGCTGTGTCTTCTCTCGCCGCTTGTCTCCTCCTTCCAGGTTCTCTACCGACGAGCCGACATGGCCATCGGCTCCCTCACCATCAATGAGGAGCGTTCAGAGATCATCGACTTCTCGGTGCCCTTCGTGGAGACGGGCATCAGCGTCATGGTCGCCCGCAGCAACGGCACCGTCTCGCCGTCGGCCTTCCTTGGTGAGGAAACGCAAAAACCCACAAAAGCCCCCAAAACAAGCAGCTTCTCCTGGACCCCGTTTGATTCTGATATCACCCATTATCCCGCTGCTTGATGTACAGTAGACACATTTTCCCGCCCCTCCCCCTCCGTCCTCCGCCAGGATGGCCTACTTAGACAACTTCTGTCTGCAGACGCTTGAGGAAACTTCCCATTAAGCTTTTATCCCGCCGATAACTGGAGCCCACAACCAAATCCCCTTACGTGCTGCGTGCGCGAACGCACACACCCAGGCACACACACACACACACACGCACACGCACACACACCGAAATCCCTCTTCCAAACCCCCGACAACAAAATTCAGCACAAAATCCTCGGCAGTGTCTTCCTCTCCCTGCCACACACGTCGAGCCGCTGCAGACGGAAAATCTGGTGGAAAAAAAATGTAAAAACTGACGATTCTCCTAACCTGAACCTCTGCTCCTCCTTCTTCCTGCCCCTCCCCCACCCTGCAGAGCCCTACAGCCCAGCAGTGTGGGTCATGATGTTCGTGATGTGCCTGACGGTGGTGGCCATCACCGTCTTCATTTTCGAGTACTTCAGTCCCGTCAGCTACAACCGCAGCCTGGTCAGCGCCAAGTGTGAGTTGTTTTTAAATTAGGTCATTCCTTCATTCATGTCAAGCGTGCAGTTTGCACAGGACCACCATTTCTCATGTCAGCCCTTCCTGACACTGATCGGTCGACCCTGACCATGAGGTGGAACCTTCAGCCACCTTTTTGTTTGAAGACATTTAAATACGCAAAAACATGATGATACCATTTTTGCACAAACCAGTAGTAAAATGTTCCGATAATGTCTTTGCTGAAGTTAACGGTAGGAAAGTTTTATATTGCTCATGTATACGGAGATCAACTTTGTCAGTCAATAAACTTTTATTTGCAAACTGCCAGATCAAATTCGCAACAATTTGCACAAAACCAACAGAATCCTACCAGGATGAAACCTATAGCAGACCCCACCTCTGGGGGGGGGGGCGGAGTCATCTGCTGTGACAATGACTGTGCAGTTGGGGGAGAAAAGGAAATACAAAAAAATTATACGAACAATAGCGTGAGATAGAGATAGAAGTAGATAGAAGGAGATTTGAACATCCAGCTCTGAATGTGCACCAAAACACCAAAAATAATCCAAACTGGCGATAGGTTACTGGGATCCATTTCAACAGTCGTCCCCCTTGCAGGTGAACGACCTCAGCAGGACTTTTTGGGGGTGGCGAGAACGCCAATCGATATCAGACTGTGACACCGACAGAGCCCGCCCCCTTCTGCGGGTCCGAAAAGGTCACTTTCCCGCTTTAATTAGCATTTGGCTGCACGCTAATCGAAGTGTGATTGATGGCGCTCGTAACCGCCGCCGCCATCGCCGCTGCAACGGTCAGGCCTGCGGTCGGAGGGACAGCAGGGGGAACAGGACGAAGGTGTAGAAGAGCCTCTGTTCTCTGGGTCCTCCACGCGGCAGCTGGGTGGATCAGATTCAGCCAGTGAGAACAAGGACTAGGATGTTCAGATAGGACACCTTCTAGTGACCTTCCCTGTTTGTCTCCTCCCACTCACTGCTTGACTTTTCCAGCTCCCGGCGGGCCGACGTTCACCATTGGGAAGTCGGTGTGGCTGCTGTGGGGCATCGTCTTCAACAACTCGGTGCCCATCGAGAACCCCAAGGGCACGACCAGTAAGATCATGGTGCTGGTCTGGGCCTTCTTCGCCGTCATCTTCCTGGCCTCCTACACGGCCAACCTGGCCGCCTTCATGATCCAGGAGCAGTACATCGACACCGTGTCGGGGCTGTCGGACAAGAAGGTAACACACTGGGGAGAGAGGGGCGTGGTGACCTCATCATGACAGAGCCGTTGGGAGTGGGCGGGGCTTAGGGGAGAGATTCTCGTATGGTTTAGGCTTTCCGTCTTTATGGAGCTGATGGAGCGTTTTCAGAGGCTGAAATTGGAAGATTTTGAATTTTTTTTTAAAAATCTGGAATATTTTGAAATTGTTAGTTTTCGAAACCGGAAGTTATTGAAACACCACCAAGTGCCGTTTTGTCTAAATGCTTTTTTTTTTGTTGAAAAGATGATGTCATAGCCCCGCCCTGTGAGCTGAGGCGCTTTCTCCAGGTCTTCTTCTCCAGTTTCAAGGAGAAACCTTGCAGCGCCACATCAGGCCTGGCATTGAGCAGCAGGGTTCACGGGATGTTTTCAAGGTGGATCTGCAGGAAGAAAACAGTTTCTGCGTCATCTCTGGACGCTGTTGTTGTTCTTTCCGAATCGACTGGATTGATCCGATTATGCGGCGCTGACGCTGGTCGTGGGCTTTTTTTTTACACTTTTTGAGTCGTTCCCCTTAAAGTTCAGCGCCTCCTGCTGAGGGGAAGAAAAAAAAAACTTTGCTGCAAGCGTCTCTGTCCTTTCGCTGTCGGCAGGGAACCCAGCGGCGTGAATGACCGATCAATCAGCTCCGTCTGTCGATGAGTCTCGACTCCTTCTTTCGGTCTGTCCATCACCCCTCCCCTCCCCCTGCCCCAAGCCCCACCCACCACGTCCACCACACCAGCCATTCCCATATTCATCTTCATCTCACTGTTCAAACACTGTCGCCAAATGTCAACTTGTGAAACAACAGCTAAGCTGCAGAGGGAAAAAAAAACACCTACCCAGAGTTCACTGGTAATATATGAACTTATCAATTAACTTCTAAATTACCCTCAACGTCACATTAAGATGCCCTAAATTCCATGAGGCTGCTCAATGGAGGGTCAGCTGGATTTGCACTCGTTGGTCAGTTGCCGGACATGCGGATTAAAGAGGAAGTCTGCTTCTTTATCTCCTTGATATAGAGGATTAGAGACCAAGTCGCTTCGATTCGCATCAGATGGCTAACCTCAAACCATTGGACACATCTGGAGAAATAGATCCCAGCGGCACAGGCCAAAAAAAGATATCCATGTCAATGTCAACTGTTTCCAGACAGCTGACAGACTGACAGATTTGACTCTATGGACTCTGTGTTCTGTTAAATATGAAGGTCCCGTATTCAGATCTTTATTGTCATCTTGGAGTCCTGAGGAGTAAAGTTTTCTATCTATCTATCTATCTATCTATCTATCTATCTATCTATCTATCTATCTATCTATCGCTTCTTCTCATTTCTGCTGAGTTCACTGGCGGTGATTATGGGGAAAAACCCTTTACAAAAGGGGTATTATGCAGAATGCGGGACCTTTAAATACGACGTGAATGAATGAATGAATGAATGCATTGAGATTTGTTTTGTTTTGTTAATATGTGCAATGGTCATGAATGTCAGAGTGCGTCGCTCACACGTTTCTGTCGCCCGTGAACGCAGCATCCTGTTCACTTTCACACCGCGGTGACATGAGCTTTTCTTCCCACAGCTGATCAGCAGAAAGAGGCAACGTGGCAGCTGAGGAGTGAATATATCACACACACACACACACACACACACACACTCTGATTGGCCCATTCATTTATGCCGGGCTCAAAAGGTCACTGCTGTAGCCAAGATGAATAGATCTTTTGGGTCTTTACAGTCGACTGGAGCTCTAACCAACGTGTTTCTGCCTCCACCTGCCTCCTTCTTTCCGAGCTGTAAGCGTGGATGGTTTAAGCCGTCACTTGTGCACGCATCTGATCTGATCCGGTTTGATTGGATCAGGTCGGGATGACTGATCACATTTTCTCTTTGGTATTTTGTTATTCTTTTCCATCTCTTTTCTTTCTGTCCCTCGTGCTTCTGCTCTACTCCCTGCTCTCGTCCCTCAGCTTTGCGACTTGTGACTCATTTCCTTCACTCGACTGTCTCTGAATCTCATCATCATCTGTTATATTTTTCTAATCAGCCTCAAATTACTTCTCTGTCCAGACTCACTGTTTCTCACCCCGCCTCCTCTCTTCCTTCCTTGCCTTCCTCTTCCCATTGGCTCCTTCTCCCACTTCCTCCAGTCTTGCTCCTTCCCCTCCCACCGTCTACCTTCCTCCCTATTGTCACATCGTAATCCTGACCTAAACCTTTATTCTTTCTACTGTTTGCTTCTCTCCCCCCCTCCACACACACACTTCCTGTGTCTCCCTCACAGTTCCAGAAACCACAGGAGCATTATCCCCCCTTTCGCTTCGGCACCGTCCCCAACGGCAGCACGGAGAGAAACATCCGAAGCAACTACCTGGACATGCACTCGCACATGATGAAGTACAACCAGAAGGGGGTGGAGGAGGCTCTGGAGAGCCTGAAGACTGGGTACGACAGACTCGACAGACTTTTCAAAGTGGCCCAGAGGCCTCAGATAGAAGATTATGTTTGACAGATCCTCCTGCCAGCAGCGAGCGGCGGCGCCAGTAATAATTTAGGTCACCCAGACGGGAGCCGACGCTCTTTGTGTTGAAGCACCTATTTGTAAATTAGGCCGATGTGATGGGTGTATTTTTAGATGAAAAGTCATGACTACTGCGGCTTCATTTGAATAATGATTTGCATTTAACACTGGGCCCTCGTGATGTGAGAGCTCAGCTCACGATGGGTGACTTTGCACTTTTTTCTGTTTCTGAGTATAAACTCTCTCTCTCTCTCTCCCTACACACACAAAAATGTGTGTATGTGTGTGTTTGTGTTAGGGCTGTCAAATAATTATTTTTTGATGGAGATTAATCGAGATCTTCACACCGCGGAGTAAATTTCACAAAATCAGGATGCAGTGTGGAAACAGTGCTACAAGTTGATGACATGACAGATTAAGGGTGAAACAAAAAAGGATTTCCCTTTTGATCTTTTGTAATATTTGTTTTAAAACAGTGCGCCTAGACCCACTTGTTATTATATATGCATTTTTAAGGACCTTACTACGGGTGAACGGAAGGGACAAATGGCTTGTAATCAAAATGGGATTAAAAATGCATGTTATGCCTTGAATTTATCGCGAAACACATTAATGCTCACAGCCCTAATACATCTATATAAATATATGTTGAACTGAGGGACCCCCTCCTCTAGTCTGGAGCTATCGCATGTAACTTTGATATTTCTAAAAAGCTGGCTGAATGTCAGACGTGATGGATGACCAATCCCACCACTTCACGGCCTCTGTAATTAAAGCAGACGGGAAGCAATAGGAAGCCGACAGCAGGGCGGCGGCGAGGAATATCTGGTGGTCAGCAACAAACTGCCGCCGCTTCACCTTTCAAACGGAGCCTTGAAAGGGAAAATCTGCAGAGTTTCAGACGTGTGTGCTGGGATTTCTGAGGTGAGGATTATCTGCCTGCCTGCCTGCCTGCAGGAAGCTGGACGCCTTCATCTACGACGCGGCCGTCTTGAACTACATGGCCGGGAAGGACGAGGGCTGCAAGCTGGTGACCATCGGCAGCGGGAAGGTCTTCGCCACCACTGGCTACGGCATCGCGCTTCCCAAAACCTCCCGCTGGAAACGGCCCATCGACCTGGCGCTGCTGCAGTTCCTGGGAGACGGTGAGCGCTGGGCCACAGACACACAGACACACATGCACACGCACACAGTGTGTGGAAGGTCTTCCTCATTTTTTTTAGATCTTTGTTTTTCGTTTCGACCTACAGGGGAGCAGCCTCAGACCATCCATCCATCCTTCCATCCGTCCGTCCATCCATCCATCCATCCATCCTTGCTTTCTCAGTGTCCTGGCCTCAGTCCAGGTTCAGCAGTGCTACATCAGCAGGGAAACAGGCTCTCAGGGAAGAGTTAATATCCTGCGTGTCAGCGTGAAGTCTGCCGGATGGGATTATCTTCCACCCAACCCCCCACCCCACCCCCCCACCACACAGTCACAGTGACGGTGGCCTGAGTGGAATAATAAGTAAGCTGTGAGTTGACGATCACCCATAAACACACTGACACACTGTCTCTCTGTGGTCACTCTGGCATCTCGGTCATTATTCAGGAAGTGTTTCCTGTGTCTTGCTGGGCCGCTGAGAAGTTTTAGTCTCAGCTGGAGACCAGCTGTCACCGAGCTGAGCTGGTCTGGTAGGAACAGTATTAGTGAGGCATGTGTGAATGGTCACGTGTATCCTCATTTTTTAGATCTTTATCCATATCTCTATCCATCCATCCGTCCATCCATCCATCCATCCATCCATACGTCCATCCATCCATCCATACGTCCAGTCATCCTTTCTTTTTAATTCCACGGTTTGGCTTGAGTCGAGTTGAGTTGACTTGGATTTGTTCACTTTTATTTAAGTACCAGCTCAACATAGGAGGAGTTGTCAGCGCTAGATAGTCCTTGACATCATATGTTACAGCAGCAATTTTTATTACTGGAAACGCTTTTGTTTTTCCAGCTTCCCTCGACAAATTTTGATGGTGAGCAGCCATCAGTTTAGACACCTGACACCTGTCCTGTCCATGAGGTGGCCGCGGTGAAACTTGTGTCCATGTCCGTCCCTGCAGGAGACACGCAGCGGCTGGAGACGGTATGGCTGTCGGGCATCTGCCAGAACGAGAAGAACGAGGTGATGAGCAGCAAGCTGGACATTGACAACATGGCGGGCGTCTTCTACATGCTGCTGGTGGCCATGGGCCTCAGCCTGCTGGTCTTCGCCTGGGAGCACCTGCTCTACTGGAAGCTCCGCCACTCCGTCTGCAAGTCGCACAAACTGGACTTCCTGTTGGCCATCAGCAGGGTGAGAATTTTGTCATTCTGATTATTGACTGTCAGGCCCCGTTTACACAAAGATGGTATATTTGAAACCGACCGTTTTATTTATTCTTTTCTTTTATTAAAAGAAAAACTGCGTTCATACGAAGCCGTCACCAAAAATGTTGTCAGTGTTTAGACAAAACTTAGGCCGAGCCCTTATGTGGCACTGTGAGTTTAGCGTGAGGTTTAGCATGCACTAAACCTCGCACGCTGTATTTACGGTGATAGTTCATAGCTTACGTAGCAACCATGGATGTATTAGTATATGTGTGATATACTCTATGTAAAAGAACTTATACTGGACTGGGCATTTGGCAGCGGCGATTTCTTTCCAGTGGCCACTTGAGGTACTGCACCCAAGACCATTTGCTGACCAAGACCAAGCCTCAAAACCCCATGAGAAGGTTGACTCGGAGGCGTGAAAGTCAAAATTTAGGTTTTCTGGCTCAGTGTCCCAATCAGCCTACCCAGAAAAATAAATACACAAAGGAAAACAAGAGGTTCACTTTTGTTGTGTTTATTTTCACTTGGCACACAGCCCCAGTGGATCCAAGAGCACTGTGTGTTATTGTCCACTGTTGTTTGCTGGTCATTGTAGTTTTGTAGCAGTAACACAAATCCATTGCCCATCGTTGTTTTCGTTGTTGTCGTTATGAGCAGTAGTCTGCATACTCTGTGTGCTAGACGGGGCGATGCTTTCAAATTTTCCCACCCTGGAGCCCGTTATCAAATATATGCAGTTTCAGTCTGTACGTTCTCGATTAAAACGCCCCCTCAGACCAGGAAGTGGTTGCAACCCAACAACTCAGGGTTAATTTAATTGGCTGGTTTGCTAAAGACCTTCTGGCTGCTTAATTACTGTGGATCCAAGTGAGTGCTTGGCTGCTTCGGCAGTCAATCAGGCCCCATGTCCATGAAGTCTCTTTGATGTGGGGATAAATCAGCACACATGGCCAATGAAATCATCACAGCAGCACTGGAAGGTCTTGTTAAGATATTAGTCTAAGTGGCGCTGCGTTGGCTGTTACGAGTCGAGGGGGAGGAGGACAGATTGATGAAAAAACAGCAGCGGTTCTGCTGTTTACGCAGCATTTAACTGTGATTGCTTCATTTTTACAAGTAATTAGTCCCACTTTGTTTGACGCCCTGGTTCATGAATGTGGCCACTGAGGCGAGAAGCTCCAAGTAGATCCAGAGCGGCTGAAATGTCTGCGGACGCTGTGTAATTACACCGCTGTGGCCTCGGATTCCGGATTTTTATCAGATTAGCGGCTAAATGACTATCTGACCGCTAATCCATGTTGGGCGGCCCCCGAGGGCCAAATTAAAGTTGTCTCTCTCTCTATGTATGTGTGTGTGTGTTTGTGTGTGTGCGCAGCCGGAGATGTTTGCTTCTTCAAGGTTCTGCGGCTGTGTGGCAATCCTCTTAGCTGACACTGTTTTCCTTTGAGTCCCGGGAGAATGCATAATGAATTTGTGACTAAGTCTCAGCCTCAGTGATGAAATGAGATACTAATGAAATAAGTTTTTTTTTCTCTCCTTTTTTAATGTTCCTGCCGGTGGGGTTTTGATTAGTGAGGAGGTGGATTGTCACTGAGAGAGAGACACACACACACAAATTGGTTGGAATTTCATCTGTGTGAAATTCCCCCCCGCCCCTGCCCTGGGACGTCTGGGTCGAATCAAGGTCGAACAGTTTGAGGCCGATGGTTGATTCAATTACAAACCGCTGGCTGATCCTGACTGCCTGTTTTCCAGAGGTGGAAAAGTGTTCTCGTTTTATATTTTGTTAAAAGTACGGATACTTTTGTAAGAAAAATGCTCTGGTAAAAGTAAGAAAGTACAGGTTCTAAAATGTACTTGAGTATTTTTTTTATTATTATTAATTCATTTGTGTTGTGACAGAATAATCTTGGCTGAATTGACCAGAGGTCAGAGGTCAGAGTTCTTGATGAGCATTGGGATCATTTTGGACAACTTTGCTTCCGTCAATACTATCGTTTATTTTTTCTTTTTTAACTGCACCACAACCAAACTGTTGTCAGTAGTAATAGTTCTGACAAGTGAGCCAATATTGGATGTTGATACTTCCAATAACAATAATGAATATAAAATGTTATTTTCTCCGATGACGATGACGATGACCCCATAGAAAATAATCTCTCTGTAAAATATCATCCAGTTTTTCATTGAACTACACAACGGCAGAGATCAAATAGTCCCACTTCAAACAACAAACTAGAATAAATAATAATAATTAAAACACTTTTAAACACAAAAGCAACCACCATATTTTTCCAATGTAAAGGAGTACAAAGTACAGATATTTGTGTACAAAGAGTATACAAATAAAGTACAAAGTATTGAAGTACAGACGCCTGAAAAACCTACTTAAGTACAATAACAAAGCATTTGTACTTCATTATTTCCCCCTCTCCCTGACCTCTCAGGGTATCTACAGCTGCTTTAATGGGGTGGAGGAACCGGGTCGCCTGGCCAAACCCGACCTGACCTCCAACTACGCCCAGGCCAACATGCTGAAGATGCTGCGCACGGCCAAGGACCTGGTGTCCACCGCCAACGTGGAGACCTCGCTGGACAACGCCACCAAGACCATCGAACAGCTGAGTCGGCACGGCGGCACGCTGCCCATCCGCGTGCCCCAGGTGGCGACGGAGGCCGTGCCGGGCGGCTTCGCCTACGTGACGGAGAACCACTGCCCCCTCCCCCAGAGCTCGGTGACTCCGCCCCTGGCGGCCATCAACGCCTTTGGGCAGCAGAGGGGCGTGGCCCGGCCCACGCCGCTACGCTACACGCTGCCCGCCCACTCGTCCTCCTGCCTGTACGAGCGGCCGCTGCCCGTGTCCAGCCTCAGCAGCCCCCACCTGGCCGAGCCGCCGCGCCACCACCACACCACCGGCCGCCTCTACGTGGACACCCTGCCCCACTACTCCTCCTCCTCCCTCCTCCCCTGCGGCGACCTGCAACTCCCCGACATCTACGCCTCCCACCCGGCGTCCTCGCCCGGCCAGTCGGGCTTCTCCCGGCGGAAGCGGCGCTCCAAGAGTTTCCAGTGCGACGACGAGGCGGAGCGGCGGAAGCACCTGGCCGGCGACCTGGTGGCGCCGGTCCTGTTCGCCGAGCTGCAGGCCAACCACGTCTCCGCCGCCCCCAGCTTCGACAGCGTCTACCCAGGGGAGGGGCTTCGGCCCCGGGTGGAGAACTACGGCTCGTGGCCCCCCGAGGACCTGCTGCTGCGGGGCAGGCGCAGGCAGCGCCGGCCCTCCTTCCTCAAGGCCACCTGGGGCGGCGACCACATGCACCAGCTGGACGAGTCGCAGTCCTCGCTGTCCAGCCAGTCGCCTTCCACGCTGCCGGACCTCTTCCCGTGCATCGTTGCCTCCACCGCGGCGGCGGCCAAGGCCTACAACCCGGCCCAGCTGCGCAACAACCTGTGCCTCCCGCGGAACCAGACCTACCTCCACATCCGGGAGGACCAGCGTAGGCCTGGCGGCCGCAAGGGCAATCGGCTGCGCTACTCGCACTCGGCCCACCTGCCCAGCTACGGCGAGGCGCTGCGGCAGGGCGGCGGCCTGGGCCGGGGCATGGTCCGCCGGGCCACCAGCCTGCTCAGCAGACAGTACGCCCACTACCTGAACTCCTACCCCGGCCTGCCCTTCTACCACGGGCCGGCCGAGCTGCAGCAGCACGGCCGCGGCCCCAGCAGCCCCGTGTGCCAGCTGCTGGCCTGCGGCGGCGGCAGGTGCGGCAGCCAGGGGGCGCTGCTGTACCAGGACAGCGTGTACGGGGCCTACGGGGTCTATCAGGGCTCCCAGACTGGGTTGGAAGCGCAGGCGGGCCTGGGGGGCGGGGCTCCGCCCACTGGGAGCCCCTGCGTGCTCCGCCCATGGCGGCGGGTCTCCAGTTTGGAGTCGGAGGTCTGAGGAGAAAGAAGAACCAAAAGAGGAACTTTGCAGAAGCAGCGACTGTGACTTTGAGTTTGTTCAGTGCTGATAAACAGACGGTCTGCTCGCCAGTTTGACCTCAAGGTGGCGACACCACGATGACGGCGGCAGATTTAGTTGGCTTGTATGTTTACTGGGCTTCAGTGAGACCGATCACAGTGTGTTGTGAGTGTTGTAGTGAATCGTGGACGGCCGGGATAGAGAGTGTAGAGTTGTCGGGTGGGACAACCGTTTACAGCCGAGGGAACAATAGAAAGGGTTCAAAAAATTATTACAAAAAGTCAAGCAGCCATTGTAGCAAGACTGATAAGCACAGCTGCCGCCCACTCACATGCTGAGGGTTCAACTCCAACACGACTCGTGCAGAGTTCAAACAGTCTGACTTCAGCCGTAGATTATCATTTCTGAAACTTCTGCTGAGGAGATTTCTGAGAAAAAAAAACGTCCTCTAAGCCAACCAGGTTTCACCGTCAACAGCAAAATTATCACACTCGAAGGACACGTTAGAAGTGTTGCTCACTTTGTGTTTTGTTTATCTTGATAGTTGTTTATCTTGTAGGAGGCGTGTAGTCATACGCCTCCGAAACCTTTTTTAGAAGTTGTTTTGAATCTCCAGAGTGCATGTTTTCTTCCATAAAATTCTATCATTTTGGAGTCTTCAGAGTCCAAAACGGCACATTTTTGAAAATGGGTTCCAAAGTGCCATTTCATCTGGACCGCAATCGCTATCTTTTTTTTCTTGTTATTTCCCAGAAATGATGATGTCATAGCCCCGCCTCACAACCTTGGTGAGGACGGCTGTGAAACTTGAACAACTGCTGTTTGAGCTTCTTCGTCCGTAAAAACACAGCGTGTGAGTCAATGCTCAGTTTTTGCAGTTTTTCTCCCTCTCTGGTTTTAAGGAGTAGCCTAACAGCGCCACATAAAGGCCCGACATAAGTACTGTAGCAGTTTTCAGTACTGAAGGTTGGCGACCGATCCGATCTAGTTTCCGTCGCGGGTTCTAAATCCATTCCACAGTTTGCAGCCAGCTTGCTAGCAGGCTGGATATAGCAGCTAGCCAGCATCCGGTGTAAGGAGATATTTTCAAACCTGATACACAGAAAAAGCAAGATGGTAACGTCCAATGTTTGCGAAGCCAAAGTTATTCAGAGGCGGAAGCTTTGGTTGTGACGCACAAAACACAGCTGATTTTATCAAATATTTGAGAAAGCACCTAGTAAAAAGAGCACAAGAAGTTTTCTTTTTTTTTTTTTTTTTAGCTCCAGGGGAGCAGAAACACGAAACGAGAGGAGAAAGGAGTTTCTTATAGCCTCATATATAATCAACAATAATGGCAAAAATATTGCAGCAAATAGAGCTTTGGTAATGGAAAAGTATCAGTATCGCCAGATATCCAAATTCAGGTATCTGGATTGGAAGTGAAAAAATGTGGTCAGACATTGACGCTAACATTTTTGTCTTGTTGGAGCTGAACCCTCAGCCAGGGCGGCGAGGAGTGGCAGGAGGCGGTGAAAAACAGTCCATATGAACACATCCTGCAGAGCAGACGGCGGTCTGGGGAAGCACTGACCAGCACGAGGTGTCTTAAAGCATTCCTGTTTCCTCGCTGGGCCTCAGGACGAGGCGGCAGCACCGCACAACATCACACAGGGCCTCACCGTTCATAAACCACACCCACGCCCCCCATTTATATTACAATATATAAATAATACTATGTGTTATTTAGGGCTGATTAGTGTCATATTCATGTATTCTAAACTATGATAGGAATTTATGGTCACTCTTTCAATTTTTCTTAGCACATTTCTGGCACATTTCTGAGTTTTTCTTCATTTCTTTTTGTAACGCTGTGGCTGATTGACCAGGATGTTTGTTATCGCCGTATTAACAGGAAGTCAGACTATATTAACATTTTCACCCCACCCACTCCCTTGCCCCTGCCCGCCCCCCTCTGGTTTCAACTCTTTTATACTCCCCAATCGTGCCCCTCCCCCCACCCCCAGCCCCTCCCGTCCCCCAACCTCGCTCACTGTTAAATGGTCTGATTTAAATTGAGGTAAGTGAAACTATTCTAGTATCTGTATTACCTGGCTCCCTCACCTGTAATTAATCACTTAGACCAATTAAAGAGCCTTTTTTTTCAAAGAGAGGTGCACGTGTGTCGTTACTCAGTCTGCGCTCGCTGTAGGAAGGAAGGTGGAGTCTTAATGATGCTGCAGCATACACTTGAAACCAGGCGTGTGTCTGCGTGGTTCAATGGAACCCTGATAGTTTCCTGCCAGTTTGACCATTAGAGTCTGAAATATCCGTTTTATTTTTTATGTTCTGTCCCCAGCCAAGAGCAGAAACTTCACTCAATGGTACTTTCTGTTCTATAATAATTAGTTCTATTATAATTAATTATAAGTTAGCAACGATATTTATTGCGATATTTTATGAGAAAAAATATTTCTTAATCATTTCTTGATGCAGTGAAACCAAAATGCTTCCACACATCTCATTTAAAACTTTCTGGAGTATCTGCAGCGTCTCCATCCCTGCTCGTAAAATCCAACACAAACGTGTTTACTAGCTAAAAGGAATGCAAAGGATAATGGGAATTCATGGGTCGCTATAGTTGCAAATTCTCTGTGGACCAGAAGATAAATCGTCACATGCACAAGATAATGCGGAGACATTTTAGAATACACAACGCATTTAAGTTTGGTAAAACTGATGATACTGTAACAGCAACTGATCAATAATTAAAAAAAAAAAAAGTTTTTTACAGCTCAGGATGCAGCTAAATCAAACGAAAACCTTTGACCCACTGGAATTAAATTTAACGTACTGAATTATTCAGTCAATATTATTGGCTTTTCATGAGAACCAGGGTTTTGTGTACAACAGTAAGAAAAAGAGAGCCTCCACTTTCCCGATAAACAACTAAAATAAACCCAACCTGAACATTTCGCTGCTGAAAATTTCTCCTCAGATGATGGAAGCAGGACGGCAGAAATCTGGCTCAGGATCAAAGCTGCTGCTGCGATCTCGTCACACGGCGGTGGATCATCTGCTGCGGCGTCCTAGAAGAATCCAGGCTGTTGGTTGGTTGGTTTGTACATCAGCTGGTGACTGACAGAGAAGAAAAAAAAAAACGCCAGCAAACTGGAGATGTTGCGTCGCTGATGCCGCTTCGCTTTCCCCACTTGAGATCTCTTGGAAAGCTTTTGATCTTTCTCGGCTCTCTGTCAGTTTTTCTGCCTGACACAACTTTGCTGTTAAATTTCACTGCTCTGCTACCAACCTCAGATGAGACGGAAACTGCGTTTAATCCAAGGTGACCTGTTGCCATCTCACTTACTGTCATCAGGAGCAGATAGGACTCAGATTGGCTGAGTGATGCAGGGGAGTCCGAACATTGAGCGCTTTGATTTTTCCATTAGTCTCTGCTCTGTTTGTGGAGCATTGCCTTAAACTGGAGCATCGTATTGATTTAAGGCTCTTCGGCTCCACCACAGAGCCCTTATTTCTGGAGTTCAAGGTAACTGGCCTGGTTTTTTCATTAAAAAAAACCAAAACAAAATAAAAACATTGTAAAAGCTGATGTCGTAATCAAGACAGAGACTTTAGTGCTGATCGATGGTGGTTTGGACTGAAGGCGGATTGAAGAGGCTTTTGATTTTGACATGTTCTGTTTTACGCGTTTGAGAACAAAGACGCGACTGTTTTAAACCTAGCCGCTATTTATAGCGCAAGTTCAGCGCAACATGACAAGCTGAAGGTTACAGCAGCCTCCCCCAAAAAAGTGATGCCTAACTAAAATTGGTATTTTTGGAACAAATCTATTTCAAAAATAACTCTCACACTCGCAGATGTCAAAGTCTGTTACCCTCCATTACAGCAGCGGCTTCAGAAAACAAACAGAGCTAAGAATTATTTTTAGTGGTGGTAGCTTTTGTTTTTCTTCTCTAAATTCTCCCGACTGTCTTAACAACAGATTCATTAGAAAAGTAAACAAGGCGTCGGTGCTCCGAGGACCAAGTCGCTGGTTTATTTGATGGCTTGGATCTCAAATCTGAAATTTCTCCTGAGCTCTTTCTTGTCACCAAACATTGAGATTGCAGCGTGCGTGTTTGCGTGTGCGTGTGTGCGTGTTTGCGTGTGTGCGTGTGTTTGTTGGTTTGTTTATCCGTGCGATGGGGAATGATTGTGTAACTGTTGCATCAGGATTGATGATGCTTCTTTCTCTCCGAGTGATGAAAGATGCGAGTTGTGTTCATATGAAGGGAAAAAAAGAAGAAAATCAATGTAGCGTCAGGGGGAAAGGGGGCGTGGCAACGTGTTGTTTGGAAAACAGACTCAGGCTGTGAGGAGGGGGGAGGAAGAGGAGGAGGAGGAGGAATGGGAAAGGGGGAGGATGAAGAACAATTATTCGTCTTCAGCGGCTCTGATTTAATATCCTCGTCACGCGACAGCAGAATCCATAAGTTACAACAGGATCCATTTATTCACTCGCGGCTTCATCGTTTTCCGTCAGGAACGTTCAGCTACTTTTTTCCCCGTTCTTCCGAGCTTCAGTGAAACAAGATTATTGTGAGGAAAAAGAAAACAAAGAGAAGCTGAACTCCAACTCGAGGTCCCATTGATTTTTCTTAAAGGTGCTCGGCGGCCGTTGACACGTGTGAACTGTAAACAGGAAGCTGCGACCTTGACGGGGGTCAGAGCCGCGTCTGGAGCCACCAGAGGACCAGAAACAGCAGCTCCTCTCCTCCCCCCTCCTCCACCTCTTCCTCCTTTCCTCCCCCTCCCCCTCCCCCTCCTCCTCGACCTCCACCTCATCCTCCTCTTCTTCTCCTCCTTTCTCCTCTCTTCCCTATACCTCCTCCTCTCCTCCTCCACCTCCCTTTACCTCCACCTCCCCTTCCTCCTCCTCTTCTCCTCTCCTTCTCCACTCCTCCTCCTGCACCTCATCTTCTTCTCCTCTCCTTCTCTGCCTCCCTTCACCTCCTCCTCTCCTCTTCCCATCTTCTCCGTCCTCTCCTGCTCCTCCTTCCACCTCCTCTTTCTCCTCCAACACATCTCCCCCCCCCCCTTTCTTCCCTCTTCCTCTTTCTTCTTCCTCCTCCACCTCCTCCTCATCCTCACACCTCCAGCCAGCTAATAAATTGCTTCACGTATCGCGGCTCCAGATGCTCCGAGTCACCTTGAGACAAGAGACTGGCCTGTCTGGCCTCGCCAGGGAGAAAGATTGAACGGAAGAGAAAAGAAAACAGAAAAGAAAACAGATATCAGGTAACTGGGCCAGCTGTGGACTCATGCTGTTTGGCTGGAGATGAACAACAAGCAGGAGAAGCTGGAGGAGAAAACGTCTGATTGGCTGGTGTGAGAGCAGCTGTGTGTTTTTCACTTTCAGTGTTTGTTTTTTTTAGAAAGACCTTCCTGGTTGACAAGGAAGGAAATCAAGGATGTGGGATAGAAAAGAAAAAAAAAAAAATAACCAAAGTGCCTTAAACATCTCGCGTCGCGAGTCTCCATTTCTTGAATGATGGGAGGGGAAAAAATGTGTTGCTGAACTTATTAAAAGCGGAGACGCGGGGAGAAAAACAACATCATTACTACTTTCACTGACACGCGTGACGGCCGCGCCTCTTGTTTGTTGACTGCCGTCATCACGTTAACGCAATCATCAAAGCGCGAGCGTGACAGCCGCCCGTGCCGCGCATGAGGACGCGTCTCGTTGTGCCGCTGCGAAAAAATTAAACTTTCTGAGAATTGTGAGGGAGCGCAGCAATCCAGCAGCAGCAGCAGCAGCAGCAGCAGCAGCAGCAGCAGCAGCAGCAGCAGCAGCAGCAGCAGCGTTAATTACTTCACAATCTCCGGACTCACAATCGCTGCAGCATCTCCTGGACTGGAACCACTCGGTCCGTTCTGGACCGGGACAAAGCCTAGTGTGATTCTGATCTGCCGCAGCCACATCAGGCCGGAAAAAATGTTTACGAATTCGGACTTTGTTCTTTTAAAAACGTTTTTTTCCCTCCTTAAAGCTCCGCCTCTTTCTGAAACAACATCAGCGAATATAATAATAAAGGCTCTGATGTGAATCATCACTTCCTGGCTGAGAGAAGCAGAGAAAATTGGTTGTCAGGAAGTTTTAAACAGACGCCAAATTATTTGAGATAAAATCTTAATGAATGTGAGAGCCGAGTGTTGAACTCGTCGCGCTCCTCTCCTGACTGCCGGCTCTTTGAGGCAGCGCAGGATGAAAGTCGCGGTGGCAGTTTGTCTCCGCTGCGACAAAACCATGAAGACTCAACTTCTCCTCCTCTCCTCCTGCCATCCTCTTCTCTCCTCTCCTTTACTCCTCTGGTCCCTCTATCTTCTCCTCACCCTTCCTCCTCTTCCTCTCCTCCACTCCTTCTCTCCTCACCTTCTTTTCTCTCCTCCTCACCTTTTTCTCCTCCTCTCCTGTCATTCCTCACTTCTCCTTCTCCCTCCTCTCCTCCTCTTCCTCTCCTCCACTCCTTCTCTCCTCACCTTCTTTTCTCTCCTCCTCACCTTTTTCTCCTCCTCTGCTGTCCTTCCTCACTTCTCCTTCTCCCCCCTCTCCTCCTCTTCCTCTCCTCCACTCCTTCTCTCCTCACCTTCTTTTCTCTCCTCCTCACCTTTTTCTCCTCCTCTCCTGTCCTTCCTCACTTCTCCTTCTCCCCCCTCTTCTCCTCTTCATCTCCTCCACTCCTTCTCTCCTCACCTTCTCATCTCTCCTCCTCACCTTTTCTCCTCCTCCAGTCCTGCTCTCCTTCTCCCCTCCCACTCTCCTTCTCTCCTCACCTTCTCTTCTCTCCCACTTCTCCTCCTCTCCTCTGAGGTCACACCTCCTGGGCATCTTGGCGACGAATCCTTCAGCAAATTAACAGAACTCCACTGAGAGCCCGAGAGGCCAATGCTTGCTCGCCCCCCCCCACCCTCTCTCCCTGTCACACACTCACACTCGCACTCACACTATCTGACACACGCTCACAGACACACACTGGGTGTCATATCATCACAGAGTGCCAACAGACATCTTCAGTCTGCCGACCAGACACTCACATGCAGACACTCTGCAGGAACAGAACCATAGAAGCTCAGCCGTCTAATGAAGCGCTTCCAGCTCCTGGTCAGACAGCTGAGACTGAGAAAGACTGCAGACAGACAGACAAAGTGGCAGGTCGACAGGCTGGTAGGCAACACTTCAGCTTGCAGTTTCAACTGTTTCTACTGTTGCTCAGAAAGCCCAGAAATTATCGACCGCTTCCATCAGACAGTCTCAGAATTAGAAACCAGTTTCGAAAGACCGTGTTGGGTTTCTTTTCGTTCACAGTCGAGGTTCGTGTTAAATCTATCAAAAGGAGAAAATTACCAAAAACCCAACAGGACGATGCAGCATAAACAGGTACAACCGATGCACGAACAGAAACACTCAAAGACAAAACGATTGGAAACCGGAATATGTAACAGACTCACTGTGTGTCGGTACAATATCATATTGTTTCACATGGTTTTGGTGCCATTAAGGAGAAGACGAGACGCATCCTGAGATGGCCGAATCCATTTCAGTTCCGTCCCTCAGAGGAAATCAGCCAAGGAGGCGGAGACTGCCGGACATTTGGAACAATGATTCCGGCCCAGTGGGCACAGGGCCACACACACACACACACAAACGCACACACACACACACACACACACACACACACACACACACACACACACATTTGGTTGTGACTCATCGTTATTCTTGATAGAAATGTTTTGGCTGCTGGTCACTAAATGGCAGCAGAAGGTTTTGTGTGATTGTTTTGTGTGATTATTTTGCAGGTTGAAACAGACGCGCGCGCACACACACACAGACACTCCAAGGAAACCAAAACCTGGCCACCAGGTGTGTCTGCTGTCTGCTGGATCGTCCACGTCTTCACATCTTCACCAGGTGTTTCAAGTCTTCTGCAGGACGTTTACAGAGAAACATTAACTTAACCTTTAAAAGGTGATTTAAAAAATACTACCAATGTTTTTATTATCTTGAGGTCCAGTGTGTGTGTGTGTGTGTGTGTGTGTGTGTGTGTGTGTGTGTGTGTGTGTGTGTGTGTATTTGTGTGTGCCATTTGTATTTTCACACCATTGTTACTCCAACAGTCCAAAGGTGTTCCGAGGTCTTTTTAAATTGGGAACGTTCTGTTCTGCCTCCTAATTGGCTGCAGACCTTCAGACCTGGAAGACTTGGACTCCCTCTGACTGGAGATGAGATGTCGGCTGCAGTCGTCTGGAGTCTTTGTCTCTCCTGCTTCCACTTCCAGACCTCTTTTTCTTTGGCCACGACATGTATTTCCTGTGGCTGTCAAGGAGTCTCTGCTCACACACACACACGCTCACACACACACATGAAATGAAATGAAATAAAATGAGCTGCATAAATGAATGGGTGAAGGTGGAGGAGGAGCTGTGTGGCTGCAGGCTGGAGGCCACAAACACACTTCAGATCTCAAAGGCAATCGTGAAGGACGATCACACACACACACACACACACACACACACACACACACACACACACACACACACACACACACACACACACACGCACACACACTGGTCAGTGATGTGTAGAGCCGACAGGTGTGTCATCCTCTACCAGCCCGTCACCATGTTCACCTGCCAGATCAGCCGACAGCAGTGTTAGTCTGCTCACCTCTGATTCCTCCCACTTTACCTCCACTCTTCTTCTCTCCTTCACTCTTCTTCTCCTCCACTCTTCTTTCCTCCTCTGGCTCCTTTTTTTACTTCTCGTCATGTTTCTCTGACCTTCTCTCGTGTGACCTCTTTTAAACCAGCAGTGACCTCGACCTTCCTTCCCCCACCCACCGTGTTCACCTGTTAGCTTGGGGTTTCTTGTACTTTTTTTCCCTTCCTGTCCTCTTTTTCCTCCGCTTTCATTACAAAGAGGCGGTTTCATCTCCAGCTCTGCCTCGGCGCTGACAGCTCCTCCACCTCCTCCGCCTCCTGCTCTTCCTGGAAGAGAGTGATCAGATAGAGGCCAACCAACGAGCTCCTTCTCTCTGAACGACCGGGCTTGTATGTGTAGATTTTAACAGGGTATTGGATGAATTGTGTGTGTGTGACTGCGTGTGTGTGTGTGTGTGTGTGTGAGTGAGCCGTTTGGCTCTCTGTGTTCAGATGAAGTCTGATGCTCCTCCGGAGGATGAACTTCCTCCTGGATTTCATTCTCTTTGATTCAGCATCACCACATTAAACTGCTGCTGCTGCTGTCGGGGTTTTAATTCAGAAGTCTTTTCCCCCTGCCCTGTTTCTTTATTGCTTTGACGCTGAGGGCTTTTAATATCGGCAGATCTCCCTTTTTTTAATCTCTTTTGAAGAAAAAAACATTTCCCCCCCCCCTCTTCCTTTGCACTGATTTCCAGATTTTGTCGCCTCAGACAAATCAAACAGGCTGGGAAACTTTGGAAGCCGTCATTGAACACAAAGCATTTATTAATGTGTTACCTTATTTTGTGCGTTTTTTAATTTTTTTAAATTCATTTGTAGTTCATTTAATTATATTTTACAGCTGCCCTGGGATGTTAAAATGTTTCTGTCAGTTGCAAAAAGTTTCCTCAACTTTGAACCAACAAAAAATGTCCAAACTACAAACTGCAGGGACTCTGATCCTACTTTTTGATCCACACGGCTCTTTGACCTTGGACATGTTTACATAGCCAGCTTGACCTTTTTCCAGGATCAGGCTGCGTTCAGAGCAGAGCCGCTGCAGCCACCACCGCCGCCTGGCTTGTTTCATCCATTTTCGATGAGGCCCAGAAAAAAAAAAAAAAAAAAAAACTCAGCATGTCGCTGCTGAAAAAGTCCCAAGCAGCTCGACTCTTCTGGAAGCTCCCGTCACTCAGCAGCTGCAGCCGCCCACTTGAATGCAAACCAAACAGCAGGCGGCGCTACACCGGCCGTTTCTCCGAAAATAACGCAACAGATTTACAACACACATCAGATTCTGAGAGGGCTGATGATCAGATATTCTTCAAGTAATTCCTCATAAAAAGTTTTCCCTCACGTTTTTGAGGATAAACTCTGTGTGAATGCTGCAGCGATTAGTGTGGACTGAGTGGGCAGCAACAAAGTGTTAAACTAACAATAGTTAAAGGCCAATATTCTGTGGACTATTCCATCAATGCTTGTATGAACCTTGATAGTAATGATGCATTTATAAGGATTCACAGTTGGATGTGAAGGTTAAATCTCACACATAGTTTGTGTTAAATTTGATTCAAAATGGTGGTGGTAATTTTGAAAAAAAAAACAAACAATAGCTTGCAACAACACTAGAAACAAAAATCAAGGAAAGAACTATAAACCAGTTGATTTTTGGAACCATGAATTCAGTTCGAAACTTTGAATTCTGAACTTGGAACAGAATTACTTCATTTGTGAAGTGAACTTTGAACTAGTTCATGTAGACAGTGACCTTGAAAGTGAAAGACAATTTTGGACAAAAAAAAAAAAGAGTATCTGTGTGAAGCAGACAGACTGATTATCCAGGTGATGGAGATTTGATTGACTTTATCTGGAGAAACACTGAGGAAGCCTGAGTCCTGGGGATTAAATCTAATTATTACTACTGTTCAGATAAAGTTGGAAAGGTCTCAGCTTCGCTCCGCGTAAATTCAGATGTATGAATTTACTGCACATTGAGTTTTTTTTTTTTTTTTTTTAGCTTTTTATTTTTTCTTCTAGTCATGTAATCAAACTCAGGGAGGAAATCAGTTCTGCTGATTGGCTGCGTTAAAACATGCCGGCGTACATTAAGCGGGAGGAAACAGTGTGTCTCCCTCAGAGCGCAGCGGAGGTAATGAATATCTGCCGCCGACTCTCAGCGCAGCGGCCAAAACCCACTTAAATTGTCTTCACGCTCTACATCACTTCCCATCTCCGTGCCAGGAACCTGCAGCCAGGAACAAAAATCAAAAGTCCCCCTGAAAATATGGGACGATGCAGCAGGTGGAAAATGAAACGTGGAAAAAAATGAAACCCCGTGCACGGGAGACGTATCTGCTTCTGGCAGTGTGTGTGTGTGTGTGTGTGTGTGTGTGTGTGTTGGTTCAGGGGTTGGCAGGGGCCAGTGTCTCTAATTGGGGACAGACTCGGCGTCCCCTCTTTGATTTCACCGCTGCAGCGGCGCTGGTGGACGCGGTGTCGGCGTTGAGAGTCAGCTGTCAGGTGAGTAATTGAGGTGAACGGCTCGGTCGCCCTGAGGAGGGAGGGAAGGAGGGAAGGAGGGATGAAGGGAGGAAATAAGGGGGGAGGGAGGGCTGGCAGCAAGACTTCCGATTTTTTCATTTTCTCGTGTTTAGTTTTGAATATGAATGAATTTTATGCTCGGCTGCAGGTTTTCTTTTCTCTCTTGTTTTTCCTCAGCACCAAAGAGTCCTTTATCAAAGTGTCTTACCGCTGCTCACCACTAGGTGTCAGAGTTTTGCGAGGCGTGTACACCGCAACAAAGCGGCTCCCTGCAGGTCGTCAGACCGGATCAAACTGAAGGATTGCTGGTGTTCAGACTGGGTCCAGGGATTCATTTTGGTTTCTGATTGGTTGGGTAACAAGCCAGTATGAGTTGCAGCGAGGCTCTGAGTCCATCATGTCTTTGACTGTCCAGAAAAATGCTTGGGTTAATTCAAACAAAAACTTTTTATATATGTATTTAATCACCATTTGTGTGGCAACAGGAAAATTAAACACAACTTGTTGAAAAGCACCATCCAGGAAAATACCTGAGTGTGTGTGTGTGTGTACGCACGATGCTATCCATGCAGCACAATGAGAGGATGTGACAGGCCAGCACAGTGCCGTACAGAGGGCAGAGTTGAACTTGGTGTCGACCTTGGTGCTGCTCTGCTGGGTTAAAGGTGTTGCTGCTGAGTGAGACAGAAGGGAGGTCAGAGGTCAAATCCAGTTTGGTCTGGATGTTCGTTTGTCCTCCTTTGTGAAATTTTCTATTTTAGATGTGTGTGTTGACCTGGAAAAAAGAGACAATATATTATTTTCACTGTCTTTCTGTTTCTAGGCAACTTAAAAAAAAATCGATATGTCTAAAACCGTGTCGTTGCTGCTGCGGTTGTGTTGTGTTGGTCCTGTTGTTCTGCCGAGGTGGAGCTTCTGCTCTGGGCTTCTGGAAAAAAGCAGCTAAATCTTGTTGGCCACATTTTTGATGTGATGGTTGAGCTTTACGCCCCCCGTTGGCCATTGGAGGTATGTGTCAGGATGGTGGGAATCGACTGGAAACTTTAGTTGTTAGTAGTGTTTTACTAGCCAAGATGTTGAGAACTTACAGTCGTGGGAGTGGGTGTGGCTCCGGATGGCAGAAACTGCAGTGCATTCTGGTAGTTGTGCGTTTCTCTTCCGCTTTGGCAGCAGTTGACAAAGAGTTTCTCAAATAGCCAGCCAATAGGTGGCGCTCTCAAATAGTGACCGAGTTTGTGTAGAAAAAAAAAAAAATCACCTTTCTGGGAGAGAATTAGTCTCAGCAGCTCAGGTAGCAGCTGGGAGGCGGAGCTTCGGCCAGCAGGGGTTCATAGTCGTGATGAAGAGATGAGTCCTGAAGAGCTGCAGGTGTTTTGACGCCTGCAGCCTCTGAGAGGAGCGACAGGGGCTTGTTAGCATGTTGTTGATGCTTGCCGCCTGCAGGAAAACACAGGTTGACAGCCAGGGGGCACTGTTCCCAGAGCTCAGGGGCGCCTGGTGAGAGAACTGAGACACCAGAGGGGCCAGAAGTTTCTGCAGAAATTGTGAAGTGACTGAAAACCAGCGAGACATCACACAGGCCGAGGGCTTCAGTGCTTAGTGTGTCTGTCCTGTTGTGTTGTTGTGTTCATTGTGTTACATGTTTATTGTTCTGCTGGCACCTGGGACCGGAGAGTTGTCTTCCACCCCTCTGCACTCTTACTAAGTCCTCGAATTTGATCAGAAACTGTTTTTCCTGATTTCTTTGATCTCTATGTGCTGTTTTTTGTGTTTGGACCATGATTGAGTAGATATTCTGTCTCAAGCACATTGTGAAAATTATAAAATTACATATTTTTTCTTTGTAAGTTTTAAGTCAATAACACACAAAACACAAAGGCGTTCAAAGGCTGCTTGCCAAGGAAAAATGTATGAAAAAAAAATTTTTTTTAAAGACAAATTTTCACAAATTACATTACATTTAGAACCGGTGCTGCTAACTACATGGCAAGTAATAAACAATGTTAAAGTTGTAGGTTTGAATTTGATCAAAGTGTTGCAGAGACATTTGAACATTCACGCCGGCCAGCATCGAGTTTCAGAAAACAAGATTTTGTTTTTTTTTCACTTCCAGACGGGAAGCTCCTCTTCATTTTCCATCAATGGACTCGTCAGCTCCATTGATGGGAGCTCGTCAGCTCGGGTGACCAGCGGCTGCTCGGCAGGACTTCCTGGTCCCTCGGCTTCAGCTCAGCTTTGCAGGCTGCACAGGTCACATGGTGCATCGGTTCAGCCCACTGTTGGACAGATGGAGGCCCAAGAGGAGGGTCTTCCACCCAAGATCCCACCGCATGTTCAGAACATGGAGCTCCGTTCTGGATCCTGGATAGTTTAAATATAGAAATCAATATATAGAAACACAATACATACATAAACAATATGCTCATTACCAAATAGAATCTTGTGCAGAACGAAGAAATCTTCACCTTTGGTCAGTTGATATCAAGTCAGTGACTGATAGTTGTGATATTTTTACATCCGATACGCTTCAAATCACCTGTCAATCATTTTTTCATTGGCCTCACAAAACACCTGTGAGCGCAAAATATTTCTGCCAAGATAAATTTTTATCTTGGAATTCTGAAGTTTTGCCTCAATCACCGTTGAATGAAGCAATACTCCAAAATGCAAATGCAAACATCCATCAATCAGAAGCCACACAGAGGTCAAGCTGAAGGTCAGTGGGTCACTCACACGACTACCAGGAACAAGCGGAAGACCCTGCGGCTCTCCAAGTTGGTCATAGCAGATTTGCTTATCGGTGTCGACAGGATTGCTGGAGGCCGACGGCGGGCCGCTGGTAAAAATAACTTCTGTCAACAAGGTTTTTGGCAACGTGGCTGGATTATCTGGCACGCCGAGAGGTGCCGAGAGGTGCCAAGAAGTGTGGTGGGAAAAACTAATCACGAGAAACCACCAATTTACAAGCTGACATGTTAGTATCTCAGTTCTTTTAAGAGGTTCCTCACATATTTCCAGAACTGAACATTTCATCCTGGACTCCAGTGGAGCAGCTTCCACTCTGGAGTTCATTTGGAAAAACAGAGTTAGCCGTCTGTTTGCAGCCTCCTGCTCTCTTGCATCTTCCACGTGTGGAGGGGGGGGACAAAAAAAACAAAGAAGTCTCAGAGCCAATACTGGGATCACTTCTGGGAGACATATCAGTGCCCTTTGTGATGTCATAAAGGGAAGTTGAAGGAGGGACGTTCAGATTGTTGTGAGGAGACTGGTCACCTGCCGTCCACAGGTGTTTCCAGTGAATCTGAATCCTCGACTCGTCCTCCACCTCCACGGGACGAAGAGAACTTTGCCCAACTTCCACATCTCAAGCAGGGAAATGGAATCAGTTCCTTCAAACTGTCTGGAACTCTGGATATGACAGTGAGATAGTGCCGCAGGACGCCGGCGGACCCTTCAGCAAAAGAAACCTCTGCATCAATATTCTACACACAACATATGCCTGGGAGTGAGCGCTCTCTCTTTTTGGTCATAAATAATGTGCTGTTTTTGGAGATTTGCAGCTGCTTTGTGATTTTCCTGAGGAGCCCGGAAAAAACAACAACAAAAAAAACAATCAAAAAGAAAACTCAAACTTCTCTGCAGTTTGTTGTTATTGATCGGAAACCCAAGTCGCTTCCTGTTCGAGAGAAAGAAAAAGAAAAAAAAAAACCTCACTCTGGTGTTTCTAATTGCATCACTTCCTGTCGTTGTTCACTTGGCACAACGACCACTAACCTCTTCAGAGTGACGTCCAAACTCACAAACTGTTGTTTTTGCATTTATATGAACCTTGAGCCGCGTTCAGACTGCCAGCAAAAATCCAATTTTTAGCCCATCCAGATTGAAACCGGATGGCTCTTTTGTTGTCTGAACAGTCATAAATCAAATAAAATCCGATTTTTGCAAAACAGATCGAAACCACCTCTGGGAGGTAGTTTCAAATCGCATTTGGACAGATGTGTTTCAGTCTGAACAGTTCCAAACACACCAGACACAGAGCCAGATCCCATTTGGACACTTGTTAAAGACAATGTGGACAGTCATCCCTAAAAATTGGATTTGAGAAGGAATCTGATTTGAATCAGATTCGCCTGCAGTCTGAACGCGGCCTGTGTCTTCTTCTTCTATCTATTGCTGTTTTTTCCCCCAGCCTGTTAAGATTTTTAATGTGGCCCGCTGAAACTTGAATAAACTATATTAATAGTAAGAAAGTCATAAAATAGCTGTATTTCATCCTTTTTTTTTTTAATTTGACGTGGGAGTGTCTTGGGGGCTCCTGATGAAAAAGCAAGTGGCGCATGTCTCTAGGACAAAGCTGACATTTGACCCTCATAGACTTGCATGGCGTTAGGATTACGCTTCAGGCTGAAACTAGGGTTAGGGCTAGCTGAAATTAGGTTTAGGGTTTCGGGGTTCCTCACCTACTAGAAGCCCCAAATTTGGCGTGGGTGCTTCTTGGGGGCTCCTGATGAAAAAGCAAATGGCCCCATGTCTCTAGGACCAAATTGAAATTTCACCCCATAGCATTGAATTAGGTTTAACGATAAGCCTGAAACTAGGGTTAGGGTTAGGGTTAGGGTTTCGGGGTTCCTCATGGGCAAGAAGCCCCAAATTTGGCGTGGGAGCTTCTTGGGGGCTCCTGATGAAAAAGCAAGTGGCCCCATGTCTCTAGGACAAAGTGGAAATTTCACCCCGTAGACTTGCATTGAATTAGGGTTAACGATAAGCCTGAAACTGGGGTTAGGGTTAGCTAAAATTAGGGTTAGGGTTTCGGGGTTCCTCATGGGCAAGAAGCCCCAAATTTGGAGTGGGAGCTTCTTGGGGGCTCCTGATGAAAAAGCAAGTGGCCCCATGTCTCTTGGACAAAGTGGAAATTTCACCCCGTAGACTTGCATTGAATTAGGGTTAATGATAAGCCTGAAACTAGGGTTAGGGGTCTAGGGTTAGGGTTAGGGTTAGCTGAAATTAGGGTTAGGGTTTTGGGGTTCCTCATGGGCTAGAAGCCCCAAATTTGGCGTGGGAGCTTCTTGGGGGCTCCTGATGAAAAAGCAAGTGGCCCCCATGTCTCTAGGACAAAGTTGAAATTTCACCCCATAGACTTACATGGCATTAGGGTTAGGGTTAAGGCTCAAATTAGGGTTAGGGTTTTTAAAATTAGGGTTAGGGTTTTGGGGTTCCTCATGTGCTAGAAGCCCCAAATTTGACGTGGGTGTGTCTTGAGGGATCCTGATGAACCTGCAAGTGGCTCCATGCCTCTAGGATAAAGTTGAACTTTGACCGTCATAGAATTACGTGAAATTAGGATTAGGGTTAAGGCTGAAATTAGGGTTAGGGCTACGCATAAAATTAGGGTTAGGGTTTTGGGGTTCCTCATGCGCTAGGAGCCCCAAATTTGACGTGGGTGTGTCTTGGGGCTCCTGATGAAAAATCAAGTGGCCCCATATCTCTAGGACAAAGTTGCCATTTGGGTTAGGGTTAGGGTCTGAGACACCATGCCAACGCGATGTGCCTCAGACACGCTGACGGTGAGAGCGGAAAGCAACCCAAACAGTCAGAGTTATTCAATAATAAACTCTTTGCAAGAACAAGGTGCCTCTAGAAGCCTCCCCGGTGACAAGCTAAGCTCAGCTGTGGATACGAGTCGGTTACAGGCAGGTATTCAGGTCCTGCGCTTCGGGCGAGGCGCCCTGATTGATAATACTGATGATTAGACTGTGCCGGCGGGGGAGAGGAAGGGAGGAGGGGAAGGAGGAAGAGAGGAAAATAAGGAAGATAATGACGCTAATGATGATCACAGAATTATTAATACCTGAATATTCAGCAGTGGCCCTGAGCCAAACACATCATGGTGTGAGATCCTTTAATATCCCTTTTTAATCAGACGCTTTACCAAAACACGCAGGCTCACATCATTGAAAGTGATGGTGATGGCTAAAAGCCGTTTATTTCCCAGAATTAATCGCATTTTCCTCTCCCTTCCCCCGTCACCTCAGCACAACATAAATGTTTTTACTTTTATCAACAACACACATTAACCTCACGCACACTGTTTACCTGTGTCACAGAAACATATGGCTTTTAATTTATGGATGATGTCACTTCAGTGATGGCAGCCCATTAATTGGTTCTGGCTGGATGATTGTGTGTGTGTGTGTGTGTGTGTGTGTGTGTGTGTGTGTGTGTGTGTGTGTGCGTGATTGCTTGTGCTCTTTTCTTTCCTTTAAAACTGACTGATGTGAGGACACATTTAATTCACCTGCTGGACTTCTAGACGGAAACGATCCCCTCTGTTCTGCAGAAATGTGATCCTATCATCGTCGTCTGCCATGTTCAGGTGGCTCTCTACTGCCCCCACTGGTGGCTCTGCTGCCTCTGTTCTGCCCCTGAGGTTCCTCCTCTGACGCTGCACCTGTTCCTGCACCTGTTTCCTCCCCAGTCACACCTTAGAGGTTCAAACCACTCAACTGTAGTATTTACCTTTATAATGTGTGATTTCCATTTAAGTCAGCAGTTAATACATTTTCTTCTGCTTCTATTTTTTTTTTTTCAGAAATCTGAGACGTTGAAGCAGTTCTGGAAAATTAACAGTTTTCTGTGAGTTTGTCAGTGTGTCGACAGCAGGACTGAGGCTGCAGCAGCAGCAGGTTGCTAATGACTGGACAGGAAGTGTGTTTTTCCCACACCTGTGTGTGTGTGTGTGTGTGTGTGTGTGTGTGTGTGTGTCAACATGTTGGCTAAAGGTTAAAGCTGCCGACCTCCAGAGCTGCTCATGGAAAAACTGTCTGCATGGTTGAACCTGAACAGCAGAATAGTGTCACAATGTGTGTGTGTGTGTGTGTGTATGTCTGTGTGTGTCTGTTTTTTTGTCATTCTTCACATGACGTGTCTCCTGTGTTTGCTCTGGCTTTATCTCTGATTTCCATCTGGTTGCTTTGATAAACATGTGTTTGCAGTCATTCCTGGTTTGTTTGTTGGGTTGTTGTGCGTTTTGCCACAAAAACTTCATTTTGCAGAGGGAAAATTGGGACAAATTTGAAACCGGGGAGCACACACAGAGACGACACACACACAGGAAACCAACACACGAGAAACAGGCACAGGAAACTTGCCGGCCAATAAGACGTTTTCAATTCCACCCGCAGCCGCTGCCAGCGCCGCCGCTGCACAGGTGACAGATTGTGAGCGGGCAGGCAATTCGCTCAGACACCTGAGAGCACCCCGAGGACCCCTCCCCCTCTCAGACAGGAGGGCGGGGCTGGCAGGTCCGCCGCAAAACACCAATTAGGAATCTTCCAGAAAAACAGCTCCATTAGAAAGACCAATTAAAGAGCCATTAAGGAGGAGGGCATGCAGCCAATCAGTGATGCCGCAGCTCCTCAGCTGACTGACTGACTGACTGGACCCAACATATGAACGTTTGCATCATCATCCCAGAATATGGTTCTACACTCGGGAAGGTGAGAGTGAAGATGAACACACACAGTCGACAGTTGCTGTTTGAATCACCTTTTAACGTAACACACACACACACTCTAGGTCAATGCGTAAAGACGAGGAGGAGCGAATGAGGGGTAAAGGTGCAAAGCAGAAGATAAGTGATGATCCTCAGCTGGAGGATGTATGGAGTATGAGGTTCCTTGTGCAGAAAGTTCATCAAAGACACAAAACACAGGTGCATCCTGGGTAGGGGACATGCAGTGCTGTGAATCCAGGAGAACCTGATGTGTCTGTTGTTTCCACTGAGAGGTGAGAGATTCCCTCCCTGTTTGTCCAGTGACATCAGAACCCAACCAGCTGACAAGAGTGGCGCTGTTACAACTTTCGCCTTCGCAGCCGTTCGCACAGTAGCGAACGGCAAGTCTCTGGTGTGAGTGGAGCTTCGGGGAAGCCACATATGCAATATGTGAAGATGATGATCTCACTAAAACCCGAGAGCTTTGAGTGAAAAGACCACAATCTGCTGATCATGAGGACAACAGTGGAACATTTCCAGTGAAACTGCTGGATGCAGTTGGATCTGAGGTCCCAACTCATCCTACAGAGCACACTCACACACAACTGCTGTTGTTGTCTGTAGAGACACACAAACACACAGAACAAGGTCACTATGGCCATGTGTGTGTGTGTTTGTGTGTGTGTGTGTGCGCAGCGGTGCTGAATGTTTGGAGTGTGTGCCACCTCAAACAGCTGCAGTGTGTGTTCACTGAAGCTGCCGCCACTACGTGTGTGTGTGTGTGTGTGTGTGTGTGTGTGTACGTGCCTGTGTTTGCTGCAGGCCGAGCGGAGCCACTTCAGACAGACAAACTGGAGCAGCGGCTTCATTAGTTAAAACAGTAGACGGTGAATTTCAATGAGCTCGCCACCGTCAAAATACCTCATTAAAGAGTCGGTGTGGATGAGGAAAAGTGGGCGGGGCCTGGGAAGGATGTGGGAGAGACTGGAAAAACAGAGGTGAAGAATAAGAACCAGCGACCAACAGCAGGAAAACACTCGGACATGTTGTTGGAGAAATCAGAGTATCTCATTTCGAGTGGCCCGCGACACACACACACACACACACACACACACACACACACACACACACACACACACACACACACAACTTAGTTCACAAGGCAGTGAACAACAACGACAAGGAGCCTGAAGGCTGATTAAAGTGGAGCCGCTGTGCACCTCCCCTGACACTAGAGGGAGCTCTTTGAGCTGCATGCTGCACATTTTCCATTCTGTCTGTGATCTGATGCCTTGGTTTTTTTGTTGTTGTTTTTTCCCTCTCCTGAAGTGAACTGCCAGCAGGTGCTGATGTCTGTCTGCCAAGCAGGAAGTTCTCTCACTCTGCAAAGTTCAGGGCTCAGAATCTGCTGTGTCTGATTAAAGCAGTGCCTCCAGGCCCTGCAGGTCTCAGGTCCAATCACAGCGCAGCAATTAAAATTCACTCTCTCAGCAGAGGCAGTGGCGGCAGCAGCCACCCAGAGAAAGAAGGGGCGGGGGGGAACATCCCGGCCCGGATGGGGGAGGTATGGGAGTGTATGGGTGCGTATGGGGGGGTCCATGGGGTCGCTCTTCAGTCATGTCGTGACGGCTCTGTTGCAGGGGGGCGTCGCCAGCAGTAGCGGCGAGACGGTCGGCCTGTCAGACGGAGTGATGGGCTGACAGAGTGGCGGCGGAGAGGGGGAGGAGAGAAAGGAGGGAGGAGAGGTGAGGAAGGAATGAGAGAAGGAGAAGAAGATAGGATGGAGGGGTTAGGAGAGGAGGTGAGGAAGGAGGGAGGAGACAGGAGAGGAAGAGAAGGGAGAGGAGGGGGAGGAGGAGAGGTGGAGAGGGGAAGGAAGGAGGAGGAAGAGGAGGAGGAGGCTCCAGCCTTCCTCCGTCAGAGTTGAAACGATGAGAGGCGACGACAACAAATGATCTCCAGCAGGGAACAAAGTGGCAGGAAGGAAAAACCTGTTTGTTGCTGGTGAAGATTCCAGTGAGATCAGAGTGAGAAGCAGCTTGTGAACACACACACACACACACACACACACACACACACACACTAAAAAAAGCTAACTGATGGACTACAACTGGGGAGAGAAAAAGTATCGACTACTGAACGACTTTGGTTGGTTATTCTGAGCAAGTTGAAACTCAAAATTGAGTTTGGTTTTTTTGCATTTTTGTGATGCAAAGATTAAGTCCCCAACAGGTGGCGCCATCACTGCTATGTGCTCTCAGGCCTCAGCAGCCGCACACCTGCAGGAATCTTGTTTCCATTGTTCCCAGAGATTTTGGATTTTTTTTCTTCACAATGGCCTGAAAAACACAAATTGTGTAAGACAGCATTGAGTGTTTGGTGAGTTTTTCCACCACAAGCTGCTGCCAACATCCACTTTTTTTTTTATTTCATCCTTAAACCATGTTTGGGTGTTTTTTCTTTGCTTTTTTTTTTTTTTAATCCAGCTTTGAGAGAAGACAAAGCAGAAGCAAGAGCAGGAGGCCAGAAGAGAAACTTTGGCTGATGAGTTCGGCTGCCTCCAGTAATTTGCGACGCAGATGATCAGAATCATCAATCCAGTTAAATACCAGAGCGATGACAAAGTGGCCGCTGTGAGGATGAGGGACCGTCGTTTGCTCCCAGCTGACGGTTTGAATCGCTGGCGGCCGAGTGTGTCTCTTCATCCTGTAAAATAAAATAACACAAAATGAAAAATGGCAGACAGTGTGGATAGTGTGGCTGGACGTCTCAGAAGGTCGGAGGTCCTCAAACACAAATCTTGAAGTGCAACAAAAAAAATATTTTTGTCAAGTCACAATGCAATATTAATAATAAAAGTAAAAAAATCATATAATGTATATTCAAAACAGCAGCAGCAGCAACAACAACAAACATCAATTAAAAATGAAATTGTCATTTCCATTTTGACATAAATTGAAATAAATGTTAATAAATGTAACAAAATCTAACCCCCCTGTCATGAATTCTAATCATATATGTCAGAAAAGGGTTTCAGTAATATAAATGTGTTACAAAACAAAGAAAGAGAGAAGGAACAAACGAACGAAAGAAAGAAAGAAAAATAGAAAGAAAGAAAGAAAGAAAGAAAGAAGGAAAGAGAGAAAGCGCTCTGACCAGACCGGTCATTGTGGAACCTTGTGGGCCACAAATCGGTGGCTGGTGGATCAAATGTGGCCCACGGGCCACCTATTGAGGACCACTGCTGGAGGTGAAAGCGGTGAGAGTCTCTTCTCTGCTTCCTCCGTCTCCTCTCCCTCAACTCCTCCTCGGCTAATTGTCCCACTTGACCCGAAACCTCTTTTTCAGTCTTTCGTCTTTGGAAAAGTGGAATAAATTTGCATTTGTTCCTTCCAGTCAATCATCTCGGTGTCGGGGGCCGAGTGGTTCTCCAGGGGTCACGTGTGTTCATCACCAGAGTTTTGTTCCTTGCAGCGCCACTCGGATGCATAATTAGCAGGAATCTCTTCTGACTCTCCAGGAAAAATCCACAGGATCTTCTTCTCCCGCTGCGAGGAGCCAGTGTCTGGCCTCCGAGAAGAAGCTGGCAGAGTTCAGACGACTCTCTGTCCTCGCTGCCTCAAAGGTTTGTCTCAACCTGATGTCAATGTGTATGTTGCGAAGGCTGGTGGCTCAGTCCCAATTAGCTTCTGCTCCACCACTCAGCACCTTCCATCCATCTGATCACGGTCGACTTCAGGTGCAGGTTCAATTTCGATGCCTTTGTTTCAATCACAGTTCCCGAATACAAACTACATTGTTGCCATTACAGCACAAAACTGTTATTTTCCATTTTACTGCTGATTCAAATCAGGATTTTCCTCCAAATCCATCTTGTTGTGTTTCCTTCTTTTGCCGCTATACAAATGTTGCATTTTGCTTTGTTCTGATCCAACTTCATGAATTGGAGCCACTTTGAGTCTTTGGCACGACACTTATTTTTCACACTGAGGTCAACTAAGGTTTGCCAGTGTCTATTGTTCATGGCTTTATAATGTGAAAGCCAATCAGCAGCCAATGTAGATCTAGATGCCAAATGATGATTGGCTCGCAGACGCTGAGATTTCCTGTCTGGAAATATCTGAACTTGGCAGCGAAAGATGCTCATTGTTCAGCATTCAATTGGATTGGAGCATTTCAGTCGGTGCTGTTAATGTATGGAAGTTTGGTAGGCAGCCCTAGTTTCTATTTTGTTTCAAATGAAGGGTGAAGAGCTGTTTTCCCAGAATGCATTGCAAATCTATGGCAGTGGCAACCAAATGTTTGTATAATATTCTTATTGATTTATGTGTCACCACTGTGCGGCTGCTCTGTCTTTCTGCTTGTCTTTCTTCTTTCCATTGTCCCTTTGGCGCGACTCCTCCTACGTCCACTCATTTTTATTTCTGATTAAAGCGACCCCCCCCCGATTCCAGCTCTAATCAGCTCTCCACAAGTTGCGACAGTCAATACACTCACACGCGACTGTCGGTACACAATCAAACACACCCAATAACACGTTGTCCACATGTTAAAGTGTGGTTCCACAACTGGGGAATGCAACTGGGCTTTTAAAGGGCCATTTTACCTCTGGCCATATGGGGGAGATGTGGTCCCAGATCAGTTCGCAAAGCAGAGACCTCAGGAGACCTCATGTGGTCCAGTTGGGACTTGAACTTGATGACATAATTTAGCGTGAAACATTAATAAAAGACACAAAGTGTTCAGAATATGAAGGAGGAGGAAAAGGACGGAGCTGGAATTGTGTGTGCGCGCGTGCGCGTGCCTGCATGTGTAAATGTCGACTTCCTGTTGTTTTTGTTTTCATGTCCAAGCTCGAAAGACTTGCTGCTCCATTGTGCTTGCTGCTTTTTGTCTGAGCAAGTTGTGTTGTGTTTCAGGGTCCATGGTCCTACCTCAGCTGCATGCCTCCTGATCTTCTGCACGCTTTCTTGAATCTTTGAAATCTTTGAAACAGTTTTGAAAGAAGCAATTGACCATTTTTCTTCCCTCCATTTGTTCCCCCGTCACTGTCCCCTCCTCTAATTAGCTCCCTGACGTTTCCTCCCACCGCTATAATCTCCCATCAGCCATCTGCCGCGTCAGGCCTCTGCCGCTGCTGCCGACAGTGACGACAGACACGGCGTGGACGCCGACACTCGCTCACATGTTGTTCTCTGTCACAACGTGTGAGCCAAACCATCGATGAGACATACGTGTGCTTGTGTGTGTGTGTGTGTGTGTGTAAAGGCCCTCCAGTGAAGGGCATTATGGGCCGGCACAGATGGCCTTCTCAGTTCGCACACACACGAACACGTCCTAATGTTTGTGTGTTTTTTTTTGTTGTTGCTGTGAGCGCCCCCTGGCGGCAGTGTGCCAGTGCAGGCTGCAGTACCAGCCTTATTCTGTCGCTCAGAGCAGCGGGAAGCAGCAACATCTGTCACGTCGCAGCAGCAGAAATAGACGTCGTTTGAAGCGACCGCTCGGCTCGCCGACGTGCCGCAGTAAAAATAATCCGTCTGGGTCGGGAGGAGGCGGAGCCGCCACCTACCCCGCCCCCACCACCACCGCCACCGCCACCGGGCTCTTTGGTGTTCAGGTGTCGAGTTTGACATCCGCTTTCCATGTGCAGGGACGAGCCCCTCACGGCGACGGTGGGTTTCCACAGGTGTGGGATGGCTGCGGGTGGTTTGGTGGGTTACATTGAGTAGTCCACAGTATGCAGTGAATGCCAATTGGGTGGTCAGGATTCGGACACCACTACAAAATGGCGTAGCCCCTAGTTAGTAATTGTGCAGTGAGTAGGTTTCAGAGACAGCCACGGTCATCATCTACAAACTTTCTCTTCTGGTCACAGGTGCACCCTGGATGTAGCTCCGCCTCGTCCTCTCTCAGAGGCTGCTCATTGGGTCTGGTGATGGAGCTTGAAAAGAAAATGTTTCACAGCAAAGCTTTTCTTTTTAAAGATGGATGTGTCTTTTTCAACTGATGGCAGCTCTTTGGATATTTTCTGTTGGCCAGGAGAATAAAAATAGAAGACAACATTTTCTCCATCCCTTTCAGACCTGTGCTCCTCTCTGTCCCTCAGTCAAGTCCGGTGACATGGATGCATCCAGGAACTGACTCCTCCTGCCTGACGGGGGCATCGATCGGCTGCTGCTAATCCCGAAGCCTCTGATGATAAAAGTTGTCAAAATGCTGCACAACCGTCGGGCCGCCGAGCCGACAGCTTGTCAGACAATCAGACCTCCGTCAGCCCCGTCTGCTGATGACCGGCGGTTCCAGAAGATCTCTCCCAGACTCCCTCGAGGACCCGTCACAGTAGGCCACCACCGAGGTTCCACCTCCTCCAGCAGACACCTCCTTTCCTTTTGTTTTGTTTTTTGTTTTTTTTAAAAAGAAAAATAATTTCCCGCCCATGTTTGCCTGTTCATAACGCACAGCACGAGAGGCCTTGACACGCCTCTTTGTGTCAAGCAGGCGCATTATTGTGCCCCGTCGCCATCGCAGCTACAGGCTCCAGGAAATGCGGCCGTAATTAGAATGGCGGCGCTGTGGGAATTGTAATGCAATTACGCTCGAGTGGTTTCTGCAGAGAGAAACAAGAGGATTAAAGTTTAAAAGACTCGTCTGCAAGGAGAGGAGCAATAAAGCATCTTCAGCCACGTCAGGGCGCACAATGCCGAGCTGGTCGTGCATTATTAATCAGCCCTTTATTACTGCTAATGTATGCACGCTTCACGCCTCGGCGATCAGAGAAGAGATGGAGGAGCAGCGGACGGTGTTGATGAAACACTCCATGTCCTGCACGTCACAGGGCTGGACAGGCGGCAGCGATGAAGAGAAATAATCAGGATTGTATTTCTCCTCCTGTTCAGTGACGAGGGAGGTGGTTTTCTCTCCTCCTCCACACTGTGAAACATCAGCTGACACTTGAGAACGAGACCATCAGGCTGCTCCACTTGTATTGCGATGTCAATGATCCCAGTTCAATAAACACTTTCACGGATGTCTTCTGCTGTTTTGTTGAATATTAATTAAAAAAATCTTGGTGGCGTAAAGGTCCCATGACATCAGTGATGAGAATTCACTCATCCGACTCCCCTCAATCCTTGTTTTAACATCTCTACCTAGAGTTAGGGTTTAGTCTAGGGTTATGTTTAGGGCTAGGGTTAGGGTTAGAGTTAGGCCTGGGGTTCATGTTGCATTAGGGTTAGGGTTAGGGCTGTTCAGAAGGGTCTAATTATATCAGACGGACCAGGTTGCCAAGTCAGCATTATGTTTCATTAAGTAGTTATTCACATTTGTATGTTAGAGAAAAGGTTTCTCCCAGAAAGTGTTTGGGAGAATGTTTCAGGCCTTTTGGATTTGATATGTACCTTTTTTACAGATGCCTTTTGAGATGATAGGTGACCCGTGGATACTCGTGAGCCATCCTCGGGTCGCGGCCCCAGGCTCCAAATCTG
Source organism: Nelusetta ayraudi (assembly GCF_046127955.1). Lineage (NCBI taxonomy): Eukaryota > Metazoa > Chordata > Actinopteri > Tetraodontiformes > Monacanthidae > Nelusetta > Nelusetta ayraudi. The sequence goes on from NW_027466092.1 coordinate 1,847,578, forward strand.
GCAGTGGTCTGGTGAACGGCATCATTGTTGTTGCTGGTCTTGGTGGCGTCGGGGTTGTCGGGGATGTGAATGAAGGAAGTTGGTTCCTCTTCTAGTCAAAAATACAAAAATAATTGTTCTCAGTTGGGCAGAATGGATTGAAGAGTACAGGATAAGAATAAAATGGGTACAGCAAAAGATAAAAAAAAAAGAAGAAAAAAAAAAGATGTAAACGCTGAAGTAGAGTTCTGCGGGCTGTGCTGGCGAGATTGCGTCCTGCAGCGCCCCCTCTGTGTGCCCAGCAGCTCAAGGATTCCATCTAGTGGCGTAATAAGGGTACGGTCCAAATTAGGGACCTGTAGCGTAAGACAATGTTTCTCAATTGGTGGGGTTCGTCAGTATATCAAATACTTACAAAGCTCTCATATAGATATGAATATGTACATAAATAAATACATGTAGATAGAGCGGCATAAGTATACAGTATGTACATATATGTGTGTACAGTATACACTGTATACAGTCCATATATATGTAATGATATGTACTGTATGTGCATATGTACATACAAAAAAGTTATACTATAATTATGACTAAACTTGTTTTTCAAGAATTAGTTTGGAGAATGATGGTGGGGGGGGGGGGGGGGCTTTTTAGAGGAAAGCGAATCAGAAGGGAACCAGGGCAGGGAACAACAGTATATTCACAGCAGAGCTGCAAAGAAGTGGTTGGTGAACAGAAAGGAAATAGACTGGAAACGTGCTGGGAGAACATGCAGAGGCGGGAAGCCACTACTGTCTAGCGCAGAGCCCCACTGCACTGTCCATCTCAGCTGTTCCTGAGCAGAGGCACCCCCTGCTGGCAGTGCCCCGAATGAACCGACGCCAGGCCGTTCACGTTACACCAAGATTTATTATGGACACGTAAAAGCATACAGTACTTATATACATCTTTTGGAGTATTTACAAAATAGAGATCCCATCCGTGGTACACGTGTATAAAAAAATATGCCTTACATCTATATAAATATGTACACAATGTGCAAAACATATGGCATACAAACGACGAGAGACGCGGCATGAGTGTTGGAAGGAGGAGTGGCCATGACGGGTGGCGGGGACACGCCCACCCGCCAGGCTCCGCCCTGCTGGTTCTGTATGTCAGAAGTTGTTCACTCCAACACCGCAAACGAGACTCATGACGCTCCCCCTGTCAATCAGCAAGGCTCCGCCCCTCCTCCCTGCACTCAGCCACCTGGATAGAAGTGCTTTTGAACAGCTGTGTCACTCTGTAGTAAAAGTCAATGGTGAAAGAACTAAACAAAAACAACAAGAAGGCAGGATCGGACACAGTAGAGTACAGTAGATGGAGCGAGAGCAGCTGTCACTGCCGGCAGCTGCCCCGGTCCGGTCCGGCATGACATCGCTGCCGCACGAAGCCGAGAAGGTTCGGTGGTACATCTGATATGGAAAAATAAAAACGACTCTGCCAAAAACCAAAATATACACACAGGACACTTCTGTTACACATTTTTCTTTTCACAGAACCTTAAAAGTGAGCATAACTGTTATTTCTTCCTAAGTCTCACACCTTAAAAAACAGGATCAATACAAAGAAAGTGACAAAAAAATAACAAAAAAAGTGATGACAATATGTTCCACGGCCACTGGGGCAAAAAAACTAAAACAAATAAACAACAACAACAAAAACAGAAGAGCCTTAAAGCCAACACGATGAAGGAAACAGTTCATCATTAAAAGTCCCATATTATGCAAAATGTTACGCAAAATTCACTTTTAGCCTGTCGGGGAACTCCCTAGAAGTTCAGCCTTGACTTACTTTTCATTTACTTACTCTGCTGACCACTTTTCAGAAGGTTTGTAACAATCAGTCCTGAAAATCAGCCCTTTGTGATGTCACAAAGACCAGGTCAGCAGGTTGGTCACAACCCACATTTTTTGGACATCTACTGGAATTTTGAAGTGCTTCACTGGAGTTCCTGATGAAACAGGTATAGAGTGGCACCAAGAACTCAACATTGTCTTCTGCAATGTGCAACACCAAGTGACTACTCATCTCTTTCGTACGCCTTTACAGCCAAGAGGATTGAAAAAACAAAACAAAAAAAAAACAAACAAAACAAAAGACATGATCGATGCAGGCAGTAAAGTGAGGAGCACCACGATGGAAGCCGACAGCTGTTTCAATGATAGAAACAGAAAGGACGAAGCAGGGCTGTACAGGATTTGGCGCGACTCTTTCAGCTGATCAGGTCTTTTTTTTTTTCTTCTAGGTTTGGGCACATTGATGTGTCTGGGCCTGATCAGTGACAAACGTGAAAAGTGCAGCAGGAGGAGCTTCGCCCTGTCTTGTGCAAGACGGTGCCGACATAAAAGGGAACCGCAAGCACTTTCCTTCGGGCTCGGCCTTATTGCTGACGTCGGCAGCAAATCAGGACGTGAAGTGAAGAAAAGTCGTCATGGATGCACAAAAACTTTCCCGAGCGAAGCATTTTTTCTTTTCTTCTACCCTTGGAAAAATTATTCTAAGCTGGGGACAGATGCCACTGAAATGGAGATCTCAATGAGCCACAGTGCCCTCTGGTGGCTAAAGTGGTTAAAGTATGTTCAGAGCTGATTGAAAGTGCCATGCAAGTCTGCAGCAAACCCCAAGAACACTGAAGTATTGAATCAGTAAGAAAACACGGGCCGTGGAATGTGACAGGATTTTTTTTTTTTTTTTTTTTTTTAACTAATCCTACCACCCCCCCACCCCCCCAAAACCGCCCCCCCCCTCTCCACTGTGTTTACACTACAGTAGGCGTTTTGCATTTTTGACTGCAGGACAACACACTTAAAAACAGTAAACAGTCATCAGAAGCCTCTTGAAGCCATTAAAATATGTTCAAAAAAAGTTTTTTTGTTCTTTTTCTTAATAGATATTGATCTTTTTTTTTTTTTTTTTTCAATTGGCAGCCACGAGCCGAGAGCAGCCTCCGACATTCAAGATGAACACAGACATGCGCACAGAGACACGAGGCGGGACATGCAAGAAGACGAGGAGACGAGGTCACAGACACACACTCATCATGCTTCCAGTCAGGAATCTCTGCAGCAAAGACTGTCCAGGCCACAGCACTCTGCCCAGGTTCACTCTGGCCAGGTTCACTCTGCCCAGGTTCACTCTGGCCAAGTTCACTCTGGCCAAGTTCACTCTGGCACACCGAGAGAAGGAAAATCGCATTCTCTAAAGCTGCATTTTTCTGCAGGTGAGACGAAACAGTGTGAAAATCTGCACGATCTAGTAGACATATCAGAGGGAGGCGGGGTCAGCGGCCTCAACTGGCACCTCATTGGCCAGTGGCCAATATAAATCTGCGCATTTTCTGCATCGCTCTGCCGCCTTCACTGTTATGATGTGTGACCCCCCCACCCCTCCCCAGAGTTGATCCCACCAGCGGAAAAGCACAGTTATAGAAAATTCCAATTCACAATTTCTTTGAATTTTCATTCTCGCCACAGAAAATTGAAGTGACAAATTTTACATGAACCCTGTTTCACCAGTCACACACTCCTTCCAATTCCCTCCAAGCATTTGCTGCTGAAAGAGTGGCAACTAATCTGTCACGCACACACACACACACACACACACACACACACACACACACACACACACACAGCTTAACAGCTAGATATGAAGCTTCAAAGACATCTTTAATCCTTGATATTACTTGCAACACGTGCACACACACACACACACACACACACACACACACACACACACACACACACACACACACACACACACACACACACACACACACACACACACACACACACACACAGAGTGTGCATCTTCTATGTGTCATAGACTGATATTTGTTCCCTTTTCTGCTGATTTGTGTCAGTTCACCATCAGGAGGAAATAAAAACAGCTGCCGACTTTTCCGAGCCCCACCTTTGTTGTTCTGAAAAAAGTTACATTCAAAGTAAAATTCTTGGACCGCAACCGCGACAACCTGTGCGGCCTTGCGGGCCGACTGGAGCCGCTGGTCACCTTGGATATGCGTTGCTCACACTTCCTCGCTCCGAGCGCCGCCTCTTTAGTGCATAGATCTGACGAGGGTGGGAGGAGCCGGGGTGGTGGTGGTGGTGGTGGTGATGGGGTGGGGTGGGGTCGGCCCGTCACCTGGTGGCGGGCCAGACCTGGACCAGTGTGAGTCCCCTGCCCCCCCTCCCTCCGACACCGAGCTCGGTGTGTGAGACGTTCTGCAGGCGGCGCGTGGAATCCACTCAGTGACGTTTGAATGGAGTTTTAGGTCACAGGTTGGTGTGATGTGTCTGAATCAGACAAGAGTGTTCAGAGTGATCAGCCGCAGCTCAGCCGGATGCAGACTCCTCCTGCCTGCCTGCCTGCCTGACCACCGGCTGCAGTCAGTACAAGTAGAACAGCAGAACCGCCGAGTCCGAGCCGCCTCCTCAGGTCGGCCGCCGTCTCCAGCTGAGCGTCTCTGTCCACATGAACGCAGAGTATTTACAGAGCAGTCTGTTCGCTCGGCTCCGTCTGTTCCTCGCCAATGAAATCCCTTCAACCTTCGGACCAACATGACCAAGACCTGGACCAGGACCTGGACCAGAACCAGGATCAGGACCAGGACCAGGATCAGGTGATGACGTCACGGAGTCTTTTCCTCAACATTGTGCAAACTGAGTGTGCAGCATCCTGCAACGCTGTCGTCATGGGAACTTTACAAATGTTGTGTGTTAGTGGTGAGATATGGCACAGATATGTCAGCTTCTCCTTCTCTCGCTTCCTTCTCTCGCTTCCTTCCCTCCTTCCTTCCTTCTCATCCTCCACCTTTTGTTTTCTGGCTCAGCCGCCGCTCGTCCACTCGCCCAGCGTCCCGTCTCCCTTACGTCAGTCCCACTGCAGGTCGCAGGAGTCCAGGAAGTCGGTGGGGATCCCCAGCGGCGTGAGAGCGCCGGCCGGGCCGGGCGGCATGGTGAGGTCCAGCCACTCCATGTTGTCCAGGCCGGCGTCCGACAGGCCAATGTGGAGGGAGGAGGGGGGCGAGGAGGAGTCGCAGAGCGACAGCTCCGACGTGTCCATGGGCGAGTACGGCTGCTGCTCCATCAGCTGCGCCTGCAGCTCGTCCATCAGGCCCCGCGTGCGCGGGTCCGACTCGGAGGCGGCGCCGGCCAGCGTGCGCTCCAGGAAGGCCTCCAGCTGGTTGTCGGTGGCCAGCGAGGAGAGGCCGGCCACGCCGGGGTCTGCCGCCGGGCTGAGGGCAGGGGGCAGGGCCAGCTGGATGTGGGGCGGCGGCCTGGAGAGGGCCGTGTTGACCGGCAGAGTGGTGATGCTGGCGGTGACGGGGAGGCTCTTGTTGAAGGAGACGGGCGAGTCCTGCTGGATGAAGGGCGTCATTTCTGGAAAAGGGGGAAACAATCACTGTGACGGAGCGTTTCAGCACCAGCTGCTCCTGAACCCCTCGACACCAGCGTTTCTCAACTCGTGGCTCGCACAGCTGCTTTCACTGGGTCGCTGCTTGCAGGGCAGGTTCCCTTTTCTTTCTTTTCTTTTCTTTTTAAAAAGGAATTTCTATAAAGTATATATTCATAGAGGAAATGTTGTTTATTTATTTTGCAGGACACACAATTCAATAATTTCTATAATTGACTACAAGTAAGAAGTTTCACAAAATAACATGATAATTATCACGTACAAATGGGATAGTTTCACGTTATAATGTGATACTGAGCTACGCAGTAATGCGCTTCCATAATAAACACACACTAGAACAGCATGAATAATACAGTAGAATGTGTTCAACTAGAACATTCTCAGTAAAGACAATATTTTGTTCTCTCTGTCGTTTCTTACCCCCACTCTCTATGAGAATGTCGAACAAGTCGTCCATCTGCTGGCTGGTTGCCGTGGGAACCTGAAGAGACAGCCAACAAGGTCAAGTCACTCCAGCTTGCGTTGCCAGTAGCGTAAAAAACAAGAGGCTGAGTAACCGACGGAGAGATTCGCAGACTTGTCGGACTGAAACGTATTCTGGAGTCTGACCTGTGTAATGTTGTTGATGTGCATGTTGCGGGTCTGTTTGACAGCGTCCTCGTAGCGGGGAGGCTCTTTGGTCTTGGGAGGCTGAGAGACGAGTGAGGTGGGCTGCAGGATGAAGGCAGGCTGGGGGGCGGAGAGGAGGGAGAGCAACATTAAAAACACGTGGAATCAGCAACACTGGTGCCACACACACACACACACACACACACACACACACACACACACACACACACACACACACACACACACACACACACACACACACACACACACACACACACCTTGTTGAAGGGCCCGTTAGTGATGTGGTGGTTGGGTGACGCCCGCGGAGACACTCTGTTGTCTGGGGACGTCCTCAGGAAACATTGAGAATTCATCTCGGGTCCAGTGTGGTTCTCCAGGCCAGTGGTGTTGTTGCACACAGCCAGGGTCTGTCAGAACACAGGGGGGGGGGTCTCACATCAGTCCACGACTGGCAGAGCCACATTTGAACCAAGCCCCAAGAGTCCAAGATGGTGGCACATTCATTTGAATGGAGATGCTCACCCAGCGCCTACGCCCAAAAACTTTCTGGCCGTTAACATTTTTTTTTACTGACTAAAACACCACAAGTGAAAATTTTACAATATAAATATTTGCTATGAATCACGTTTCAGGTCCCAGTCGTCCTGTCAGCCGTTTTCAAGGCGTTTATTTTTGTATTGCAGTCTATGGGAAAAATGCTTTTGGGGCCCATGGAGCTTTTTTCCTGCAGTACCTCGAGTGGCCACTGGGGAAAAATCGGCACGCTGCCATATTGCCAGTCCAGTTCTTATGATACAGCCATGATTTCAACAGAGCTCTGTTTATGCCACCAGGTGGCGTATGGGTTGGCCCATCACACGTGTTGCTGGTTGGGGACCAGCAAAGAGTTTTTGACTTTGCTTGATCCGGAAACTTTGTTATGTTTAAATTTTACTTTGAGTTCAATTCATAGATGAAGTTGCGAACAAATGACAGAATGATGAAGTGTGGATGAAGATTGGGTATCAGCATCCAGCAGTGGCTTCAGCACAGGACTCAGTGGCAACAATTACAATGTTACACTGAGTCTGAATTGTATTTGTTTCGCTACTTTTGCATTGCTTTTACCAAAAGTACAACAGAAATCTGATTCTGCGTAACTTTCCCGCAGCTCATTATACGTCCAGTGGAGGTGATGTGGTTTAGCACTATGACAGGAAAATATACTGCAGTAGGCAGACATAGAGACGCATGATTTAGCCACAATGTGTAGCAGCGATTACACTGGACAACACTGGAAATAAACAACAGGTATTAAGAGAGGGCTTTGTTTTTGGAATCGCAGTAATTCAACAATTTAAATCAGTAACAAATAATAATTAAACAATATATTTAGTTATTAAGTAGTAATGCACATACCAAACAAAGATTGGCAAAAATGAAATCAAAATCTACTTTAAAAAAAAGAAACAGGAGAAAAACAATTGGAAAAATTAGCTTTGTGCACGAAGAATATATTTGGATTTCTGTGAAGCACAAAAAGGAAACATTGGAAGTCTAAACGTAGGCATTCTTTCCAAAGAGCACAAAAGATGGAGTAATTAAATTAAAAACTTCCCTCTTCCTTCCTATTTCCATTTGAACCTCAAGTAAGCTGAGATATTTATTTTCAAGATTCTTTTTGCCAAGCTTAATTCATTCCATGACTCATTTAGACAAACGAGTTCATTTCATTAACAATGAGGTCAAGCGGCTCGTCACGCTGCCATCAAGCTGTGTTCACATTTACATCGCCATGGGGATTAAGACGGCCGCAAACTTTTTCCAAACTGTGCAGCACTGCTCTGCAGGATGAGCAAAATAACAATGACTGCCAGAGCCAAAGGCTGCAGTGTGCTCGACTGAAAGCCACTGGGAATATCTACACCGTTGGCATTTTTAATATCGTCGTTGCAAATACTCGAGGCTGATCTGCTGCATACATGCGACGGCCTTCACAGCAGTATTAGTTGGCCGAGTGCATATGGAACTGGCACATGTGAACAGGTAAACATCCTTTTAAACAAGTCAAAGCGCAACCAACAGACAGAAGCAAACTTTTGACACAAACAGCTAGTCGAGTGTTATGACTGACCTGCAGCAGTTGGTTGTGGTTGGCCAGCTGCTGGTTAGAGGCCGTCTCCATCTTGATGGGTTGCAACTGAGGGACTGAGGTCTGGACCAGGCCTGGGCTCGACACGCTGGCCTGGAGGACGGGCTGCCGTCGAGGGAAAAACTGGGATCAAAACCTTGTTCGGCCAGATCAACGCACACAGACAGACGGACAGACGGACAGACGGACAGACGGACGGGGTTCTCCGCTAGAACTCTGACCACCGCCTCACCTGCAGGCTGACCGTGGTGCTCGGCAGCTGGATGGCGGCGGCGTTGCTGGGCAGCGAGACAGGGAGGAGGATCTGTGCTCTGGCTTGACCTTTGGCGGTCAGCAGGGTCTGAGGCTGACTCAGCACGGCGCCCGGGTGGCTGATGAAGAATTGCTGCAGACCCGTGGTGGCGGCAGCGCTGGGGGCGGCGGTGCTCGACTGCGTCTCCATCTTGGGACTCCTCTGCGGCTGCGAGAGGAGCTGCTGGCTGGTGGACAACTGGGCCGGCTGGATCTGGGCGAGGAGCTGGGCCTGGGTCTGCAGCTTGAGCGGCGGGCCAGGGGAGACGGTGACGTCCTCCAGCTTGACCATGGTGGGCAGGGACGAGAGCGCCGGCGAGCCCAGGATGGCGGCGGCGGTGGCGGGACAGTTGGCCAACGCCGCCGCCTCCGACTTGACGCCGGCCGAGCTCAGGGCCGCCGCTATGGCGCTCAGGTTGGCCACCGCTGACGCCGCCGAGTCGGCGGTGCCGGCCCGCTTCTCCAACTCCAGCTGCATCTTCAGCGCCTCCACCAGCTTCTGCTCCTGCTCCAGCTTCCTCATCAGCTCCTCGATCTGACGCTCCTTCTCGTGGAGCCGGCGGTCCTTCTCCTCCGGGACGCCCACCGCCGCCTGCAGCATCCCCTCAGCCAGAGCCTCCAACACGCTGGGGTCCTGCTTGACGCCAGAGGGGTCGGCGGGGACCGGGGAGACCGGGGGTGTGCAAGAAGTCATCACGGTGGGGTCCTGCACCACCTGCTGCACGGGGAGGACGATGGTCGGAGCGGCCAGCGTGCTGGAGATCTCCATGGGGACGGAGGTGATGGAGGAGGAGCTCGGGGGAGGGGCTGCGGGTGGAGGCGGGGCGGCGGCGCTGCTGTCCTGGAAAGGCTTCAGCCTCTCGATCAGGTCGGTTTTGGTTCCGGACACTGGGAGGCCTCGAAGCTTCAGCTCCTGCTTGAGTTCAGCCACCTGCACACACACACACACACACACACACACACACACACACACACACACACACACACACACACACACACACACACACACACACTTCTAAGTAAGTTGATACAAATCACTCAGTTCATCTTCAGAGACGGTGATTCAATGATTCAGATAAACAGCAGCGACTGTGAGCTCTTGATCCAATATGGCTGCTCAGTGCATCAACATTAGTTCAAGGTTACACTCTTCATTCATTACTTTATGCCACAAAGTTGTGTTAATTCTACCTAAATACAAATGATTGCTTTAGTGTACAAACTGCAACTTGTGGGCTAGTGAGCCGTTTGTTTTCTTTCTTTTTAAGTTCTTCCTCCATCTTGCGTAACCTTGAAAGCTGTTATTTTAAAACACTATAAGGCTGTTGATTTGAACTGGTTGTCAGTTTGTGCACACATACATCCAGTGTTTCATTATGAGTATAAATAAATCATCCTTACTTCAATTACAATTTCTATGATGGCTGTAATTGAAACTCTGACCACATCTTCATAGCAGCATTTAAGAAAAATCCTAAAACCTTGTAAACCTTTTGTATTGATTTTTTTTTATATTATTTATTAATTAATTATTTATTTTATTTTATTTTATTTTTTTTGCATTGTTATGGTTTCTGAGTCTGAACATGAAGGCTGCGGTGCTGAGGACACTGACATCCAGCGACCTGATGCCTCATCAGTGTCAGGTCTCCTTCAGCTCTCTGCTATCGAGCGGGCGCCTCCATACCTTCATCTCCTCCAGGTTGGCGGGCAGGACTCCCGGCCTGCGGCTGGAAAGCGAGGCGATGGGCCGAGCCGGAGCCACGGCCACCGGGGGAGGAGGGGGCGCGGTGGGCAGCGACACCATGATGGAGGTGGGCAGGCTGCCGCCGCCGCCACTCTGACCCTCGGCCACGGGCCTGCGGCGAGAATAAAGAGGCAGGAAGGGGTGAAGTCATCGTAAGACCAGGAAGCCACTTCAATCTGTTCAGCATCACAATAATGAGAGACAGAGTGAAAAGAGGAAAGGGAGAAGAGAGAAAGACAGGAAACGGCAAATCTGTTCTCAATATGAAGCGGTGGCATCCATCCCCAGTCCTGAACCTTGGAGCCAGCTAACAAGCAAAGGGCAGCGCGCCAGTTCAAAGAGAGCCTGGTGACTTCGAGAAAACAGCTGCTGGTACAAACAACATCCTGCGAGTTGGAAATATGATTGGACCCCGGCTTGTTATTGGAGACTGGCTCATAGCTGAGGCTCAGGGAAAACAACAACGCAGCGCTTTATTTAGGAACAGTCGCACACAAAAAAACAGGGAAGGGAGCCAAAGTAGTTTAAAGGGGGGAAAAAAGTCAAGCAAAAAAATAAAAGCACACATGGAGGAGAAAAAAAGAAATCCCAGCAATGATAAAACAAACAGTTCTATTCTGGTTGCGTATGCATACTTGAGCGGCGCTGGCAGGATGGTCTGGTAGTTGTAGTGCTGCTGCTGCTGCTGGCTGATGATCTGCAGCTGCAGGAAGAGCTGCTGCTGCTGCAGGAGGCGAGCATAGGACGAGTCCATGGGCTCCTCGCTGGCCTCCTGCTTCTGGTCTGGCGGGACGTACTGGTGGTACTTGAGCTTCTTCACCCTGGGTTTGGCATCTTTGCCCTTTTTACTGCGACTCTTCTCCGCAGGCGTCTTCTGCTGGCTTTGCTGTGGAGGAGGAGGAGGAGGAGAACGTGAGAAAAAAGCCTTAGCACGGGAACTTTCACCTGAGTCCTCATTAGCCATTAGGATTTTATTTTATTTTGAAGATTTAAAGTAACGGGGTGGCACGGTGGTGCAGTGGTTCGTGTTGCACGTTCTCCCTGTGTCTGTGTGGATTCTCTCCGGGTTCTCCGGCTTCCTCCCACAGTCCAAAAACACGAACTGGGAACTCTAATTTTCTGTAGGTGTGTATGTGAGAGTGAATGGTTGTTTGTCTCTATGTGGCCCTAGGATGAACTGGCGACTTGTCCACTGCCTTCACCCTGTGACAGCCGGGAGAGACTAAAACAGACCCGAGACCCTGAGTTCAGGAAGAAGCGGGTATTGAAAATGGATGGATGGATGGATGGATGGATGATGGATGAATGGATGGATGATGGACGGAGGGAACTCTGGTTTATTTTAAGTGGTGGAAATGGATGAACAAGTTCAGTTTTAATGGTAAATGACTGTGTCAACAAAGCACCATAGTATCTCAGGAATAAAATGCAGAAGTGGAGGTTGCCAACACAGTTGATACAGAAGAATATTTTCTTCTTCTTTGCTCACATAGATCCATCACTGCTGGAAATAACTGTCATGTGAGTGGTGTGTTTACAATGCCATGACTTTCCCAACTTGTGCTCATCTTTCAATCTTCACACAAGTGACAGTAAAAACTTTTCAGCGCGTTGCAATCAAGGATTCACAGCAGCAACACACAATGAGGAAGCGAGGACAATGAAATCAGTTGAATTTCAGTGACTATTTCTGGTGCGAGGCTCCAAACACAGAGAAGGAAACTCAGACTCAGCCAGAGAACAAAAGGCGCTCTTACTTTGACCAGCGTTGGTCCTGGTTTGGAGGGAGCTGCTGTGGTGACGGCCGGTGTGACAGCTGGCCAGCTGGTGAGCTCAGTGAAGGGGACGACCTTCACCAGGTCTGCTGTGGATTGTGAGGCGACGCCGGCTGGAAAGGCCTGATGTGGGGTAATAATCAGAATCGTTACCAACGTCTGCGAGGTCTCCCGTCAGAACCGCTGGTCAGTGTGGTCTGACCCACCTGAAGCGCCGCGCTGGGCAGCGCCGGAGGAGCCGGGGCTGGCGAGGGCGTCTCCGGGACTCTGCCCTCTAGTGGAGACGGGACAGAGGCTTGAGACTCCTGGCTGGCCGGCTGCTCTGGGGACAGGGCGTCGCTGCTGTCCTCATCCAACACCTTGGGGTAGTTCACCTGGCCCACTGAGAAGAAGGCAGAGCGACGCCAAGATATCACCACGACTTCTCTTTTAAATTGTCGCCAGGTTCCGTCAAACGTCGTCTTCCTCGCGGCGCCCCCAGCAGGGCGGAGGCCCGGGTTGGGTGGTGTGATATCTCACCGATGATGGCCTGTTTGACAGTGGAGTCGACCGGCAGGATGTTTTTCTCCACCAGCTCCATGGGACCGGGTCTCTGGGCGATCTTCTCGTTGAGGTTGTCGGCCAGTCGGGCCCGTTTCAGCCTCATCTGGGTGGCTTGCAGCGACGGCTCCGCTCCCGTCTCTGGAAGAGAAACATCTCGGTTTGGATGTGACTGTTGACAACGCTGCACCGTGCGTGTTGTTGCACATTCTGCACAGTATTTTCATGGGAATGGGGGTCATTAATACACGCCATTTGACCTCCTCTGCTCCCTATTGTCTGGCCCGCATGTAAGACAACAGTGAAGGTGTGTGCAGTGACAGGCAGAGGACGGCCGGTACCTTGCAGGATGTGCATCCTGACCAGCTCTGCTCTCTCTGGACGACTGCGGATCTTGTGTTTGAGGAAATTCTCCGTCTAGAGAAGGGAAACAAAAAAGTGAGACACGAGAAAGCAACTCGTTTTTCACAACCTGATCTTACAGCAGTCGATTGATGAGTGAGTTATCTCTCTTATTTCTTACCCTGGCTCTCTCCAAGCTGCGGATCTGGCCGTGGAAAGCTGCCGGACTCTTGAGAGCTGCGACGCAAAATGTTTTTCTATTTGTATGCGTTCGGCAATCAGACTGGTTTCTTATCACGCCACTTACAATCAGACGCTATTAAAGTGGCTGCCTTCATCAAATCAAAAGTGTGATGGATGAGATGCTTACGTGGCATGATGCCCTGGTCCACCAGCTGCTCCCGAGTCCTTCGCTGCTGAAGCCTCAACTGCAGGACTGACACAACGTGTGGGAAAATGTTAGCAAACACGGGGGGGGCTCAAAGTGTACGAGGCGACTTGGCTGCAGTGTTACAGACGCTGGGATACCCAGTCTGCGACCGCTGCTCCAGGCACTGGCTCTGAACTGATATGTTTTGAAAATTCCGATTGGATTCGGATGGATTTCAGTGTAGATGCAGAAGTAAGAAATGTATGTAAGTGCTTTGGTCTCTTCCTGTTCTTTGTTTTTGAGAATAAGGCAACAACAAATGGACACACATCAAGCACACAGAATGTGACTTTGACCAGGTGCACTGAAACCATTATACGAGCTGTAACTAACAAAAACTGCTTCAGCTTTAAACTTTGATCTCAGTTCAGTTTGGAACATAAAAAGTCTGAAGCCAAGTTCTGATAGAAGTTCAGCTGGAACTGCGCTTCAACAAGGAACTATAAAATCTAATCATGAGCTCAGTCTGAGGAGGTAACCACAAACCCCCTTCCTTCCTCCTTCATCTGTTGACTGACCTTTGCAACGTTTTGCTGAGGAGCACTTTATGATCCAAGATGTGAAATCATCTGAACACTAGAACACTGGATTATGGAAATAATTAAACAATAGAAAAACACAAAACCCACTTGATGTGTTGTAAAGTTAAAATCAACTAAATACATATTTGTCTTATATGAAGTAATGGGATCCAGGTGAGACCATTCAAATGGGGTTTGTATGCGTCAGAATTTTGATCTGTTTCATTTATCTGACTCCATTTTTTAATTTTTCCCCATGACTACTAAATGGCTTCCATCATCACAGCAGTAAAAACAGCAAAGTCAGCGCCGGCTTGGGACGAAGTAACGACATATGCAACGGCTCGTCACTGGAAAGACAAGCCTGCCACTGAGAAACAAGCATGGTGTATTTCTGAGGAAGTGGAGACTCCAAGAACTGAGATGGAGGCTGGGGGGGGGGGGGGGGAGTGCAACTAACTGTAGAACACAAGCTTTCCTGTTGGCAGATAGAAGGTCTGACGACACACTAAACACCTTGTGTCGATAATCTCTCACTGTAACAATAAAATCATCTGCGAAGAAGAACCAACTTCTGCTTTAATGCTGCTAAAGCGACTCCCAATCTCACATGAATCATCGACTATTGCACTTTTTTTTGGCAGGAATCTTTGTACATCAATAAATCATTCATTGGTGAGAAGCAATAAAACCTCTCAGCAATGAATGAATCTTATCACAAACATATCAGAATGTTGGAGACGGGGTTCTCCTTTTTCCCTGAAGTGAGCGAAGACAAATCACTGGCGATGATCTGAAATAAAATGTGTTGCTTCACAAAGGGTTGTGCGTGTGTGTTTTCTTCAGATCAGTGAAGATCGGCGACTTCAAACATTTAGAAAACATGATCTGGGTTGGGAGCCAGATGTAAAGACTGGAACGCCTGCCGACAATATGTTGCGGAATGAGAACAGTGTGTTTAAAAAAAAAAGTGCAAATAAAGGCTCCGTGTTTACTCCTTGCATTCAAATGTGCACTGGGAGCTTCTCTAAGGTGTTGTTTTATTCCACGTCCTGTCTTGACGCTGAGCTAAGTCAAAGTCACCACAGGAACACAAGTGTGGTGTTAAACATCCCTCCGTACAAGTGTCGACATTTTCCGTGCACTGCAGGTTGTGTTCTACAGTCCCGCTCTCTTGCTGCATCTCCCAGCAGTCCCTCCCAGCAGTGTCCCTCCAGCGAGCCCCTCTGAGCTCCTGCCTCAGTTAAAGTGGCCTTCAGAGTCGCCACGACGGCAGACAGATTAACACCTGCGTGTTACAGAGCGGCGGTGGGAGAGGAGCAGGTTTTTCCTCCGGGAGGAAAAGCCCCAGCTCACGGGTGGAGGAGATGATTATTGACATTCCACATACATTTTTCCACCGCTGCCCCATATCACTGAGCCCCCTCCTGACGCCACAAACGTCTAACCTACTTTTCTTTTTTTAACCCATAAAAATGTCTGTAATCCAGCCTGGAAGAGCCGTTTCCCGACATGCTGTGTTTGTTGACTGACTCTGGCAGAGGAGATCTGTCAAAGCCCGGTGATCAATATTGGGCTGATGGCGCTGGACTGATCTTCTAGCAAAGTCTAAGCCGAGATTAAGGACTGGCGAAGGCGGTGGGCCATCCCGGCCTGGTCCTAAACCCTGTTTAATCGCCGTCCCGCCCCTCTGCGTCTGTCAGGCCTGCGCGGAGTCCAAAGGAAGGCGCAGACTAGAAGGAAGCTCCTGGGAGGACAACGTGATGCAGGTGCGTGAATAATAACTGGTGTGGATGTTTTCAAGGTGACAGACTCACTTCTGGCACACGTTTGAATCACACCAGTCGATGTGCACATAACCGTGTGTAACTGGTTTCCACGTTCGGCACTGACGCGTGTGAAAATGTTGTTGTGAGGAGGCTGCAACCAGAATGGCCTGTTATTTATGTGACTGCAGTTTAATTCAATATGCAGTGAGGGACTGTGGAGTCTTTAATCGCTCTTTAATTCCCACATTAATCATGCGGCGGTGCACCTAAATAGTCCAATTCATCTGAATTCTGCAAACCCCCAGATTTCCTTGATACGGTTAATATGACGCTTCTGATGTTTCCTGCTGAAATATTCACAGCCGTCAGGGGGCATTAAACAAAAGTGAATAATTCCGCCCCACAAGCAGCAGAGCAGCAGATAAGAGGATCTCATCATCTCGATGTGCTGAGAAGCAGCGATGCTCTGATCTGTTGATACGTTAATTATTATATAATTTCTGAAGATACAACTAAAATTTGACATTCGCATTTTGCTGTTTCACACTTTTTTTTTTTTTTATCTGGCCTGCATGACATTTCAATAAAGCGACAAGTGATGTGAAAATATGCAATATGAACTCATGAAAAAAAAAAACACCTACCTACATCTAGATTTTTCTGTATAACACACTGTATTTTAACAGAGAGAATAACTTCCAAAGCCACGGCTGCCCTCTGCATAACTTCCATCTCCACTGCAGCTGCAACCAACCACATCGTTCCATCACCCCCACCAGTGCCAACGCAGCAAATTACACAACTCGATGCCACACAGTGGGTCCGGCTATGTTCATAATCTAAGCAGCATCTTCTCACTTTATTCTATTGCAAAGCCAGAGGTAATAACCTGGATGTTTAGTGTCTTTCCCCAGTGTGTTATCAGCACGGAGGCCTTTCTCAGCCTTGAAATGTTATGATTTGCCTGGTCTGCTGCTGCTGCTGCTGCTGCTGCTCACCATTTTTGCGCTCGTTGAGCGGTGGCAGACTGTGCGTGGGCTGCAGCGACAGCTCCTCCATCTCATGGGTCACCGCCTCGCTCTGAGGGCTCGGCAGCAGCAGACTCAGCATCCCACAATCCCCCTCTGCTCCCAGCGAGGCCTCCGACTCCATCCTGCTGCCTCCAGAGGCCGGTCCCGGCCGAGCGGCGGAGGGGTACGGGTCACGGTCCCTCGGGTGACGTGTCACTGTGACGCCTGCATTAAAAAGAAAAAAAAAAAAAACAAGAGGAAATGAAGGGTTGCAGAGAAAAGCGTTGCACGGCTGCGGGAGGTTCTGTGGCTTCCGCTGACCATCGGTGCTTCACCGTGGGACTCATCGCCCCGGTCGGTATGACGACTTCGCCCAACTGTTGCGACACCAGGGAGGCGTCATTTGATTTCGTCCATCTGGAAGAGCTCAGTCGCAAAAAGAAAACAACAACCCGGAATTACTCAGCGAGCGAGCGGGCCGGGCTGCCCGTTATACCGAGTAATCGCCTCAAAACCGCTGCGCCGCAGTTTTTTGCGCATGAATGCTCGCTCTGTTCGCCGAGACTCCATCATCTGGCAGGGTGACGTCGCCGCCGCCGCGGTTTTTCGAAACACAGGGGGAACGGAAACATTTCTGGGAGCGAAACAAACACTGGAGTCTCCATGGCTTCCCGGCGGGCTCCTGACCAGCGGGACGACAGGCTGCTCGCTCCTCGCACGAGCGCCGCCGTCGCGTCTTTGGAAGCGGCGGCCGCGTGTGTTCGGCAGCAGCAGCAGCAGCAGCAGCCGGGCCTCACGTGTTGCCTCTGGCACGGCACCGCTGCCTTTCTTCTTATGGGTGTTTATGTTTCTGGGCCAAACGCGTCAGACGGCGACATTGAATTCTGGCCATCCTGCTGAGAGCTGATGTCATGGCTTCAAATGAAACAAAACCAGCATTTCATGGACATCTGCTCCGCTTCAGAAAAAAAAATACATGTAGCTTTCCGCAGTGCTAGACCTCATCATGATTAAATACAGTTGCCGAAAATTTATGATCTCAACTTTTTTTCTTTTCTTGTACAGAAAATTCTTCCTTTATGAGTTTCTATTTATATAAATCCCTATGAAAGCTGCGAGTATGAATAGCGGTGCGATGTTACATAACAGTCATAACAATTTTACGGCAAAACTAGTTGGCAACATATTGAAGCGCTGATTATTAGCTGGTCTTAGAAGCCGAACCAAACATCTGGTGCTGATGACCGAGTCACACTCGAGTAACAGTGAAGCAGAGTTTGGGGAGAATTGTCCAAAGTATGGGAACATTTTCACCCTCCACTGCCTCAATGAGAGAGTTAGCCTGCTGTTTAGCTTCCTTTAGTTTCTAATGATGGACTCGCGAATGTGTGAAGTCAAAACAGCCACCAGAGGAAAATCTCTCTGCTATCAACACAAACCTGATCGGCAGCAGAAGTATATTGATTTCCACGTTTCCTTCCATTTTTTGTATATACCAAAACAACCGTCAAACTAATTCAAACTGATAGTTTAATATGAGACACTGTTATTTGCTTAATCCACAATCTGATTCATTAATTGCTTCAATAGTTGACAGATTTTTCCAAATCACTGCTAGTTTCAGTGCTCACCACAAGAGAGAATTATTCACTTTGTCAAGTCAGTTTCTCCAGTCTTATTATTTTTCAGTCTCTGTTGTTCAGGCTGCATTCACACCCAACCTGGTCAAACCCAACCTCTCCGCCCAGTGCTCTGTGTTTCTGACTTTGAGAATTTCAGTTTGGAGAGCAGTCGCACACCTCTGTGTCAGAGTAAATACAGTCCGACTGTGGGGTTTCAGCCAAGCCTAATGTTGTGAAAGGAACCTTTAGCATCAAAACCACACAAATGACATCTACAGAAATGTCCTCCGCTATGCAAACCACCATATATACTTTAAAAACAGCAAAAGGAACCAAACTTCTTCCAAGTTGTGCCTACATGAGCATCCAGTGCAGGCCGCGGGAACAGATTTAGGCAGAATATGAAAATGTGTCTCAGGTTTTTAGTAAAATAATCCTCAAGTTATGAGTCAAAACACTGGGAGTGTTTTCACAGCCTGAGTTGAGGATTTCATACATTGATTCTGCCACTTTGCTGTTACCAACTGTGACTTTTCGGGGAGCGAGTCCCAACAATCAGAGTCGAGGGAGTTGGTCGCACATCATTAGACTTTTTCCCAGCAGCGGGGTTTGTTGTGTGTTGAATGTGGCGTCTGCAGTGAAATGACCCTCATGCCAACTCTGCTGTGAAGCGTTGAAGATTTTCCTGTGGCTCTGAGCCAGAGGGGTGCACAACATTTTCACCCTTTTGTGTGAAACTGACTTCGCCGGAAATATTTCACCTTTCACCTTTATTTATTTGCTGATTGCGCCACCGTTCAAAGGGTGCCTGAAAACAACTTCTTCTAGATTGTGTCCTTTGTGATGTTACAAAGGGTCCAGACACGTTGTTAGTGACAATACAGTTACGTGAAAAAGCTGCAGAACTGAGAAGGAAAATAAAGTACATCCATCAAGTCAAAACTCTGTGTGGCCTGCTGCTCAGAAAATAATGCTGAACTGTCCTGTAACTGGAGAAAAAAAATATATTGTTCCATACCTGTAGTAGCAGAGGACAGCAAGGGAAGGATGAGAAACACCCCTTCTAGTCAGTGCTGAGAGCCAGACTAAGCCATGGAGTCAAAGCTGGAAAGAGAGAGAAGGCAGGAATTAAAATTGACATTGAAGCATTTAAAAAAATGAATGTAACGTCCATTAGAAGCAAAGAGCCAAAGCAGACGCTGCTGTTGTGTTAATTTGAGTGCCAGAGAATGAAGCACCACTCAGACACGCTTGAATGAGGCCTGAGGCTGCTTGAAGGTCTCTGCAGCGAAGGTCTACGGTTGCTAGGAAATCCTGCTGTGGTTGACATCGCCAATAAAGGTTCATTATCCATGTAATGACAAGTTGTTGCTTAATGCTGATGAAGTACGATATGACAACACCGAGCAGGTGGCGAGACACTTGGACAGAATGAACGTATAGAATCTTGATCAGAGGCAAATACAGAGACGTAACAGTGGAATACTGTCTGCGCTGCACATGTTACATAACAAAGCTATGACTACATCAATACAACAGAAAAAAAAAAAAAAGAGTTTCACTGTGCTCCGGACCTGATGTCAGATTTTTTCTTTCTTTATGTCTGTGTTTTAATGGAAAAATGTGATGCGTGAGGCTCTCAGGACTCTCTTATAAGTGGTGCAATACTTCTAAGTGTATGAGAGGACGTCAGCCACGCAACCCACAACAACCAAAAAAATAACTTTGTGGTTTTCAAGCCTAAAGATTGGTTTCACCATCAGTTTCCAGTTTGTGAAACCAGTTGATGTGTGGGTGTTACTGGAGGCGGGCAATGATTGGAGCGAGAGTGCAGCGTGTGACCCAACGCCCGCCCACCCGCTGGTCAGCCGAATACTCTCGCCTATCAAACTGTAGACACACCCACTTAATGACTGAAATTAGACTAATCAGACAAAATGGATATTAGGGCCTGTAGAAGGATTTTTTTTTTTTTAACAGATTTAGACCAACCCAAAAAATTTGAGCCATTTGGGAAATGTAAACTTGGTTATTTTCCATATTGACAGCCAGTGGTTTTTAGTCTTTTTGCAACCATTTTTGGTGGTCCCTGCTGGTCAAATGACAGAATGCAGGTTTTTGGCTTAGCTTCATTAGATAGTCTAGCTAGCAGAAAAATACAGAACAATACTGGCACAGTACAGTGGAACACACGGCAGGCCTCTGGTGTGAAAATGGGTGGGACAGGCTTCCACCACCAGCCAATGAGAAGCAGAACTACTTTCTGCATCTATAAAGAACATCACAGTTTCTGACTTTAGGGTTGGTGTTCACGTCATTCTGACCACCGGTATTAAAAAAAGAGAAGAAGAGAAGAAGAAACAAAGAAAATGTTAAATGAGAAAGAAAAAAAGGTATCGGCAGGGTTCCAATGGTAACGACTGGACAGGTTGCGAGCGTCTGGGTCTGATGGGCACGATGAAACGGAGAGAGGAGGCGAGTGAAGAAAGGAGACGGAGTGAGCGACTGCACGGCTGACAAAGCATCGTGGGGTAAACATGGAAGCTTGGCTCAATCAAAGAGCAGATCCAGATGGCAGGTTGTTGTTGTTGTTGTTGTGTGTTGCTCTTTTAATGTGACGGAGCAACAGGGACCATGTGTTTGATCAAAGGGTCGGCCGCAGCCACACTGTCCACACAAGAAAGCAAACCGCTGGAGTCCGCGGTCGCCTAATCGACAATTAATCAATAATCGATTAATTGGTAACATCCCTATTGACCATCATTATCATATTCAATACTGAGAGCCCGGAGAGTCAACTAGTTCATCATGTGACCTGCAAAAACAATGCTTCTTTATTCAGGCCATCTTGGATTATTTTAACTTGATGTGTTTGCAAATTATTTATCGTTTTAAAACTGCTGTGTGCGTCCCGTCAATCACCAACACTCTTGCGTTGCTTGTCACCGCCGAGCTCCTTTTCTGATTGACAGGGTGACTGCGAGGTCGGAGCTTGGCGCGCCGCCAAGATCATGTTCGGAGATACTCTCTCACAGCAGCAAGCGGCGATAAAGTCATCTTCCCTCAGAACTTCCGAGGTGACGCTGATCAACGGTGATAACAGGGCCAGACGACATAACAACACTGCGTCGCTATGTGTGAGACGTGGTATCGAGGCGTGTCTGCCGGATAAGACTGAACTTTCTCTCTCGCACAAGTTGAATGTCTTGCGTCAGAAAGGTGAGTTTTATTAGACTGACTGCATACCACGGCTTTTAAAGGTCCAGTCTGGAAAGTTTAGAAGAGAGACAATTGACAGCAACATTTGATGTTACTCCAGAATTTTTTAAAGATGTCTCAACTGATCTCATGTCTTCTCTACACCAGCTGTGATGTGGAGGTGAAACGTGAAACATGAAACCTTGGGCTGGTCCATGTCCTCAACTACTGCAGATCCATGATGTATACACTACCCGTCAACAGTTTGGACTCACCCTACGAATTGACTGCTTTTTCTTTCATTCTCATGACTATTGACATTGCAGTTTCGCACTGTAGGCATCGAAACTACGCATGAGAACACACATTGAATTAAGGATGAAAAAATGAAAGTGTCAAATAACAACAAACACATTTTATATTTAAATTCTTCAAAATAGCCACCTTTCATACAAAGTATATTTAGAGTTACTCAATGTCTTTTTTGTTGCTGCATAATCACATCTTGCTCATATATTTGTCTTCAGTATCTGAGACAAAAACAAATGGCATGAGAAGGTGTGTCTATTTACTGGTAGCTTATATTAACTCCTATTATGTGCAAATGAAAACCGCATTTATTAAATGAAATTAGTTCCAAAACTCTCAGCACAGGAAAGCCAGCCTGTGGACTATGGAGGTTCGGCAGGTACTCCATCATCACGTTCTTCAGCAACAACAAAAACCACTGTCCTCTCTCTGCTATCTGAAGGAAAAGACGTGACAACAACACACACTGGGACTTGTGTGTCCAGAATAGCAACTGGCATGGTGGACACAACGCTTCCCATTCTCTGCATACTGACACAAAGAGGCCAAGGGCCAAGTTTACAACAAGTGGGCCTGGCAGCAAAGCCTTCAGGTGATGAAATCCCCCCCTGGCCCCCAAAGCACAGGCGCACACACCCCCCGCCCACACCCACACACACACACACACACACACACTAATGACATTATGAGATAACTGAAAGCTGCAGCCTGTGTCCAAGGGAGGTCTGGTTACTGTTCAATGACTTCAACATACCACCGGCACTCAGTGGTGGAGAACATGAGCTGAATTCCAGGAAAAATAAATAAAATTCTGACATCAAGAATTAATAAGTGAAGCTACTAGTGCGTAAGTGAGAGAGAGGGAGAGAGACTATTATGGAAACACATGCGTGTCGTTTTGGCCACTTCATGTGAAAAAGATCCAGACTGTGGTGTTAAACAGTAACGTGTTGGTAGGATTTGGAAGTGTTTGTCTAAGCAGAGAATTACCCAGAGTTCAGTGGGAGTCACATGGAGGGTGTTCAGCCTCCATTAGCATATCTTACAATATCATTGAAACTGAAGTGAGAACAAGGAGACCAGGCAGGACCGGAAGCACCTGAAGGTACGACAGAGGGGAGGAGTGAAGGACTGTCTGTCCAATCACAATCGCATGACATCATACAGCTCCACTGCAAAAGTGATGCTCAGCCTATAAAATCCATGTGAATTAAACAAAAATATAAAATGAAAAATAAGACAAGCACACTTTGAGAGCCTCGCTGTGCCAAACTCCACTTTGAGGCTGCAGTTTAGTTTTCTGATCCAGAAATAGACCTCACGCGGTCCAACAAAAATGTTGTCTTTTATCTCGGGGCAAAAGCAGAGATGATGTCATCACTGGCCCCCGGTTCACTGGAGACACTGTTCAACTCTGTTCCCACAGAGCGCAAGCTCCCTGTCGTTTCCTTCCTGGCTGCCTCGGTGGATTTCAGACAAGAGATAAGCACACAAGAATTGGACAAGTCCAAAACACAAACAGCCGCAGGTAGAGGCTCATCTGGGTAGAAGGGCGGGTTTAAAGCTGTGTTTATCAGAAAGTTTGGCGAGTGTTTCCTTTAAAAAAAAAAGGAAAAAAAAAAAAGAAGAAAAAAGTCAGCGATTTCCCATCTACAGGCTCGGCGGTCACCGCAGATTGCGAGAGGGTTTCATTCATTCAGCATTCTCTTCTTCTGTCTGATCTCTGCATGCTCGTTCTGGAACACAACAACTTGCAACTTGCTGTACTGTTGGGGCAGTTTCACGTCATCACTTTAGCATTTGTTCACACAACTGCACGCGGCAACAAAAGCCGACAGGGTTTCCATGTAATTAAGACGACAGGACCCGATGCGAGACGTCAAGTCGTGTGGGTCACTGGTGTCGAGCTGCTAAAACACATGCTTGGCAACCGCAGCATGATGCCGACTGTGGCAACCGCAACGCTGAGCCAGGCTCAACACAAGTAGCGCAGAAGTGCGGTGTGTGTGTCTGTCGGGGAGTGGAGGCGAGGGGAGGAGGGGCAACTTGAGGTGACCACAGGGTACTTATTGAAGAGGAATTATTGAATGAGAAATGCTGCGTTTTTGCTGCAGCCCCAGATTTGCTCTGAAACTTAACAGTGCTGAAGTCTGAATCGGCAGAAACTGTGAGGTTTAAAAAGAACAACTACCTCCGGTTTCGTCTCATTAGCCCCTGTGTGTTGTTCGCTAATGTTTTACACATGTTTACATGACCCCCGAACAGTCTGTTCCTGTTCCTGCCCAGTTTGAGCGCAGGGGTGGTAAATCTGTAATCAGCGGTGCGCAGCGTCTTTAAAGTGTCCCTGAGAGCCTGAATCCACACAGTGAACAATCGCACCGCTAGGCTTTAAAACTGGCTATTAAAACATCGAAATGCGTTACTCTACACGCTGCTCGCTATGATTCCCGCTTTTACGTACATCCAGGCTGGATTAAGAAATCCCAAAGAGGCTGGACGCTAATAACAAAATAACACAAGCAAAGACAAAGACAGGCGACTCTTGAAGTCAGTGTGCAAAAGCGAGACATGCGGCAAACCGATCATTAGCTTCCATCAATAAACCTTCTCAATCAGTATCGCCTGGTCAGCTGATCTATACTGCTTCTCATGCAGACGGCACATGATCAGCCCATCCCTACAGTCCACTTCTGTCTGACATCATGGTATTTCACATTAAGAGCTCACACAGACAAAGACATGAAAAGAGGAGGAACACTGGTCTTGGTCTGATGGAGAGTGTTCAGCTCCAGACATCAGCAGTCTACTGGGTTGTTGTTGTTGTTTCTTTCTATTGTAACACACACAGACAATAACCAAGAACTGAGCAGTAAAATCAGCCTTTGTTATCAGTCAGGAATGACAGCAGACTGAAAACCAGTGCTACGCTCTGGGACTGAAGACACACACACACACACACACACACACACACACACACACACACACACACACACACACACACACACACACACACACACACACACACACACGGATGTGAGGCTGACTCACTCACTCACTCACTCTTGAGTGAACCGTATGTTTAAGTTAACGTTAACAATTCACACGTTCCGAAGGCAGACAGTGACCGCGGGGGTGAGGGGTTGCAGCCGCTGTGTAGACAAACAGCGCCACATCATGCCCGTCTCTTCCTGTGACACACACACACACACACACACACACACACACACACACACACACACACACACACACACACACACACACACACACACACACACACACACACACCTGCTCTGATCTGATGCGGGGCACCGCCTCGTTTCCATAAGATAACGTCACCGGGCGTGTGCACGTGGAGCTAAGGTAATGTGATGAAACTTCGACTGTGGCGTGACCTCACCTCTATAAACACACAACAACCAGGCGCGAAAAGAAAAAAAGACCCAATTTTTATTTTATTTTTTTTAAATATTTTTTTTTTTACACGAGTACAGAAATGCAGCGACTCACACAGGGGCTACGTTTAAAAACAAGCTCGCTTTGTGTACCAGTGTCCTGGTACACTGAGAAGGATGAATTGGCAGAATTGTGTCTGACGTTACGGCTGCGGCGGAGGCGAGTCGGTGGGATGAGCTGGTGTTAGCCAGTCAGTCCAAATCTGACAGGTGAGGGACTTTGCAGGTAGTGTCAATTCAATGGAGGAGATGCGGCGCCGCACAAGGTACCATTCCCGGTTTTTGTCACCCGTTTAGCGGCAGCTAAATCGTCACCGCCATCCCGTGCTGCTTGCTTTGTAGCCCTGCCAAGCCCTCCTCGGCTGTCTGCCGATGTACCATGACGGCTCCTCAACAACAACCTCCACAGTTTGCGCTAACATTCGTTAGCCCAAGCTAACATGCTAAAAACAAGACAACGCCGCCCCGGCCCGTGTTCCTACCGAATTGCGAAGGTGCTCGAAAGCCGGGTGTGTCCGAGGTCCGTCTCACGGCGCCGTATCCATGAGTGTCAGCGGAGTAGGCAGGATCCCTTCTGTGTTCCGGTTTCTGTATTTTCCTCCCCCGGCGAGGGGGACTGAAGTTTATTTCGCTGAGTAAAATGGCTGCGACTGGTTCGGATGCATAGTGACGTCATGACGCTATCGGACAGGATGAGTTGGGGGAGTGGCGCAGGGATTTTATTTAGCCAGCTGTCCGCTTTAGCGGTCGGTCAGCCACGATGACCCGCAGCGTGTCAGACCACTGGGTGAATTTTGCCAAATACAAGTTGATCTCTTCTAATTTTCAGGAAGGCAAAGAGCCCGTCGGACTCATATACTGTCAAATAAGAGCAATAACAGCGACACGGTGTGTGTTGCGTAACTCCATGATAGCAGGCATTAACAATGAGTTGCGCTTCTCTGATTCACCCCAGTAAACATATACAGTAAACATATACAGTACAAGATGTACCGGGGCAGAATACTGGTGACTTATTCCTATATTTAGATTTCGGGGATCATTAAATGAACCATAAAATGTTCTCATCAAGTTAACTGATCTTGCTGTCAAATTGAGACTATCAAAGGGTCACCTGCCATACTTACAGATGAGGCGTTGGCCAAATGTCAATGAGGTGCTGCGGCGGGGGAAATGTGGGGCACCCGGTTTTAACTGTCTGCGTGTAACAACAGAAATAGTTCTGTGATAAATAAACCCAGGTGTCAGAAAACAAATATATAGACACGGTTTAGAATTCCAACGTCAAACCATACGCAATTAAAGATGAACGTGTGTTAGATAGCTTCATTTGTGGATATTCCAAACAATTTATTTTCTGTGCCTATATACTAATGTGAACATCAGGTTAACCAAGATTATATTTTTTGTTGCCATGACAGTCTTGTACTAATTTAGCTTTTTTTTTTTTTTTTTTTTTTTTAATTATTATTATTACTAAAGACAAACTAGTCCATTTACCATTCTTTCACTGAAATATCTTCAGCTTGAACCAGATTGTAACAAGATTAAATGCTTTGAGAAGCGTTGCACTGAAATCACTGATGACACGATATTTCAATTTCTCTCTTTCAAAGGCATACTTTAAAATAGATCAAAGACTTAACCAGCCGTTTACCCACTAATCCTATCCTCGGGGAAAAAAAGACCTGTGCACAACAAAATGACAATTTATATTTAGAAGGTGCTGTGGTACTCTTGGTGACCTATCATTTTAAATGGAAAAGAAAAGTTTCATAAAATAAAGTACAAAATTGTTAGAAAAATGTCACAATTTATTAGTATTTTTTCTTTAAAAAAAATGCAAGATTCTTTGATACGAAAAGAAATTTTAAAATACAATGAAATTACATGAATCATTTCTGTTCATTCTTTACAGTTTACAAGACTTACACTTAGTGTAACTCAGTCCTCACTGTTTTACCTCCTGCTCTCCTTCTTGTCACGTCTGTTTAGTCCTCGGTGCAGGTGCGGCGACATCTGCCACGTTATGCAGAAACTCATGGAGCAGCTTCGCATTACCGGCATGTCCGAGTATTTCTGCTAGCTTGTCCTGGCTGAGTTTGGCCAAGTCCGCCAGGCTGTCTGCATTCTTGATGAGGGCCCTGTAGTTTTTCGTGTTGACCCCAGGCATTTTCAACAGGAAGTCGTAAGGTCCAGGGTTGTAGATGTCCGATGACTCAGCCACCGTCTCCGACTCCGCAGTCACTGCCTGGGCGATCGCGCCGTCGGGTTCCAGACGGCCTTGCTTAAGGTCCAGGAAAAGGTCCACGGTGGCGTGTGGAGACGGGCTCCAGAGAATCCGCAGACGCGGGAAATGCAAGGTGAGCAAAGTCATTTTGGACGAAATATCATTGGACGATATCTCGTGACGGAAGTCCGAGCGGGCCATGAGGGAGAAGGGCTTTGCCGGGTCGAACTCGATAAGGAGCACCGGCTTCCTGTAGTAGCGCGTCATGGAGAGGCACTGAGTGTAGAGGCGTCCGCTCTGCAGCGAGCCAATCAGATCGCTGACACTCTTGCGCTCGACGCACGTGTCCGGGGTCAGGATGTAGTCGCCCACTTCCAGCGTGACGGGCTCGATGTCCAGCCCCCGGCGGTGCAGCAGAGATGGCAGCTCGCTGCGGAACTCGCGCATGTCCACGATGACTCTGGAAGGTTCTTTGGGCTGCTCCTGGCCACCTGTGAGGAGGAGGAGCAAAAACAGTGAGGCAAGTTTTTCATGAGGGGCAAACTGTGGAGGGCAAGACAGACTTTTTTTCTCCTTTTTCGTGTGCTGAAAGAACTGAACTGCTGAGTTTTGTGATTTATTTTGTTTTTTGAAAGACGTAGAAGTATATATATTTATGTTTTCATTCATTTTTTATCTTGGGTGCTAAGTTTTATACTTATCATCCTTTGAGGGGTTTGTGAATTATATATTGAGCCTTTTTTGACTGAAACACCTTAAACAAAAACTAGACAACAGAACTAATAGAACACAAAGGTCCAACCTGACTGGCACCCCAGACAGATAAAAATAGTGGTGAATAAATCTCCAACACTTTACATTAAAATTCTAAAGCGCTACAGTACGTCGACCAAGACAGACTTGCCTGCTTTGCGGGTGTTGGTGGTGGCGTTGGCAGGCTCCAGGTTTCTTGCCAGGTCCAAGTTGGTTTCATCCCGCCCCTCCCTCTCCTCTGGGATGACCATCGTGGCTTTTTCTCTGCACGACAACACATTCAAGCGAGACATTGATGCCACTCCAGCTTAAAAACACCCCAGCGGATCAAATGAGAACGAGAAGGGAGATTTTCCCGACCTGATCAAGTGTTCGAAGGCCTTCTTCTCCTTGGACAGGGTTGTCAGGTACTTCTGCTCCTCCGTGGAGCCTCCGTAGATGAGGAAGTAGACCCGCAGCGGCTTCCCCGGCCGGCTGGCCTTGTAGATCTCCAGCTGGCGCACGAAGCTGAGCTCAGCGTCGTACAGCACCACAAAGCTGGGCTCCACCTCGTGCAGCACCCGCGTTAGGCTGTGGGGGTCGGTGAGGCCTTTGAGCGGGTGTATGACAGTCAGAGGCTCCTTCAGGATGCCGTAGTAGGCATCTGACGGCAAGTCCAGCTGCAGCTCCTCCTCCTCCTCCTCCTCCTCGTCGCCGCTGCTGCCCATCGCCGCCGCCTCGTTCGTCTCCTCCTTCCCCATCATCTGGGTCAGGGTCA
Organism: Nelusetta ayraudi; assembly: GCF_046127955.1. Lineage (NCBI taxonomy): Eukaryota > Metazoa > Chordata > Actinopteri > Tetraodontiformes > Monacanthidae > Nelusetta > Nelusetta ayraudi. The sequence continues at coordinate 1,876,524 of NW_027466092.1, forward strand.
GCGACAGCCTCTTCTGGTTTTGGGCCTGTTTTGTTCCCTTTTTCTTTGCGGGCTCCTTCCCCTTGGCGAGCCGACCCTTGTCCTTCTTGTCCAGTTCGAAGGCGGCGGCAGTTAAAGTGTCCCGTTTACCCACCGTGCGGGCGTACAGACGGCTGAGCAGCCAGTCGGAGCCGCGCCTGATGTACTGCTGCAGCTGGGCACAAGTTCTGTCGTCGCTGGCGCAGATGAGCACTGGACCTGGGGGTGACAGGGTGGCCAGTGAGACTGCGAGAAGCACACAAGGTCAAAGCGGGGAGTTCAGTCCGGGAACTGACACTGGCGGAGTCTCTAGTGTCTCTTCCAGTGACCAAAAGGTTGGCGGTATCCGTCCGTATCTGTCTAGGCTTTGCAATGAAATTGTTTCTGATTGGCTGCATGATTGTTCTTTCTAGAAAGTCAGGCTCAGTATAAGTGGCCTCTTTTAATAGGAAACATCTGTAATTTAGAAGTAAACAAATGACACCATTTTTGGATCCCTTGAGCTATCGAAAGTTGAAAGTATTTTTATAATGTATAATTATATCAAGGTATTTCGGTTAACCTTGGCCGTTTTAAATGCTCCTAAATGTACCTAATCTCAACAGGGACTTTGCAGATACTGAAGACTTTACTGAGTCTTCTGTCTAGTTGGAAGACCCAGTCATCCCCTGGCTTTTTTTTTTCTGCACATCTGTTTCAGTAAGTGACCTTGATTCTTCCTGACCCTGGCTTGGCTTGGCTTGGCTTGGCTTGACACACCAGATGGAGCATTTTTCACATATCCATCTGGGAAAGAGCCCAGAGAGTCTTTAGGGAGACACTTTCAAAAAATACTCTGAAGGTGAGTGAAAACCATTCTGAGCTTCTAGTTTTAAGGGCAGCAAGTTGCTGCTACACATCGTCACGATTAAATCTCTCTGGTAAAGGACTCAGACTTGTTCCTCAATGTCATCAAGATGGTTGTGCAAGATTTTAGATATGAAATCCCAGCCATCCAGCTGCACTGCAGTGGCCATAAGTCACTCAATACTGCAACTCTTACCCAGTCCTGTTTGTTATGCCTCATCTATAATAAATGTGGGAGTCTGTTTCCATTGTTGAACTACTGGCAATATCATTTAATTGCCAGTAATTAAACAATATATAATTTCAATGTCTGTATTTCATTGTTTAATATGCATTGAAATGATATATTAAATAATATATAATTTCAATGTCTGTATTTCATTTTTTTTGTCTCTAAAACCTTTCAAACAATCTATGGTGATAATAAGGTGACAGATCTTTATGTTTCACTAACCCGGCTCATGCTCAGAACTTTTGTTCTCTTTCTCAATCTCCTGCAGAACTTCGCTCAGAGCCTCCCACTTCGGGCTCTTCTCCAGCACCAGCTCCCTCTGGACCTCTGAAAAAACAATTATTCTTCTTTATCCTTCACATTTTTAACGTCTAAAACAAACACACACTCGGGGTTCATGTGTTCACACCATCAGACGTCGTTTTTCGGCAGTCATTTACCTGAAGCTGAACTAGACTTGGCTTTGTCTGCCTCCGCTCCCACTTTGAGCTTCTTCTTGCTCTCAGGTATGCGGTACACTCTCCCCCTGGCGTTCATGAACATGGAGGTGCTGGAGTCGAGAAACAGCCAACCTGCAGGCGACCGGGACACGTTTTCAGGATAACGACAAGAATACTTATGAACAAGTACAATTATATAACCGTTGAACCTTAAACTCATGCATCTGCCTTACCTGAACTGGATCCAAATATCTTTTGGCTGGAGCGCAGCGAGTCCAGCAGGTTGAGGAAGGTCACGCAGTCGTACTGCGTGAGGTAGAGCAGGAGAACCCTCAGCACCTTCAGGTCCTGGACCAGCGCCTTGGTCTTGGCTCCCAGCTGGTGCCACAGCGGGTCCAGGTAGTGACGGATCGTCTGGATGTGGGAGAAAGTCAAAACACAACTTTTGCAACAACATTTTTTTCCATGCAAAACCAATAAATTTAACCTGTGTGTGCTAAATTTTGTGTTGCTCTTGCAATCCTCACTGGCACCACAAGGGGCCTTGTCCTTTTCCTTTTTTACTGAAACTCTTGCACCATGACAAACCTTGTCGAACGTGTTTCCCAACGTGTTCTCCAGCGAGAGGTCCTCTGCCTCCAGCGTGGGGTTGTAGCGCTTCAGCTCCTTCAGACAGGCGTTCATGATGTCCAGGATGGAGCTTTGAATGGCCCTCATGGCCGGTGTCAGCGACACGTGAAGCTCCACCACTTCTGGCTTGTGCCTGTCTAGCGCCGTGTTCACAGACGCTTGGAATCTGCAGCATCACGCAGGTTACGACGACGACAGCGAGGAAAGACAGTGAGGGGATTCAGTCTTGTACAGTAGGTGGACAGAAACACACTGAGACCGTCACATCGCAGCCTACCTGGGCCAGAGGAACAGCTTCTTGACAAAGAGATTCCTCATCACGCGCTCCACCTGGCAGAAACCCGAGGAGAAGGACGTGGCCTTGTCAGTGAAGGCTTTAATGAAGCCCGTCTTGTTCTTTTGCCTGAACAGACGGAGGATGAAGGCCTCCTGACAGGACTCGATGATCTTATGAGCGCGATACACCAGGATCCCTACAGAAAAAGGTACAGAGGACGTAAGAGGTGAGCAAAGAAAATAAGGAAAAAATGTAGAAAAACAAGTGATGCTTGCAATAATCCTACTTTAATATTTTTTTTAATATTCTTTATGCTCGTCTTATGTCTATATAACTTCACATATTTACCATAGAAACCATGGAACACATTGCTTGTAAGAGATATGCTAATTACCAAAAACAAATGGCCAAAAATTACAGAGGGTGGCTTGACTTCTATCACATTTAAAGAAGACCAATAACATTTACTGCCAATGAAGCTCTTATTGCCAGGTTTGACTTTAGACACACATAACCAGGCCTTCCAAGCTGTAAAGTGCGACAGTGTTTAGCAAACCCCGAGTAAAGTGAAAACATGATGTGCACTGAAAAAAAAAAAAGCTTCAGTGCCAATCTTTGTTCTTCTTTTAATGAAAAGATATCTACTTCCTGCATGTCTTCATTCTCTATTTCTGGGGGCTGGGTTAGCTTAAGGCAGCTTGCAGTAGTGGCTTTGTGATTTTGTCACAATTACAACTACAGCAACTAAGAAGCTGATGAAACCCAAATTGAAACGACACACTAGTAATGGATGTCCTGGATTCAGAATGAAAATCTCTCCTTACCAGCTGCATTGCAAGTTCTAGTGTGTTTTGGGATTCAATATATTAACAATATTAATTCTATCTCATCATCATATCTCTGTTTTGGGGTGAGCTATTTGTTGTCTATTTAATTAAAGACTAACCTAATGTAAGTAAAAAATGAGCCTGCTGATAGTGTACATCAAGAGTGTCTAGCACCATGTTCCCTTGCTAAAAAAAATAGAAAAGAAAAAAATTCACAGATTGTGGTCACAAATGACTATAGTTCATCTGGACTCAGCTTAGATCACAACATGAGGAGAAAACACACAAACACAGTGCTGACTAAAGCTGTGACAGCCTGACAGTCTTGTGACCTGATATGAGATGAGCTGGGATGCGGTCGGTGAGGAAGTCCACCACCAGGATTCTGCTGGTAACGAACAGCACTCCACCCTCGGTGTAAACTTTGTAGCGCTCGGTGCTCTGAACGTCGCTGGTGACCGTGCGGGGCAGGTGGCTCACGCCCTCCACTCGCAGCTGCTCTGTCAAGTACTCCTGGGAAAATGATGACAGGAATAATAATAAGAAAAACAATAAAAAAGGACTTTGTACAACGGCATTACACGATAGTGCGTTAGCTGTCAAACACATAAAATGACCAGTGTGTGTGATAATTACATTCTGTGTGGAATTAAAAAAAAAAAAAAAAAATGGCCATATTTTGCTAAATTCATTTTCCCACCATTTTCTCTCAACATGTGTCTTTATACTATCAGTGAACTTGACAGACATGAGGAAACCCATCCATGACATCGTTTGGCTTGCTCTGCTTTTAAAAAGGCATACGGGATGAATGACAAAAATATGTACGTCTGCCCCAGGTTAACAACAACAACAACACCACCACTAGCCTTTTCCAAACATGTGGAGTCCACCAATTTTCAGGCAAGAAAGGCTGACTCTGTTTTTGCAGGAGGCAGAGTAAACAGAGGGCTAAATAGTTTTTGTTTGTTTTTGTTTTTTTTAGATGAAATAAAAAAGCTCTGAAATTGGGAATAACACGGGACCTTTATTCAACAATTACTTAGTTGATGAAGTCAGGAACATTAAATGTCTTGCCTGTTCGGAAAACACCATCATTTATTCATCCGTTTGGACGAAAGAACATGTTTTCTTTCAAGCAGTTAGAACTACTGGTGGACATTAATAAGGAGGTTGCAGGTATGAACTCGGAACAATTGCGACTACTTCACATCAGTCAACCATGTTATAAGGGTTCTACACATCTCCGGCGCACCTGCTTTCTTCGGGCGCGACACCGAGGAAGAGAGGCTGAAGCCCGGGAGCAGCTCCTACCTGTTCCGCCGTGCTGGTGTTGAGCAGAAGCACCAGGCTGCCCTGCTCCGAGTAGACCCGCATGAACTGCAGCAGGATGCGGTCTATCCCCATCCCCTCCGCCGCCACCAGCAGCCCGTCACAGCCGAACAGGCTGAGGAACATCTCGGTCTCAAACTCCAGCAGTGGCCCCGCCATGATCGAGGCGCTCAAAGCGAAACCTCAGGAACGCGAAGAGCTATTTAATGTGCCCGTTCGAGTGAGAAACGCTGGTTTAAAACGTTGTTTTAATGTGTTAGAAACCATCGCGAGACGGTGCACAAAGCGAGCAGATGACTCCTACCGGCTTGCCATCAAATGTTTTTGAAATGGCATATCCGGTCACGTGAACGTAAGAGGAAACCAACGAGGATTTAAGGGTGGTGACTTCTACACAGTTTGCCCTCTAGCGGTGCGGATGATTATAACAAAGGCGCAAGTGGAAATTCTAAAATATATAAATTTACGTTGCTTAAAAAAAAACTATTTTGGCAAATAGTGTTTTGATGTGAACTCTATTGCCAAACATATTAAAATCAAAATACATTTTCTGTTTCTTTGAAAAAATGATTGCAAAAAAGATTAGTTAATATCATTTGTTATTGGAAATATGACTGGCTGTTTTCAGGAGTTCTTTTTTGTAAAGAATCTAAATATCTTGACTTCGAATCATTATTATTATTATTTTTTAAATAAATCAGGGTGGGACAGAGCTGCCCGCATTTGATGCTGAATGAAAGGAAACACTTGGAAAGTTTGCATATGAACCAAGTTAAGTTCTGCAGCAAGCCTTAAACCATGAAAAAAAAAAACACACCTCATGAGAAGACGGATGCTGCGTTATTGACAGTGCTCTTGGTTTGAATATGCTTTTAAGGCATCAGTAGGAACAAATAAAATGTGCTTGCGTGATAAAGCCTGCCAGCTGGGCCTCGTCACAACTCTGTTGTGTTGGCCCACACGTCTGTTCCATCAGAGATTAGGCGGAGAGCAGGACGATGGCAAGCGTGTCTCATACACACACACACACACACACACACACACACACACACACACACACACACATACACACACCTGACTCATCACATCGTAAGTTTAAGAGACTTCAGGCTTTAAATTAGCCCTCTTTGATGTTTACATCTGTCTCTCATGCAGGGTGATTAACTCACCCCATGTGGAGCAAGATTATAAATAAACAAAACATGGACCTCTGAGCTGGACTTTTCAAGAAGCATAATCTGGACAGTATGTTCTCCTCCTTCACAGAGTTAATTCAAGTCACCTTTCACACAACAGTGGAGACGTGTGTGTGTGTGTGTGTGTGTGTGTGTGAGTGTGTGTGTGTGCGTGAATGCGTGCGTGCGTGCGTGCATGCATGTGTCTGTGTGTGTGTGTGTGTGTGTGTGTGTGTGTGTGTGTGTGTGTGTGTGTGTGCGTGTGTCCCAGCACTGATGATTAAACCTGTCACGAAAATGAATTCCTTTTAATATCCAGACATTGGACAAATGAGGGATGAAGGACTGTTGCAGAAATAAGTGAAAGTGACTTCAAACTCGCCGTTGCATTATGAATGGAGTTCATTACAAGCGAAATATCTTGGAATCTTGGAACAGAATTACTTTTAAGACATTGATGAACATCAAAATCTGACCCTGGGTCGTAACCAATACAGATCATTCCAGCACACAATTCAGGTCTCAATTCAGGCAGGTCTCAATTAAATAAATTCATTATACTTGACACTTGAGAAGGAAATATTTGACATTTTGCTCTGACTCCTTATTTTCTAATTAAAGTCTACATGAAAGCCTCTATGACTTATTCAGTGTGTTAGAAAGCCTTCATGAAGATGGCACACTTGCAGCAGTATGTTTGTACAGGAACCTGGCACACCAGACAGAATATTTGCTCAACCGAAATTGGAACCCCACCCCTCCCCCGATTCCCCCATGCATCCATCTGGAAAAGGGTCAATTGAGAATCTTTGGAAAGAGGGTGGCTTTGGTAAGGGAAAACGTGGAAGGTGATTGGACAAACTTTCTGCTTAGCAACAGCAAGGACTCCTATTGGCACGATAGTAGCATGGGCATCAATGTGCTACACACTGCGATGCGCTGTGATGTTTTGTAAAACTCTCGCCAAAGGAATGAAGAGGAAAACATATCTTTCAAACGAGCTAAATGAATTCACTTTGAGAGTCCACCTCTTGCTGAGTCCTTGGAAAATTCTGGGAGGTGATAGGATAAATACACAGTCTAACATCTTCATGAGAACCACCGCTATTTATTTATTTATGTATTTATTCATTCATTTATTTATTTTTACAGCCAGGCGAGCCAATAACCACTCGTGCTTTTCTACTGATGTGAAGGGTGAAATTAGCTGCACATCACTGCCCCCTGTTGAGCTGCAATATGCTGCAGCCTCACGTTAAATTATTGCCAAAAACAAATTAAAGACTTCAGCAAAACATGTAATCTTTTGCACTTCAGCGACATTTTTAATCTAATTTTTATGTGTGAATGACATTCGGCTCTGATAAAACTGCCATGACTGCATCCGTGCTAATCACTTTATTGGTAGCTAGCCTCACACCAGCCTCCTTGTCTTCTGGATTCACACTTTCCGTGACATGTTGCACCTGCCACTCACAGCTTTAGTCACAGCTAAAAGGAAGAAAATGGAATCCTGAAACAGACTGAGGACAATCTGTGCGATTTGCAACTGTTAACTGTATTCCTCTAATTTTGGAGTCTGTTGTTTCACTGCAGGATCTTACCGTAGAGTTGAACTGCAGTCGTGCTGACTGTGCAGATACAGCAGTGGAAGAAGAAACTTTTCAAAATACCCCCAAAACAGTCAGCAGACATCAAAGGTGACCCTGAAGGCAGCACGAGAAGCAACATAACAGCCTGAGTGGCCTCGCCTGAACAGAGTGGAGCCACCGGGGAGGTTGAATAACCGACAACTTCATGGAAGTGAGGACCAAGTTCGAAGAAGCTCTCTGGCAGCACCAGAAAAAAAAAAAGAAAAAAAAGAAATCCTGGTGTGGGAAAGCTCCAAATGACGTGGTTGCCTGGGAAATATGATAGGAGAAATGACATTTCAGTGTTCAAGGTGGAAAAAAATGTGTTTGGTTTAAAGGGCATTGCTTTATTCAACATTGTACAACATGTCTTCCAACCCCAACTGCCTTTAAAAAAAAAAAAAAAAAGCATTAATTTACCCTCCTGCTGTCACATCTAGTTGATGCACATGCTCCATTTCTTCCTTCTTAGGCTACTTTCTGTTAACAGTCTGCTAACAGTCTGGTGTCGTCTCTGCTGGCCCAGATGAGTGTTGGTTTGTAAATTTGAGTCTCTGTAAATGCTGTTGAGAATTTGTCTCTGGCCCAATACCATAATGTAACATTGCCTCACACCATGTTACATTATGCCCTGCAGAACGCACAGACAAAGACCATGACAGAGGAAATGAAAACAAGTGACTGGATGATCATCGGCTCAGTGATCAGTTATCATTATAAGGTGATAAGTTACTGAAATCTGAATGAAGTGAGTGCAATCCCACGACGACACGTGCAGAAGACAAACTTCACAATCAAACTCTTATTGTTGGAGTTATTATTTCAGCTATGTGAATAACAGACCAAAAGGAAAGGAACAGTACAACGCGCGTTGCACACTTGAGAGCCTGTACATGAAGAGGTGGTGCACTGACACCACCCTGCCTACAGAGGGCAGTGCAGCGCTGCGGCCTCTAAGCTCTTTCTCGGCGCGGGGCTCCTGTTGGCGGGTGATCGCTGTGTCAGAATGTGCTTCGTATTCATGCGGCTCCTTCTGAGACACAGTGAGCAGCTGCACATTAGGATGAAACCAGGAGGCCGTCGACTCTCACAGAGAGGCAACTCTCAAATATGGAGCCATTTGGGCAGCGAGGGTGAAATGATCCCTACGATTATCATCACCTTGTTATTACGGTTTATGAACTGATTGATTGGATCGTACAGGGGGCCGACTTGAGGAAACCCGTGCGTTGCAAACATCATCCAGATTGTAGCATAAAAGTGTTTTATCCTCGGCAGCAGACATCCTCATGCTGCGTGACGGTTGATGTGTCGCGACTTGCTAGATGATTAAAGAACAGCCTGAAACAAATGGCAGGCTGGAGGTAAGTGTACGAGACCAAATGTTTTACGGTTCCCGTCTGATGGCAGCGCAGGAGGGATCAAGAGAAAGTGAAACAGCTGAAGAACCCATGGCGTCCGAGCCCTCGTTAGGAAACAGAGCAGCAGCAGCTTTTGGTTATAAAAGGAGGTGTAAGCCCAGGGCCACACTCACAGCAGGTTAACACACACACACACACACACACACACACACACACACACACTGGCCTGGACATAGCTTTTGAACAGACCAAACAGAAAACAAGTTTTCCAGAAAGTATCGACAGGACAAAAGGTGGCGGAAAAATGGACCCAGCCTCCAGTAATGAAGATGTTGTCCTCATCTGTCTAACTTTCCAAGAAAAAAGTGGAGGTGGTTTACGGTGACATAGAGGGAAACTTTCACATCCGCATGGAAGAACTAAAGCCCATCCTCAGCTGCTGTTACTGGACCTGCTTCAGAGTGATGGTGGCGCAGTTTTCCCCAACATAGGCAAGTCTTTTTTTTTTTTTTTTCATTTTTTGCGGGGAGATGGATGCGTTGTGTCATCCCCTACAAGCCCTGTGATTGGCTGATCTGTGTGCTTGCACTTCCACACTTCCAAGAAAAAAGAACAGAATTGCAACATGAAGGCAGCATGATATCTGGAATTGGTGCCATGCCCGGCGTTTGTATGAGGACATTATTGTGTTGTGCGTATAAATCAGTCCTACTGCGACAACTAGGATACATTTTTCATACCTCGAGATTGATTGCTCTGGTTTGAATAATTTGATGAGTTGGTCGACTTGACAAGCAAACATCTGGAGAACAGTGTTCTGATCACACCATCCACAGAGCAGATCCACAGGCAAATGCACTGCCAGCTGCACTGCATCTGCTTCAAGAATTATCATCCGTCCATCTATCCATGCATTTGTGGGCGGTGAAGTTTCTAAGTTAGTTCCAGCTCAAGTCTCAAGGTGCTTTTGGCTCATCAGAGAGACAGACAACCATCCAAACCCAGCTACCAGTCAGTAAAACATCCATGTCATTGGACTGTGGGAGGAAGCTGGAGTAGCTGCTCAAATCCCACCAACTGTAGTCTAGGCTGGAGATACCAACTCAAGGTCCAGTCGCTAAAACATTGACTCACTGTAAGCCACAAAGCACCGGGAACAGTCAGGAGTGTGGAAAACTTTACAGCCGAGTTTAATCAGAACTAGAAGTACTGCGGTCATGCCGACGGGCTGCCGGGGGCTCAACAGGTAACAGCGCCTCAGGCGTCGTGACCCTCATCTCTCCTGCACCTTTTTGCGAAATTTGACTAAAGACCGCGGCGGAGAGCGGTGCATGGGCGCGTTGGGAAAATTGAGATTATTACAGAACACCCTCGGCACGCTGAAATACAGAGGAGAAAGAGGAGCATTTTGGCACTTCAGCGCACGGTCAAGCAGTCCCCGCACAAGCTAAAGCACAACGACACACAGAGAGGTAATTTCTTGGTTTGCATAATGGCGCTGAAAGCTGATTACCAGGAGCACAGAGACCTATGTTGTTGTTCCCGATTCCCCTCCCAGGGCTGCAATTTGCACATAATATTGGAGATAAATGCAATAAACATAATTGAAATGGCCGCAAAACACTTTCACAATAGGCCAAAACCAGAGGAACGGATGAAAGATTCTCCAGGAGTGAGTATATGGTTTTTATACGAGGCGTGAACAAGGCTCACAGCCTGTCACATCCAATGTGGCAAATCACTGTGACGGCGCGTGCCAATAAAGAGGACAGGAAGGCGGTGTTTGCGCGAGAGAGGGAGAGAGAGGGAGAGAGAGAGAGGGAGAGAGAGAGAGAGAGATATGCGGGAACACAGGAATTGAAGACAATAACAGGAAGTGAGAGTGAGACACAAAGAGATAAATAAACTCAATTTTTTTTTGCTGTCAAATGAGCATATTGGATGAATAATTCAAGGCAGCTGGATTGGACGATGGTGACAGGAGAGACATGCTACAGGCGGGAATGGAAATGTGTGTGTGTGAGAGAGAGAGAGAGAGAGAGGGAGAGAGAGAGACAGTGAGAGAAAGACTGAGACAATTATGGAAACACATGAGCCTCGCTTGGGTGACTTTGTGTGAAAAAGATCCAACGCACAGAAACAGTAACGTGCTGGTAAGATTTTGGTAGCGGATGTGAGCGGAGAATTACCCACAGTGCAGTGGGACTCACATGCGGAGTTGCCAGGCTCCATTAGCATATCTCTCACCGCCGCTCTCATGAGCAATGATGGAGAGAACCGCAACTGTGTTTCATGTTTTTTTTTCTTCCTCCCTCCTTCTCGTCTTCACCTCCTTCCTCGAGCTCACGCGGCGGGATGGAGGCTCTCCGTTTGATGTGGCCGACGAGCATTTCCTCCTTCTGCTGGATCAGTACATCCCAAAAAAACAAAAAAAACAAAAAAAAAGAGAGGCCCTTCTCGCTATTGACCGGGGAACCTCAGATCTACTGCGCCGCAACTTCCTGGAGAGGCAGGGGGGAGGTGGGGCGGGGGGGAACAAGAGTGGGAACCAAAGGAGGCGAGCGGAGATCAAGCCGGCTCAAAGGCTGATTTGATCTCCACCGGTGGGGTCTCTGATGTTGGTAGCGCTGGTGAGAAGTGTGGAGGCTTGAGGTGGAGCCCGTATCGAGCCTGGACGGCGGTTTAGAGGTGATTAGGTTTATCTCGTCAGCGGCATCTCCTTCCAGCGGCCACGGCGAAACCTCTCGCCTCCAAGTGCGAAACTGCTTCACCCCTTGATCTCGCTGGCGGGCCCATTGTGACGGGCCTCGTGCCTCACAATGGCAACTACGGACAAAGAGGCGAAACAAATTGCTATGAATATATTCATAGAATGCTTGCGTAATGCCATTCAGCTCGCCGTATCTGATCTTCAAATGGATTAGAGGCGGAGGGGAGCATAGAGGAGGTTATTAGAGCCAATCACCGTTGAGAACCTTTGGACGGCAGCTGGAACATTCAGAGTTCAAGCTTGAAATCTCGTTTCTCCATCATGACAGCCCACAATAGACGGCATTATCAATCATTATCAATCAGTCTTAAAATCTCATTGCAATTTAATAAACAATCTGAATTCCTTACACTGGAGACCCTAAATCGGTCAGTGGAACATCTTTCAAAAGTTACTGTCTTTTATGGGAATTGATTTCCTTTTTTATTAGGTTTTGACCTCTGGATTTTAGACCATGACAGTGTTCAGATCATCCAGTTTTTCCGTGTGAAGTTCACCGGATGTGTTCCACTTTGGAGGTATTCCATTACATGGCTAACGCAAAAACTATGCCAGGAATCAGTGGTTTTAAATGACTGATAAGGTGAATATTACATATAGCTCATTGAAGCTGGTGCATATTATTCTTATTATCTGTATAATTCCCATTCTTCTTATTATTACGTATTTTGGTTAGGACCCTTCAGACTGGCTTTTTAGGTATTTGTTGCTTATGGGATTTTTATTTTACTATTAGTCATCACAATGGTGTTCTGCTTCTCACAAAAATATTACATAAACGTATTAATAGATAAAAACCCCACATTTATTCACTGAGGAGAGAAAAAAAGTTTTCAGAAACTGCAGCAAAACTGACGGCTAAATTATCTCCGATGTAGTGGAGTGGCTTTTACACAGGGGCAAAAGGCCACAATATGCATCTAATCTCGATTCAGATCAGCTAACTAGCTAACTGAGAATAAGTCAGGTAGTCGTTTGAAGACTGCAGTCTTTGTTGTCAGAGTCCCAAAGGACTTTAAAGACAGGGTCAAAGTTGAAGGAGAAGACATCGAAAGACTGTTTAGTTTGCAATAGTGCTGTTTTGCATGCACGAGACGTAGTGCGCGTAAAAAGTATAACAAAGCATAAAGGCAATATGAGCACCAGTGTACATTCTGTAGATGTATATATACAGTATGTGTGTGAAAGCTCCTACGTACACAGTTCTTCCACTATGTCAAACACCTGACGCGCTAAGTCGAAGAGAAAGGAGGATTTCAAACATTCGCAGTCCTCCATAATTCCTCTTAATCCAAACACTAACAGAACAGCAGGAAGTTCAATCTAATTGAAGAGGGGATGAAAGGCGGGGATACCCTGTGTGGGAGAAGATATGTGGATTAATTAGCATTGTTGTGCTAGTGTGTATCTGCCTTGCCACTGTGCGCGAAAATGTAAATGTGAAAATGTGTGCGCGTCGTTTGGCGGTGCACGAAAGGCTAATTGTTACTATATTACACCCTATATGAGAGGACGGCACCTCATCAGCGAACGCTCGCACTGGTAAGAAGCATGTTTGATTGGATTTTCCTGTTTTAATAACTCTGCCTCTATTTTTGCTCACGGTGGAGGGGCCTGGCTAATTACAAGGGTGGATTAAATTTGAATGTCACAATGTTAAAGGCATGCAATCCGAACCATAAACATACATAGAGTGGGATAATCTGGAGGCAACACAGACCACGTTTGCACTTGTATCTTTCCGAGGAGGGGTGGGTCTTTCAGTGTGGGGAGCAATGGGAGAACGGACACATTTGATTGGTAAGTGGAAACAGTGGATTGACTAACAACTGCACAGCATTAAATAGCCATTCACATATTTGCTAACAGGCCATAAAAAGCATGTAAAGGCAAAAACTTTCTTAACTTGACACGCCAGGTGGATTTGGCGTCTCTCAAATACGTCATATGTATTTTTGCACATCTGTATCTGTGCATCTGTTCTATCCTAACCCTAACCCCCCAAAAAGCCATCAGGTGCGACAGAGCTACGCTAAGCTAATTTACTTGGCAAAAGTGGTCATTCTTGCCTCTTCTGTGAATTATTGTGGGATTTTTCCAAGGACTGCTTGGCCAATGTGCTTGTCACCACTAGGACAACGGAAGCTTTTCAAGATGGCTGAAAAAGATTTCAGATTAACAATCTCTGCGATTGTTGTCCCCACAGTGGCAACATCCTTCCCTTATTGTTAGCCAAGACCAGTTAGCCAATCAATGCTCTAAAAGAATTGAATTGGAAAAATGCTTTGGATACCCACCATGGCATCCCAAGTGACATCCGTGGCTTCCACTCAACCCAGTGTTATAATGAGAAAATGGTCAAACCAAACATCTCACAAAAAACATCTGAATCTAATTGGAATCGATGGTTGCAATTATATTTAAGGAAAACTGAAAGAGACGCGAACATGCTTGGAATGCTGCAATGAATAATTTAAAGCCGTGTAAACCAACACATAACAATGTATCATGGTGCCTTGATTATCCTCTGCGTTGTTGAATTTTCTGCTCGGAGAGGCTCTCGCTTCTCAAGAGACAACTGGCCGTGCTTCATATTTCCATCTTTTCCTGAAGAAAAGTGAGGAATATTAAAATTTAGACTGATTGTTCCGCTGCTTCGCCCGCAGGGTGGTTTCCGAGATGCGTGGCACGACAGCGCCAGGCAGTTTAGTGTGTTGTTAGCCCACATCTTGGCTGCTAATGTTCCCCCACAGTTTATTGCTTGGCAAAACGTCTCCATTAGTGTCGAACGGCAGGGTAATTCCACGCAGATGGGAAGTCATATGTCTGAGTAAGATGAAACCCCGAGGGAGGAAACATTGACTGACAGGCTGGAAGGCGACACCCCCCCTGCCCTTAAGTTGTGCATACAGGCACAGTGAGCATATGGATAAAATGTAGCTTATATGTGCCATTTCAGGAATGGATGTGTTGTGTGTTATCGCTTGTGCGCTATTTGGGCAGATTGGAAATATGTGTGTTTCTGCTTGCTGGTGTGTGCGCTGAGCTCTGTGCACACTTCTGTTTTTGGTTGTGCTCAGCTGGTGCACCCGAGGTCTTAGACGAGCAACAACTCAGTGTGTTGACTCAAAATGAGTCACCCGGTTTGAAACATCCGGCAATTACAGAAAAAGCAGGAAATCAAACATTTTTTGTACCAACAAGCGACGCTGGTCTTACTTTTTCTTTTTTTAAATGACATTTCTATATTTTACTCTTTATTTTGAATTGAGGGACTGCTAAAACAGGGCAATAGTATTGTCTAAAGCAGCGCTTCTCCACTGGTGGAGTCTCAGGACCCACATTTTTCTTTCCTTATCATGAAGTCTCAAATTTATTCCACAAAAATAAAAACGCTAGCCCACTTTCTATCATGTCTAGAGAATAAATCATTGAAATTATTGAATTGAATGGTGTGTCCTGCAAAATAAATGCCCAACATGTTCCCTACCCACGAAGCCAGAACCCAATCAAAATAGCTCTGCGACCCAAAAGTGGGTCATGACCCACCAGTTGAGAAATGCTGGTCTAAAGTATTGACAGGAAATTGCAGGTAAATGCTTGATGCCAATTATGTTTACGAAGATTGTGTCCTGGCTGGTTGCTGTGTGGCTGAGTGAGCCGTCACACATGGGTGCGGCACTGCACTGGCTCCTTCTGAATGGAGCACAACCGTGAATGATATCATGTGGAACACCTGTGTTTAGCCCACTATTTCCTGCCAAAATGGCTGCTGCCTGAAAGCCCCATTGTTTAGTCAGGCTGCCGCGGCTGCATCCCCAGCACAGCGGCGGTGTGTCAGCAGCAGGCGAAGGCCCGTGTTTCACCAGCGCATCTTCACATCTGCCAGCGGGGATCCGTTGGTGACCTTTTTGAAAAAGTGGAGAAGACAAACGAGGACACATCTGAATTTCAGACTGGTGATGAACTTGAGTGGAACTCAAGCTTAACTCAGCGAAATGGGGAATATTGAACCAAGAATTGTGTGAAATATGTACGAGTGCATTGGCATTTACGTGGGTAGCAAACACCCCTCTAAACTATTCCCTGAGCAGATGCTAAATGCTAATGATGACATTTCTGTCAAAACAAAAGCACTCCAGAGTTATGGTTTGGTGGTTTGGTGGTCAAGTGGTGGAGCAGCAATAAAAATGGATGTTTGTGTGGCCGTTATCTCAGACCAGTTGACTTTTAAATTCAAAAAAATGCAGGGGAATAAAATATGTGTCACAGGGCTATTAGCTTTCATTTTGTTTTGTACTATATGCAGATTGGTTCATATATTAAGACACTGAAGACACTATAGCGCACCACAGATGATTCACAGCTATATTTAGATCAAATACTCTGAAACTGTTGTGTTGTAAACATATTGTTTTTAGATAAGAAAGAAGCCAACATGCACCTTAGAGAAGGTTGAATACTTATTATCTTGATGTGTTTGAGTACAGCAGCTACTGACTTGAATGATGTTCCCGAATGCAACGTTTTCAGCAGACTTTGCAGTATGCTGTCGTAATTTTTATTTTTCTGACAGTTCACTTGATCACACAGACAAAAACTGGTTTGCAGATGCAGTTTTTGCCCCCTGAGCTCCCACCAACTTCAAAACTTAAATTAGTGCAATCTGAAGTTCCAGTTCAGTAGGTTTACAGGGGGGAAAAAACAAAAAAACAAAAATGTTTTTGACTGCAAAAGATGAGACACCTGCATGAGAAGAGCTTACAGTGTTGTTGTATCATCCCCTCATACGTTACAAAACAAAATTTGATATATTAAAAACTAAGGTTGAATTTGTGTGTGACAGTATGATGTGAGTCCCAGAGACATTTAATAAAGAGCTTCCTTAAGATACAAGGTGATTGATTTTTGTCGAGGGACAATTTGTTTGATTTATTTTATTTTTTTGAACAAGAATACCTGACTAGAGTTTGCTGTGTAAGGGTCCACCTGGTATTACTCCTCGCTCCCAGATCCAATTAGAAGTGGCTGGGAAACAAAACCACTGTCTGTTTAATATCTCTGTGTGCAGATTACATTTTGATGTGCAAAAAAAAAAAGAGAAGAAGAAGCCGCAGCAGAGTCGCTCTGGTGTCTTTCATTAGATTGCCTTCATTTGTTTGTGCGTTCTATCGACTGGTTTAAGAGAGTGAGTGGATCCATATTGGACTAGATGAACCAAACGCTGTCGCTATCAGAGATGAGTGGCTCAGAGTGTCCGCACTTTTCACTGACGGCCACAATTTGCGTTAACTTTGTAATGAAACTGTGGGGAGAAAGGGAAATGCCAGTGAACCCTGCAGGTCAAATTCATCTCTCCCCTCTATAGGAAGCAGCTTAATTGCGTCTTTTTGTAATGCAGATGTTGGTTTGATCATGTATTCTGAAGCTAATGAAAAGCTCAGTGGGTTTTCTCAACCAGGTTGAATCATATTATTTTGTTTCATCTGTAAAGCTTGAAACATAATTTAAAACAGCCAAGTGTGGCCCAGAATAGCGTTTTACACTTCTGTTGTTTGGCTTCATTTGAAACTTTTTAAGTTTGAAGGAGTCATTCACAGTTACAGCTGAGTGCTATTGTGGCAGCGTTTTACCTGCCTTACCTTGGAGAGTCATTTTGCAAGACAGCTGCATTGGTGAGGTCACAAGTCTGAAATCTTGCAGATTGACCTTCAGGAAGACTTCCAGTAGGTTTTTTGCTGGTCTGAGAATTGAGCGACCAATCAATGTCGCTGACTTGGGTCTAAGTTGTGTGGAAACCACTGACTATGAAAAGATGCTTCAGATTTCAGAAAGCAGCCTTGTGACACTGTTGCCATCAAGGTCAGCTAGCAGCGATGAAACCTGATTGGTCTACATGGAACAGGACAGGCAGAAGGTTTAATCAGTGCAGTTGTTTGGAAGGGGCATATTCTCTTCAAAAAGAAAAAAAGAGGGTTTGGGAGGTTCCCACCTCCCAAACCCCCTCATATGAATGCGTTGGAATCGTTATTAACAGTATTTCAAACACAAATACTGTGTCATCATCATCGCCCGTCATGTTTCAAGGCAGTGTGTCTATTTTTCTCCTTCAGCAGGTCCTGTACAATAAGTGGATAAGTGGACTGGCCTAATTACTATTATTCCCCACTATTGTTCTCTCCTTGTGTGCTGCTGTCACTACAGGACCTCATCACTGTTTGTTTTCTCTCTTCTGTATTTCTGCTTTTCTCTTCATGCTGATTCTCACCTCTTTTCCTTCCTCGCACGTTATTTTTTGTTGCTCTTTTTGGCAACCTCCCACCCTTAGGCTGAAAGTCAGTATCTGCTTGAGGTTTATTGCCTATTAAGAGTTTGCCCTTGGTGAATTAGAATGATTCTGTCTGTGTCTATGGGGTTCACATTGACTTTTAACAGTTCAGGCTTACAATTTTAATACAATGTGTCAAAAGCAGTTAAAGGGTTCAATATGTAAGCCACAGGAGAGCTCAGGTCTTCCTCAGGGACGCCAAACAGCAGCTCAGAGTGGCTGCACCAAAGCTGAGCCTGCTGCAGGTGGAAACACTTGTCATTTAGCCAATGGCTTTGGCAGAAGCTAACTAGAATACAACTGAGGGCTTAAAAAGAGACAACAACCTGGGGGTTTGCCATCTAACACGGGGAATTACGATCGTTTCCAACACTTTCCATCTACCAGCAATTTTTATCACGTGTGCCCAGGGAAATTATCTGACTTCACGTGATTAGTCCCAAAAAACGAATAGACAGTTAAAACAGATAGTTTGTCTTGATGGAGTGTCTGTGCGTGCGATGTGTTGACAGGCAGGGTTATGAAATGATCCTCACTGGGTGTCTGCCGGTAGTTAATGACCCTGTTAATCGAAGACAGAGGAATCAGTGATGCCTGCGGTGGTGAGGTAGCGGTGATAGTTATGGCTTAACGCTTGAGAAAGAAAAGCCAAACTGGGTCCTACAAAAGATTCTGACCCAGATGAAGGCCTTCATATGAGGAAATCAAAAACTATTATATATTCTCATTAAGTTCTATCTGGTTTGTTGTGAACAGACTGAGATGTCCAACTTTATAGAAAAAAACAAAATAAAAACAACTGCATATAATGACCATACACTGTTATACACTGGACTACTTACGACTCTTATTACAACATATAACTCTTATTATACATTCATTCATTCATTCATTTTCCATAACCGCTTAGTCCCAAGCTCAGGGTCACGGGGGTCTGCTGGAGCCTATCCCAGCTGTCTTAGGGCGAAGGCAGGTGACACCCTGGACAAGTCGCCAGTTCATCGCAGGGCCACATAGAGACAGACAACCATTCACACTCACATGCACACCTAAGGACAATTTAGAATGTTCAATTGACCTCACATGCATGTTTTTGGAGTGTGGGAGGAAGCCGGAGAACCCGGAGAGAACCCACGCAGACACAGGGAGAACATGCAAACTCCACACAGAAAGGTCCCAGGTCCGGGCCCCGGGAATCGAACCCACGACCTTCTTGCTGTGAGGCGGCAGCGCTAACCACTGCGCCACCGTGTCGCACTCTTATTATACGTCATATCAAAACAGGTTAAAACACTGTTGTATGCCACCTTACATGCACACACACACACGCACACACACACACACACACACGCAGTCTGGCCACAGGGCCACAGGTGCGCCTCGCAGGCCTCCGTCTCTCTTCGTCTCTCGCCCACTACAATCACATCCTGTGTGCAGTCGGTCATTTTTAGCCAGCAGGTGGCTGCTCGTCTGTGCGGCTCGTGTCTTACGTACAAACCAACTGTGGAAACAATTTCTCATCTCCACTCGCAAAGAGTGGGAGTCCAGTTGGTGGTGGTGTGAAGAACAGTATTGTGGGTAAATGTCACAGAGCCTTCTGTTCCATACGTGACTAAGAGAACAAAAAAAAATCCCCGGGCGCTTGTGCACCGCTTTGTCTGCACACACGGCAGACAGAGAGCAAAAAATTAAAAAAAACACGAGGGACTGAGAGGAGAGTCAGCGCAAGTTGCAGTAAAACGTCTAATTTCACACGAGGCCATAAGCAACAGGCGAGCTCCAAACTGCACACGTCTGCACACCTCTTGTTGTCAGTCATTTACTGAGTTGGGATCAAATTGGGAAGTATGCTGGAAGCCTAGTGGGGCATCACTTCACTATGTCTAATCAATGCCACACACTTCTCAACATTCAAACTGAGGGCAAACTGCAACCAGCATTGCGCCTACTAGTCACCGGTACCAACTCGGCTTTAATTGGTTACCAGGTGATATTTTAGTACTTACTCAGCTGCGGTTCCAAGGGAGCTGATCCGTGCCTAAGATGTTACACCAACAGGGGGCAGGCCAGTGATCGGACAGGGACTGACCACAAAAGAAATATGGCACAGCCAGATGGCAGCTACAGGAACTGGGATAAGACCCATGTTGCTCTGTGTATATTCTTGTATACAAATAAAGACTCTTCCATGGGTAGGAAACCCTGATTACTTTTATTGTACTTAGAGTATATACTTTCATGAACATATTTATTAGCAGCATGTTAAGCTTTTATGGCCAAATATCACACACTGGACCTTTAACTGTCAACCCCTCACAGGCTGTTTGAGGTTAGGGTTAGGGTCACCTGAAGCCATCAACATGAGAGGAGATCGACTGTATCCATTCTCTCTGCACTGTGCTGCTCTGGAAAAGCGATGAAGAGGCAACCACTGCCTCACGGAGCATTAATTGTGCAGCAGGGTAAATTACCAGGATTTCACTCCAACAGTAATTAAATGACCAAGAAGCCAACCAACCACGAGCCAGAGACCCAGCTTGTGTTCCTTTTCTGACACGGCTGCGAGTCATGTGTTGAGCCAGGCCGTGGTGCCGCTACATTTGTCACAGCCAGGTTGGCGTCACATATGGCCTGAACATGAATTAAACGCGCATGACTTTCATAGATGAATTCATCTCATGCGGAGCCTTGATTAGCGATGAGCAAGCAGCCAATGGAACCGTTTAGATTCAGAAAACCCTGCATAGCTGAAAATTGCTAATTATCCAAAATGTTGTTCTGTGGACCGAGAGATAATAAACCGGTCCTATTGACAGTATTGGGTTATTGTATGTCAGAGCCAATGGCTCATTCAACAGTATCATGAAAAGACTTTCCGGCGGTTACCAACCAGTTGCCAGAAGTCCTGATCTGGACAGTGCCCGTTGGACTGGGATGCATTGTTGCCTTCTGGACAGCCTGACTAATGTTGGAGCCAGTTTAGCGCAGAGATCCCGAGAATTAGCGTGGGAGCTATTTAGCAACATTTATAAACACAGACCAGGAAATTGTTATGGTTTTTAAAAAGAGTTCTCTTCTAATTCTTTAGATTTTACTACTGCTGAAATCTAGTCGATGCCAAAGGTACATATACACCTTTCCCCAAACTCACCACTAGACTAACTTCATTACAGCACCTGTGGCATATCCAGCCTCTTGCAGCTTTAACATGGTTTTTCATACTATTAGGATTACTTTGAATCGGCGTTTCCAGATTGAGCTCATCCTGCACGCAGGTGCAACAGAACTCCGTTGAGAAAATTAAGACCTGCAAAGGCTGAAAGGATTTAGCTTAGCCCAGAGGGATTTAGCTGAAATGGTAGTTGGTTTTCGTTTGCGTGATTCTACTACTCCTTGCCTGCTTGTCACAGCAAAAGAAAAACTTTATTGAAAACACACAAAGCGAGTCAGGGAGATTCACGGTACGAGTAGCTCAAAGAGCTGAAATGAACAAGATTACAAAATCCAATGTGAAAGCAAGCAAAAATGGCAAAAATGGCAAAAATGGCAAAACGCCATGTTGGTATCTCCTTGAAGGGCTGTAAAGACACCTGACTGATGAAACAATACTGGCAGCGTGCTAACAAGCTAGCAGTTCCACTCAGGTAAATGGATGCTTGATTGTCATAGTGTTTTCTTTTGTTCTTGGCTGTGTGGCTGACCTCAGACTGTATGTGGCCGATGTGAATATCTCACAGAGACTCGAGCAACGGGCGCGTTTGATGTCATAAATGCTGAAGCACATCCTCCTCCATGTATTTTATAGAGCGGTTCAATTGATTTGCTTTTGCTCTGCTCCCCAGTTTTTTTTTCTCTCTTTGCAGAAAAAAGGCTTTAACTTCAAGCAGGAAACCAATTATATTTTAAATTTTCTCATCTCTCACAGTAACCACCTTTCAATTATTATTCGGCCGTGTTAAGTTATGAACACACACTTCCCTGCCAAGAGTGATTAACCTCTCCTGGGGTTATTTTTTACATTCAAAGTTGTCTCTTAACTATCACAGCAGTATTGCTCTCCAATCAGCAGTGTCTCTTCTTAGGCTTGTACTGCTGTGACTTAGAAAATCTACCAAAAGTTGTAAAAGTGGTGCGATACATCTTCAATGTTGTGAAGTTATAAATCAGGGCTTCAGTTGTTGACCGTGCACCATCTAGTGGGCTATGGAAGCTACAAGAAGCTGTTGCTGAAGCTATTAGATCAATTAAAATATATATTTCTTCTAAATTGGCAACATATAAAGCCCTTTAATCATTTTTCAAAACTATTCAAAACATATTCAAAAACTGTCTTGTTGAAAGTCCCAATTTCAGTGACCAGTTGCTTTTGATTTTGCAGCACCCTCCAGTGAACAGCACGTGTTAGCGACAAACACTCAAGCGAACCAGCTAATGTGAAAAGAGGTGGAAAAAGTGGCCAAATGACCAGAATTTGAAATGAAATAACGTGAGCGCTGGTGACATAAGTGACAAAATCAAGGCAAGTACAAAGAGCAGAGCTTCTTTTCATGTCCGAGGGCCAGAGAATTACACAGTCCCACCAGCGATTATTCCTGCATTGCCTGTGTACAAAGAGGGGAGAACAGACGGCATTCACATTTGTGACTGCCACAGATTCCATCTGACTGGCACTGACACGACTCCTGGGAACCTCGGCAACCACCACAGGCACACCAGGCTGAAACCAACTCAACAACTGTGTTAAATAAAGAGAATTGGGTCTTACTATCTTTTTTTTTTTGTGACCCTGCTTGAATTCTAGACTGGTGAATACAGGCTCCAGCTTGGCGGAGTGAATGACGAGCGCGGCCGCTGCCAGCTCTGCTAGGCTGCCTGGCTGGCGCCGCTCCCAGAGGGCAGGGCCACCAGGATGGAAGAGGGCCTGTGGCTGCCTTCTCTGCTGCCCAGATGGCTCACTCAGTCAGTGGGCTGGCAATCAAGGAGGGGTGGCGCCCTGACGTCAAAGCCATGATTGGATACGCCAACTTTCATTTGCTCTTCCGATTGTGTCCTGCCCATCGACACCTGTGGACCGAGTGGAGACTGGAGGGGGCGCCGGCGCCGCTCCTGTGTTCCTGGCTTCTCCCTTCGAAGAGCCGACTGGCTGGTGAAAACGTCAGGGTGCAGATTTTCATAGATCCTCAATTTCAAATGTTTAACGTCTGAAGGCCTTTTTTTTTTTTTTTTTTAATTATTATTTCTTTTTTACATCCCACGGGGGAAAAAAAAAATCTAGTTTTAAATGCAGATTGGGGAAGACAAAAAAAAAAAAAAATGAACGTTCAATATCCTGTCTGCAAGTTGCTGCTCCGTCTTCTCAGAGACTCGGCACACATGAGGTTGGCCACTGACCCCAGACTTTGGCGGCTGTATGTTTAAGTCTCATAGAGAGTCTCAAGCGACGGGCACGTTCGATGTGATTAATGCCGGAGCAGAAATCCTCCCCGGTATATTTTATAGAGTGCTTCAATTGATTTGCTTTAGCCCCCAGTTTTTCCCTCTTTGCAGTGAAAAAAGGGATTGAACTTCAAGCAGGAAGCCAATTATAGTTTAAATTTTCTCATCTCTCACAGTACCCACCTTTCAATTATTATTCAGCCTACGTGTTAAGTTAAACTTTCCTGCCAACATTTGTGAAAAATATGTTTTTTTTTTACATGCCGAGTATGTCAGACACTCCGTCTGGTATTTTTTGTTCCTTGCTCGGGTGAAGTTGCTGCTCTGTCTTCTCAAATGAGACCACATGAGGTGCCTCAAACTGTCCCTCTGACATCCATCCTAAACAACTGGTTGTGGTACAAATTTGTCTCTTCAATGAGTAGGTAAAACTTCTCCATCCCTGCTTTGTAGGAGAAGTTGAACCCAAAATCCTCCTCCTCTTGAAGCGTGATCTTCACTGGAGGATGAGTCATTTTCCCCTGATTGCTCATTAATCATTTTTTTCTGCGTAAATTATTCTGACTTGATCATTTTGCACCTCACCATTTTTTGGTTATCAATTTGCATCTGGTATTTGAAAGACTTCTCAGTATGAGTTGCTTAAGGCTTCTCTGTCTGACTCGACTAGACGAGACACTTGAGCTTCTGGTATGTGCTAATATTTTGGCCGGATGCAATATTTTCTTTAACCATCCTCATGCTGTTGAGCATGATGAGCGTAAGTCATTAAAATGACAATTTTCAGCGTTGCTGCCATTCTATTCCTTTGCTTTGCAGCCATATTAGAAAAACAGATTTTGTAAAAAAAAAAAAAAAAAAAGAAAGAAAAGAAAATCCTAATTCATAATTATTTATTTCAAAGTAGACATGCAAAAAGACTCTTCATTAATGATTTGAATAAACTAAGCCTTGCATAAAAGATTCTGTTCTTTTTTTTTTTTTTTAACAATAATGCGAGAAAAAAAAATGGCTGAATCATTTAGAGGAAAAGCAAAACTTGAGGTTCGCATTAGGTTTGTATTTTCTGCTCACACCATTGTCAAAAACAGCCACAACATACCCGGTGCACCCGACAAGCACTGAGCAGCCGTAGGCCACAAAACTATGTAGCGGCGCAGAAAGTAAACAGCCGCTTCATAAAAACCCGATTTTCTTTTGGTCACAGCGAGCAAAGAGCCGTCGATTCATTCGAGAGACCAACACCTCCAATATCTTCCAGCTCGACGGATAAAAAGCACCGCAGGTTGGAGCAAGAACACGCGGCGTCATTATTCTGTTACACACTCTCATTGTCTCCTTTCTGCTGCACTTTCATTTTCTCACTCCTCACATGAATTCCGTCTCGGTTGGAAGTTGTGACAGACGTAAACTTCCAATCCCATGGTGAAGTAATTTGACGCAGCCAAACATAAACGGCTGTGGCTCCTTGGGCATTATACAGTCCTGGGAAGGGATTGGTGCTCTGATTGGTGGCTTCTTATTTTTTCTTATTCCGCGGGTATATATGGGAACGAGAGCCGGCTTGTGGAGCATGTAATTTAGCTGCCACAGCTGCCATTACCGGGAGTTTACAACCCGCGATCGATGCGCCGTCTCGACAAACGGCGGATTCGCCGGCGCCGTTTCTAGCGAGTTTGCGCCGAACACTCGAGGGCGACGGGGGGGCAGAAAACATCTCGAGTCCAGGTCGATCTGGCCGCCGCGCGATGACGTGCTGAACCCGGCAACACTTAAGCAAACACAACATCATGTGTCCCCGGTGATTTGCTACAGAACTCACTTCAGAAATTTCGACTTCCCTCCCCGTGCTGCTTACACGCCGCAACAAAGGGCCTCGTCGGTGACCTCTGACCCCCCGCTGCGTACCAGTGCAGTTAGATGGTTAAAAAAAAAAACACATCACATTTGTCAACTTTAGACCCTGGCAGCTGGTGAACGGCAGAAACACACACGCGCCTCTCGGATGTGCGTCGGCTGTTTCTACAGACGCTCTGACACGTGCGCAGCTGGGGAGCAGCCGCGGCGCTTTGGATCAATAAACAGGAAGTGGCTTTCATCTGGCACTGTAGAATTAATCTCCTCCTGGAGGGGAGCAGAGGCCACACCGCTGACCTCAGCAACTGCAATTTTATGATTTTAGACTTTTGCGCTTTTAGCAGTTTGACCACCATCAGTGAAATAACCCTGCCACTAAATAATACAGGACGTTTTTCAAACTAATGAGGCGCCGCCTCTTGAGTTCAGAGCAGCAGCTGCAGATGCACGGAAGCCCAGGTGAGGTCGAGGTTCCTGTTTTCACTGAGCTCTAATGTAACTGTAGCTGGCGGCTGCAGTGTGGCGCAACATGCGGCGCATTCAGCCAGAATGGGCTGAAACTCAGAGTTTCGCACTTAAAAAAAGACACCTTATCAGCAGTCACAGCAGCTCACTGTGCTTTGTATCACCCCGTCTCTCTCTCTCACTCTCTCTCTCTCTCTCATTCTGATCCCAAGAACTGATGAGTCTCCATATTTGTGCGATGACTGATAGGCAGAAACTCAAAGATCAACCTTGGGGTGAAAAGTGCACAAGCAGATTCATCAGAAAACAGAAAGGACGGTTCATTTCTTGAACATAAAATTCAAAAAAGAAATGAATAGTAACATAAATGAAAGTTCCTTGAAGCTTTGGTAAAAAAAAGTACCAGCATCATATTAATATTGAGAGTGGTGCCGTAGAAGCACGAGGAGCTGGATGTAAGACTTACTGGTAGTCATAAAAGTTGGAATAACTCAAACTAAACCCATAAGACGATTCATAAAATATTTTATTGCAAAATAAAAAAAAAAACAATTACAATTCTCAAATGTCAAAAGTATTCATGGTGTTTTCACAGGTTAGAAATAAACTCAGTCAAAGAATACAATGCTCTCTCTCTCTCACGCACGCACGCACGCACGCACACACACACACACGCGCGCACACACACACACACACACACACACACACACACACACACACACACACACACACACACACACACACACACACACACACACACACACGATAAAGGAAAGTGCGACTGGGTTCAGCCAACCTGGGATATAAAAAGAGATAAGGACAGAAGGTTCCTTGTCAAACAGGAAATGAAGGAGATGGAGCGAGTCGTCTTTCTCGCACCACACTCATCATCTGTTCGACTCGGACCCCCACCCCCGACTGACACCCCCAAGCCCACCCCCACCTCCCCTCCACCTTGCCAGCTGGCATCTCCTCCTCCATCAAATGCTGACTTTTCATCACGGGGAGACCAACGTCCATCACTGTGAGATCGGGCGCCGATGGAAGAATCACCCACAGCAGCCACCACACACACACACACACACACACACACGTCTCTCCGACACTTGCTGCCTCTCTGTTGCTGAAGCGTTGCCATGACAACTCTATTAAATTCCCAAAGTGTGAGTGCTCGTCCCTGTGTGTGGAACCGAGAAGAGTTTTGTTGTTTTCCTTCCACAATAATGTCCGATTTAAAGATTATTTAAGGACTGTGAGCTGCCAAATAATCCCTGCGCTGCAGAGATCCGACTCCCGAGAACTGGTTCCGGTTCAGTCAAGAAACAGTCACTAAGTTTACATGCAGAGCTTAATCAGACTAAGCTCATGATTCGGTTTTCTCGTCTAATCGGACTCCTCTGCTTGTCCCAGTTTACATGCAGCTGAGAAAGTCTAGGTGTCTGCAACTCCGGACTTAAAGACACAGTGGATTCAGAAATGTCACTCAAGCCTCCATCAACACAGGACAAAGAGGAAAACTGGATGAGCAACCCCCTCAAGAGTTCACCACTGAACAGTTTTAAATCATGCATATTTAATTCAATTTTGCAGAGTTGTATAAGGTTATTATTATTTTTTTTTGAAATTGGGGGGAAAATAAATTATAGAGGGTTGTTCAGTCACAAAGACAACCTCCCACTAACACACCACAGGTTGACGACGGACGTCAAAGCTGGCAAAGCTGAAACACAAGGTGGCGCTGAGGTCTACAGCGAATGAATCAGAACATTTAACACTGTGACGATTAAAATGCACGGCCAGTTAGGCGTCAGACTGCAGGGGGAGCGAACAACACGGAAGAAAAAGGACCAAACACCAAAATAAAGCAAAAAAAAAAAAAAACTGCTTCGAATGTCAGAAAAGTTTGGAGACGTTGACGGTTCCACTGACAGTGAACACGGCTGACGGTCAAGACCCACAACGTCGAGGACAGATTTAAAGGCAGCGGGGACCGCGGAGAGCACATCCATTCTGCCAAGAGATGCTCCAAGAAAAACATGTTAGAAAGATTTAGATCAATCATAAGGCTGATGAACAGAGGTTGGGCTGCCTCGTCCCAGGATAAATCTTACATTCTTCCGCGTTAATTAAAGCAGAGGATTGACATCGATCGGCTCACTGGTCAGCTTTGACGTAATTAATGCGCCTGCGTGGAAGATCAAAAAACCTCATTTGTAAAAATCTAAATACCGGACACGACAAGCCGACAATCCTTCCACCCGCTCAGCTCTTCAGGAGCTTGCAGAGGTCCGGGTCCACGCCCGCCGCCCCCAGCCGCTCCAGGCTGTGGTAGCGGTGAACGACCTCGTCTGCCGTCACCACGA
This sequence comes from Nelusetta ayraudi, assembly GCF_046127955.1. NCBI lineage: Eukaryota > Metazoa > Chordata > Actinopteri > Tetraodontiformes > Monacanthidae > Nelusetta > Nelusetta ayraudi. The sequence goes on from NW_027466092.1 coordinate 1,904,512, forward strand.
CCACCCTGACTCCGTGCGTGTCTTCTCCCAGCTGGCAGCCGATGGCCGAGCTGACCACCACGTCCAGGCCGTCGTGGCAGCCGCCGGCGTTCCTGTGGTAGTGGCCGCAGAAGACGGCTTTCACCCCTGTGGAGGGCAGAGGAGCGACAGCGGGAAGGAAGGAGAGGGTGGAACATGAAAAGGAACATGAAAAAGTTTTTCGGTGCAAAGTCACTGTAGTGGTGACAAAAAAAATGGCATTTTATTACAAAAAAACCCCCAAACCAAAACAAAAAAAATCAGCCCGTCCTAGAAATTGCACACAACAAAGAGTTGCCAAAATAGCATTAATGTAACTGCCGCCGATGCAACTTGAATCTCAGGGTTGTGTGACTGACCAGGATCAGCGAGTCTGCCACTCCAGCACCGGAAATCAAATGTGACTAAATTTACTGGACGTTAATATTAAAAGCAAAGTGAGGACAGCGGCCGCTCGCTCTGCACGACTCCAAAACGAATGCATGTATCCATCCGAGGGTGAAAGTTCAACCCTTCACTGATCTGAAGAGCTTCGGGCTCTCTGAGGAGAACATCTTGGCTGGAGTCTGATTCACCAGATCAGACGACACCGGGGGGGGGGGGGGGGGGGGGGGGGAGACTTTATGACTGGTGGGCCACAGTGGGTTCTGAAATGTGGCAGAGGGGCCGGAGCAGCAGCAGTTGATTGGAGTGTTTTGGTGAGCCACCTCATAGGGGAATAAAAGATTGTGTATTATTGTTATTATTATTATTATTATGGTATTATGGGTTAAACGTGTGTAATAATGTGAACTGAAAACTAACAAATGTTTGTCTTTGAAGTCCCCACGGTTTTTAGCTCTTTATTGAAATGACTTTAAAACACTGAAAAAAATGGATGAAATACAGCGATTCTATGACTTACTTAATATTAATATAATTTCTTCAAGTTCGGCGGGCCAGATTAAAAAGCTCAACGTGCCGCATATGGCCCCCGGGCCGTAGTTTGCCAGTGCCTGGACTACACACACAGTGCAACAATACCTCGGCAATAAGTCTGTGGTTTTGTCTACTTTAGGATTTCTTGACAGGAAGAAAGAAAAGTGCTTCCGCGAGTGGGATTCAAATCCTGCGTGAGCTTCTGCAATTTCTGCTTTAACTTCCACAACTTTACAAGTCAGCGGCGTGCAAAGAATTGGCGTTTCACGGCAGCGAATTCGAACGGTAGTTCCCACAGCTACACCTTCAGCTCCTTTTGTTTACAACCACAAATCACTCAGTTTGCTGCTGTGACACTGATGATGCGCTACACCGCCTCCCTCATCAATGCGTGTCAGAAGAAGGGAAACCACAACCACAACTGCTTGAGTTAGCAAACTCATTCCTTATGGACGTGAATAAGCGCACCGCTTGCTTTTATCACCCATCCTATTTTTATCAATGCCACGAGTGTCACACAGGTCGTCTGCAATTACTCCGAGCTGGCAGAGAAAACAAAACCAAACAGGGTGGTGCACATGGTAGCACCACCCGGTGACTCAGCTAGTGGCAGCAGCTAATATTGGGCTTGTTGCTGTATCCTAATGAGCGCTGAGACTTCCTCACCACCTCAGAGATGAGTTGGTGGGAGGCAGACGCCGAGGTGCCAATAGTAAAGCAGTGACAGACAGGAAGAGACTCTGAGGTAATGACGAGAACTTTTTTTTTTTTTTTATCTTCCTCTGAGCCTCATTTCAAACTCCCAAAGATGAGAATCATCAACGTGGCGCTGTACATGTGTCAGGGTTTACAAGCTACTCTCTGATAGCAGGGGTGCACATTGGGCTTGACATCACCACGCAACGCAGCAGTAGTAAGCTCCATTGAAAGAAGGCAGAACTGTGCACTTTACACTCGTTGGTTCCAGATTCAAGGATTCAGAACAAAAATGCACAGCAAACAGCAAAGAGGTGCTTTAACTGGAGATGCATTTTTGGACAAGGAGGCACATTAACCAAACACCGAAGGTGAGAAAAAAAGTTTTTACAGTGTTTAAAAAAAGCGGGCCGAACAAAACCACAATGCAGCTGTACACCTTGTTTCTGTTGTAAGCATTTCCTTCCCTGGAAACAGTTAGCTTGGCACAAACAGAATTATTTATAATTCAAAAATTCAAACCAGCATTGGTTGTCTTTGCAAAGAGCATTTTTATTTTTTAAAATTGCATTTCATGGGCCTCAGCACACAATTTGATGAGATCAGAACCAAACAGAGGACGGAGTGCATCTGTCCCCTCACACCAGATACACAGCCGTGACTGGCTGCAAACCCCATTGTGAATATACAGTATTTACACCAGACCCTCGTGTGAATTCATGGTCTGGATGTGCCAGGCTACTCGGACATCGACTCATTCCAGGGCAAATCTCGACTGCTGATTTTGAGGACAAAAGGAACTGATGAAAGAATGAGATTTTCTCTTTAACGAAGAGGTCCATCTCGTCTTCTCCTCTAACTCATGGGGCTCCTGGAAAGTCTCCTTTGGCTGACCTATCTCCTGTCCATCAGGCAGAATGGGATCTCTGCTCGACTGTCACGTCACCTGACACACTTCCTGTCACAGTCAAGCTGAGATGTGGAGTGGACCGAACCTCAGTGACAGGAAATGGACTTTCTCCTTTGGCTCTGCCCAATGGTAAAGCTCTTTCAGCAAAAACAATTCACCGCGCGCTCAGAGATTAGGTCCTGACCCAAATTCATTTGAGTGCATCTTTTTTCCAGAGCGCAACATTACACTGGCTTTAGAAGTCAAGCACTCCACCTGGGCCCTTATCTCCTTTTCTCGACGAGAAAAGATTGGCCGTCTGAGAGAAGAAAAGCGTTTTCAACGCGCAAAATAAAGCCGGTATGAATAAAACATAAAGAGTGAAGAATGAAGAAAATGCAAAGAGACCGCACAACACTAAAGAAAACAATTTCTTTTGCAATTCAATCCAAAGATGCAATTGTCTGCAAAGAATGAACGTTAGAAAGCGCTCTTTCAAACTGACAGGTACAGACTGAGACTCTCACTGTGACAATGACAAAAAAAAAACACTCTAAATAAAAAGCCAACAATGGGTTTTGTCTTGAATGATTTATGCTCCTGCCAACCAATTACTCACGTTTACAGCGTGTCAGTCTCGAGTCATATGGTTGTTTTGTGTTGACACTGAAGAAAAACAGTCGACATTGCAGGCAATGTCACCATTCCCTTTGTGTGAGCTGCTGTTTAATTTCTTGTTTGCAGGTCTGGAGTTCGGTGCCATCAAGTCCATATGTGTGATTTCTCCACAGCCTGCCACAACCGTAGGCTAGTTTGTAAATTACAGAAAAGAAGCAGAAGCAACACCAAGCGGGGTTCAACATGTACTTAACTTTACTACACGACACTGGCCATAAACCGGTTTGTTTTGGTCTACATGCAGAGGGAGAGCTCAGCCTCAGATTGATTGGACTGCTGCAAAGGTTTTGACCGAGCTGTTAGAGCACTGCCAGTGAACTTCACTGGTCTGCTGTTGGACACACACACACACACACACACACACACACACACACACACACACACACACACACACACACACACACACACACACACACACACACACACACACACACACGCTGTTCTAGACCATCTTTGCTGATGTTTGATCAATGAGACGTGACTGTGAACAAGACATATGGAAATGGATAGCGAGTTGTGAACATCATGAAAACGTGTTCTTGCACAGCTGTGTGCCTCCTCTGGAAAAAAAAAAGACCAAACAAGAGTCTTTTTATACCATCTGGCACCAAATGCAGCTGTTTGCTTCCTGACTGGCAAAAAGACATGTGGCCCGTATTAGCCCTGCTCTGTGTTCCATCCACCGGCTCTCCATCAGCAACAGGATTGAATTTGAGAGTTTTTAATTTTGCTTTGTAAAGCTGTATGCGGGTTGATGCTGCCCTATCTGAGTGATAAGGGAAGCACAACATTTTATTCTTCATGTTTTTCATCTTTTTATTTTCTTGAAGCACTGCATAGATCACAATTCATTTGAACATTTGATTTTCAATGTAAGAAGCAGAATTCAAAGGACCACTGCATAACATTACACAGGGATATTCTGCCATGAAAGGGAATAAAATATAGACATAAAATGATATAGTATTAGTGAGGGTTATCAAAAATATATACATCTTCATTTGCCTAAAAAAAATAAAAAAAAATAAAACATTTGCAAGGAAGCAGCCATGCAGTGTCACCCAATGCCAACATTCCCTGGGCACGGATCGGCTCTGGGTTGAATAAGGAACTATGTGAACGTGAAATCAGCTGGGACATCAGAAAACGAGGACAACTGTTTGCAAAATCCTTTCTTACCATTAGAAGCCAGAACCTCTCGCACGCTGGGCATTCCAAGTTTTTCTACTCTGTCAAAATGCATTAAAATTGCATGCCAACTGAAGCCCTGGTGGGGGGACACATCCTTAACTGGGGCAATCATGTCATGGCTTCAGAAATAATTACATTTCTCTCCTTTCATTGGCAAAGCCACACTAAACCTACTCAGTCATTTATAACAGTGAACCAAATCTGACTGTCCTGCCGTCCCCACTCAGTTCATCGCAGGTGGGAGGACAGCAGATGTTCAGAGAATGCTCAATAACATTACACCCAGGGCAAGATCGGCACGCTGTAGCCAATCTGCCTTACAACAAATGAACAAAACACACATTTCTACATCTTCTTATAGTTCCTAATTTATAATAATTGATCCATCTGCTGCAAAAAGAAATACTGGCTCTCCAGGGTTTTCTTTGTCTCTGTGTTTAAGACGGCTCGGCTCGGCTCGGCTCTGGCAGATCGAGGAAGGGAGCAGAGGGATGAGGAGGGGGTGGCGTCAGAACGAAAATACCCAGAGTAAGCAGTCAGAGTGATGAAAACAGATTGAATGCTAACGAAGGAAAATTACTCACAGTCAAATTGAATTCCAGTCAGGCTTGTGGAAAAATGCACAGTAAGGAGGAGAGAAATCCCCTGCAATATGCTGCATTATACACATACAGTGTGTATATACACACACACACACACACACACACACACACACACACACACACACACACACACACACACACACACACACACACACACACACACACACACACACACACACACTTAGTTTTTGTGTGACTATGATGTTTAGATGCTGCAGTCATTTGAGGGACACTGGCCTCGGTTGTTCAACTTGTTTCAATAATGTGATGGACACTAACTGCTTGAATGCTGCTCATGGCCACTGAGGTAGAATATAAAAGAGAGAATGAGAAGGTACAGCACAGCCGCCCACATCTGACCATGTTTGATGTTTGTGCCATCTCCTTCCCCATCCTACTCTCCATCGTCTCCCTTTCATCTCCGGGTCACTGATTGGATTTGCTAATTGCAAGCGCGGTTCCCATCCTGCCATTAATCGCGCCACCGTGAATCCGTC